>NC_073248.2:47350000-47975000 GCF_029281585.2 Gorilla gorilla gorilla
ATTCCACTCCATTCCATTCCACTGCACTGCACTCCACTCCAATCCACTCCACTCCATTCCATTCCCTTCCATTCCATTCCACTGAATTCTATTGAATTCCATTCCATTCCATTCCATTCCATTCCATTCCATTCCATTCCATTCCATTCCATTGAATTCCATTCCATTCCATTCCATTCCATTCCATTCCATTCCATTCCAATCCGTTTTACTCGGGTTGATTCCATTCTATTCCATTCCATTCCATTCGATTCCATTCGATTCCAATCGATTCCATTCGATTCCATTCGATTCCATTCGATTCCATTCCATTCCATTCCATAGAATTCCATTCCATTCCATTGCATTCCATTCCATTGAATTCCATTCCATTCCATTCCATTCCATTGAATTCCATTCCATTCCATTCCATTCCATTGAATTCCGTTCCATTCCATTCCGTTCCGTTCCGTTCCGTTCCGTTCCGTTCCGTTTCGTTCCGTTCCGTTCTACTCGGGTTGATTCCATTCTATTCCATTCCATTCCATTCGATTCCATTCGATTCCATTCGATTCCATTCGATTCCGTTCGATTCCATTCCATTCCATTCCATTGAATTCCATTCCATTCCATTCCATTCCACTCCATTCCATTCCACTGCACTGCAATCCACTCCTCTCCACTCCACTCCATTCCATTCCCTTCCATTCCATTCCATTGAATTCTATTGAATTCCATTCCATTCCATTCCATTCCATTCCATTCCATTCCATTCCATTCCATTCCATTCCATTCCATTCCATTCCATTCCATTCCGTTTTACTCGGGTTGATTCCATTCTATTCCATTCCATTCCATTCGATTCCATTCGATTCCAATCGATTCCATTTGATTCCATTCGATTCCGTTCGATTCCATTCCATTCCATTCCATAGAATTCCATTCCATTCCATTCCATTCCATTCCATTGAATTCCGTTCCATTCCATTCCATTCCATTCCATTCAATTGAATTCCATTCCATTCCATTCCTTTCCATTGAATTCCGTTCCATTCCTTTCCATTCCGTTCCGTTCCGTTCCGTTGCGTTCCGTTCCGTTCTACTCGGGTTGATTCCATTCTATTCCATTCCATTCCATTCGATTCCATTCGATTCCATTCGATTCCATTCGATTCCATTCGGTTCCATTCCATTCCATTCCATTGAATTCCATTCCATTCTATTCCATTCCATTCCATTCCATTTCATTCCATTCCATTCCATTCCATTGAATTCCATTGAATTCCTTTCCATTGAATTCCATTCCATTCCATGGAATTCCATTCCATTCCATTCCATTCCATTCCATTGAATTCCATTCCATTCCATTCCATTCTATTCCATTGAATTCCATTCCATTCCATTCCATTCCATTCCATTCCATTCCACTCCATTCCATTCCACTGCACTCCACTCCACTCCACTCCACTCCATTCCATTCCCTTCCATTCCATTCCATTGAATTCTATTGAATTCCATTCCATTCCATTCCATTCCATTGAATTTCATTCCATTCCATTCCATTGAATTCTGTTCCGTTCCATTCCATTCCATTCCATTCCATTCCATTCCATTCCATTGAATTCCATTCCATTCCATTCCATTCCATTCCATTCCATTCCATTCCATTCCATTCCGTTCCATTCCATTCCATTCCTTTCCGTTCCATTCCATTCCATTCCATTCCATTGAATTCCATTCCATTCCATTCCATTCCATTCCATTCCATTCCATTCCATTCCGTTTCATTCCATTCCATTCCATTCCATTGAATTCCATAGAATTCCTTTCCGTTGAATTCCATTCCATTCCATAGAATTCCATTCCATTCCATTCCATTCCATTCGATTGTATTCCATTCCATTCCATTCCATTCCATTCCATTCCATTCCATTCCACTCCATTCCATTCCACTGCACTGCACTCCACTCCAATCCACTCCACTCCATTCCATTCCCTTCCATTCCATTCCACTGAATTCTATTGAATTCCATTCCATTCCATTCCATTCCATTCCATTCCATTCCATTCCATTCCATTCCATTGAATTCCATTCCATTCCATTCCATTCCATTCCATTCCATTCCATTCCAATCCGTTTTACTCGGGTTGATTCCATTCTATTCCATTCCATTCCATTCGATTCCATTCGATTCCAATCGATTCCATTCGATTCCATTCGATTCCATTCGATTCCATTCCATTCCATTCCATAGAATTCCATTCCATTCCATTGCATTCCATTCCATTGAATTCCATTCCATTCCATTCCATTCCATTGAATTCCATTCCATTCCATTCCATTCCATTGAATTCCGTTCCATTCCATTCCGTTCCGTTCCGTTCCGTTCCGTTCCGTTCCGTTTCGTTCCGTTCCGTTCTACTCGGGTTGATTCCATTCTATTCCATTCCATTCCATTCGATTCCATTCGATTCCATTCGATTCCATTCGATTCCGTTCGATTCCATTCCATTCCATTCCATTGAATTCCATTCCATTCCATTCCATTCCACTCCATTCCATTCCACTGCACTGCAATCCACTCCTCTCCACTCCACTCCATTCCATTCCCTTCCATTCCATTCCATTGAATTCTATTGAATTCCATTCCATTCCATTCCATTCCATTCCATTCCATTCCATTCCATTCCATTCCATTCCATTCCATTCCATCGAATTTCATTGCATTCCATTCCATGGAATTCCATTCCATTCCATTCTTTCCATTGAATTCCGTTCCATTCCATTCCATTCCATTCCGTTCCGTTCCGTTCCGTTGCGTTCCTTCCCGTTCTACTCGGGTTGATTCCATTCTATTCCATTCCATTCCATTCGATTCCATTCGATTCCATTCGATTCCATTCCATTCCATTCCATTCCATTCCATTCCATTCCATTCCAATCCATTCCATTCGATTCCATTCCATTCCATTCCATTCCATTCCATTCCATTCCGTTCTACTCGGGTTCATTCCATTCCATTCCATTCCATTCCATTCCATTCCATTCCATTCCATTCCATTCGATTCCATTCCATTCCATTCCATTCCATTCCATTCCATTCCATTCCATTCCATTCCATTCCATTCCGTTCTACTCGGGTTGATTCCACTCTATTGCATACCATTCCATTCCATTCCATTCCATTTCATTCCATTCCATTCCATTCTATTCCATTGAAATCCATTCCATTCCATTCCATTCCATTCCATTCCATTCCATTCTGTTCTATTCCATTCCGTTCTACTTGGGTTGATTCCATTCCATTCCATTCCATTCCATTCCATTCCATTCCATTCCATTCCAATCCATTCCATTCTACTCGGGTTGATTCCATTCCAATCCATTCGAATCCATTCCATTCCCTTCCATTCCATTCCATTCCATTCCATTCCATTCCATTCCATTCCATTCCATTCCATTCCATTCTATTTGATTCCATTCCATTCCTTTCCATTCCATTCCATTCCATTCCATTCCGTTCTACTCGGGTTCATTCCATTCCTTTCCATTCCATTCCATTCAATTCCATTCCATTCCATTCCATTCCATTCCTTTCCATTCCATTCCAAACCAATATATTCCATTCTACTCGGGTTGATTCCATTCCATTCCACTCCATTCCATTAAATTCTATTCCATTCCGTTCTACTCGGGTTGATTCCATTCCATTCGATTCCATTCGATTCCATTCCATTCCATTTCATTCCGTTCTACTCGGGTTCATTCCATTCCATTCCATTCCCTTCCATTCCATTTCATTCCATTCCATTCAATTCCATTCCATTCGATTCCATTCCATTCCATTCCATTCGATTCCGTTCCATTCCATTCCATTCAGTTCTACTCTGGTTGTTTCCATTCCATTCCATTCCATTCCATTCCATTCCATTCCATTCCATTCCATTCCATTCCATTCCATTCCATTCCATTCCGTTCTACTCGGGTTCATTCCATTCCATTCCGTTCCGTTCCGTTCCGTTCCGTTCCGTTCCGTTCCGTACCATTCCATTCCATTCCATTCCATTCCATTCGCTTCTACTCGGGTTGATTCCATTCTATTCCATTCCATTCCATTCGATTCCATTCGATTCCATTCCATTCCATTCCATTCCATTCCATTCCATTCCATTCCATTCCATTCCATTCCGTTCTACACGGGTTGAATCCATTCCGTTCCATTCCATTCCGTTCCGTTCCATTCCGTTCAGTTCTACTCTGGTTGATTCCATTCTATTCCATTCCATTCCATTCCATTCCATTGCATTCCATTACATTCCATTACAATACATTACATTACATTACATTACATTACATTACCTTACATTACATTACATTACATTACGTTACATTTCATTACATTCCGTTCTACGTGGGTTGATTCCATTGAGTTCCGTTCCGTTCCATTCCGTCCCGTCCTGTCCCCGTCCCGTCCGGTCCCGTGACGTTGTACTTGGGTTGATTCCATTCCATTCCATTCCGTTCCTTTAAGTTCCGTTCCATTCCGATCCACGCAGATTGATTCAATTCCATTCTGTTCTATTCCATTCCATTCCATTCAATTCAATTCCATTCCATTCCATTCCATTCCATTCCATTCTACTCGGGTAGATTCCATGCCGTTCCGTTCCGTTCCATTCCGTCCCATCCCGACCCGTCCCGTCCCGTCCCGTCCCGTTCCATCCCGTTCCGTTCTGCTCGGGTTGATTCCGTTCCATTCCGTTCCGTTCCTTTCTGTTCCGTTCCATTCCGTTCCATGCGGGTTGATTCAATTCCATTCTATTACATTGAATTCCATTCCATTCCATTCCATTCCATTCCATTCCATTCCATTCTACTCGGATTGATTCCATTCCATTCCATTCCATTCCATTTCATTCCAGTCCATTCCAATCCATTCCATTCTACTCGGCTTGATTCCATTCCATTCCATTCCATTCCATTCCATTCCATTCCATTGCATTCCATTCCATTCCATTCCATTCGATTCCATTCGATTCCATTCCATTCCATTCCATTCCATTCCATTCCATTCCATTCCATTCCATTCCATTCCTTTCTACTAGGTTTGATTCCATTCCATTCCATTCCATTCCATTCCATTCCATTCCATTCCATTCCATTCCATTCCATTGCATTCCATTCCTTTCCATTCCATTCCATTCCATTCCATTCCATTCCATTCCATTCCATTCCATTCCATTCCATTCCGTTCTACTCGGGTTCATTGCATTCCATTCCATTCCATTCCATTCCATTCCATTCTATTCCATACCATTCCATTCCATTCCATTCCATTCCATTCCATTCCATTCCATTCCATTCCGTTCTACTCGGGTTGATTCCATTCCATTCCATTCCATTCCATTCCATTCCATTCCATTCCATTCCATACGATTCCATTCCATTCCATTCCATTCCATTCCATTCCATTCCATTCCGTTCCACGCGGGTTTATTCCATTCTAATGCATACCATTCCATTCCATTCCATTCCATTTCATTCCATTCCATTCCATTCTATTCCTTTGAATTCCATTCCATTGAATTCCATTCCATTCCACTCCATTCCGTTCCATTCCATTCCGTTCAACTCGGGTTGATTCCATTCCATTCCATTCCATTCCATTCCATTCCATTCCATTCCATTCCATTCCATTCCATTCCATTCCATTCGATTCCATTCCATTCCATTCCATTCCATTCCATTCCATTCCATTCCATTCCGTTCTACTCGGGTTGATTCCACTCTAATGCATACCATTCCATTCCATTCCATTCCATTTCATTCCATTCCATTCCATTCTATTCCATTGAATTCCATTCCATTGAATTCCATTCCATTCCAATCCATTCCGTTCCATTCCATTCCGTTCAACTCGGGTTGATTCCATTCCATTCCATTCCATTCTATTCCATTCCATTCCATTCGATTCCATTCCATTCCATTCCATGCCATTCCAATCCATTCCATTCTACTCGGGTTGATTCAATTCCATTCCATTCGAATCCATTCCATTCCATTCCATTCCATTCCATACGATTCCATTCCATTCCATTCCATTCCATTCCATTCCATTCCATTCCATTCCATTCCATTCCATTCCGTTCTACTCGGGTTGATTCCACTCTATTGCATACCATTCCATTCCATTCCATTCCATTTCATTCCATTCCATTACATTCTCTTCCATAGAATTCCATTCCATTCCATTCCATTCCATTCCATTCCATTCCATTCCATTCCGTTCCATTCCATTCCGTTCTACTCGGGTTGATTCCATTCCATTCCATTCCATTCAATTCCATTCCATTCCATTCCAATCCATTCCATTCTACTCGGGTTGATTGCCTTCCAATCCATTCGAATCCATTCCATTCCCTTCCACTCCATACCATTCCATTCCATTCCATTCCATTCGATTCCATTCCATTCCATTCCATTCCATTCCATTCCAAACCATTCCATTCTACTCGGGTTGATTCCCTTCCATTCCATTCGAATCCATTCCATTCCCTTCCATTCCATTCCATTCCATTCCATTCCATTCCATTCCATTCCATTCGATTCCATTCCATTCCATTCCATTCCATTCCATTCCATTCCATTCCATTCCATTCCATTCCATTCCGTTCTACTCGGGTTGATTCCATTCCATTCCATTCCATTCCATTCCATTCCATTCCATTCCATTCCATTCCATTCCATTCCATACGATTCCATTCCATTCCATTCCATTCCATTCCATTCCATTCCATTCCTTTCCATTCCATTCCATTCCATTCTACTCGGGTTGATTCCACTCTATTGCATACCATTCCACTCCATTCCATTCCATTTCATTCCATTCCTTTCCATTCTATTCCATTGAATTCCATTCCATTCCATTCCATTCCATACGATTCCATTCCATTCCATTCCTTTCCGTTCTACTCGGGTTGACTCCACTCTAATGCATACCATTCCATTCCATTCCATTCCATTCCATTCCATTCCATTCCATTCCATTCCATTCCATTCTATTCCATTGAATTCCATTCCATTCCATTCCATTCCATTCCATTCCATTCCATTCCATTCCATTCCATTCCGTTCCATTTCATTCCGTTCTACTCGGGTTGATTCCATTCCATTCCATTCCATTCCATTCCATTCCATTCCATTCCATTCCATTCCATTCCATTGCATTCCAATCCATTCCATTCTACTCGGGTTGATTCCATTCCAATCCACTCGAATCCATTCCATTCCCTTCCATTCCATTCCATTCCATTCAAATCCAAACCAATACATTCCATTCTACTCGGGTTGATTCCATTCCATTCCATTCAATTCCATTAAATTCCATTCCATTCCGTTCTACTCGGGATGATTCCATTCCATTCCATTCCATTCCATTCCATTCCATTCCATTCCATTCCATTCCGTTCTACTCGGGTTGATTCCATTCTATTCCATTCCATTCCATTCGATTCCATTCGATTCCATTCCATTCCATTCCATTCCGTTCTACTCGGGTTCATTCCATTCCATTCCATTCCCTTCCATTCCATTCCATTCCGTTCTACTCGGGTTGATTCCACTCTATTGCATACCATTCCATTCCATTCCATTCCATTCCATTCCATTCCATTCCATTCCATTCCATTCCATTCCAAACCAATACATTCCATTCTACTTGGGTTGATTCCATTCCATTCCATTCCATTCCATTAAATTCCATTCCATTCTGTACTACTCGGGTTGATTCCATTCCATTCCATTCCATTCCATTCCATTCCATTCCATTCCATTCCATTCCATTCCATTCCATTCCTTTCTACTCGGGTTGATTCCATTCTATTCCATTCCATTCCATTCCATTCCATTCCATTCCATTCCGTTCCATTCCATTCCGTTCTACTCGGGTTGATTCCATTCCATTCCATTCCATTCCATTCCATTCCATTCCATTCCATTCCATTCCATTCCAATCCATTCCATTCTACTCGGGTTGATTCCATTCCAATCCATTCGAATCCTTTCCATTCGCTTCCATTCCATTCCATTCCATTCCATTCCATTCCATTCCATTCCATTCCTTTCTACTCGGTTTGATTCCATTCCATTCCATTCCATTCCATTCCATTCCATTCCATTCCATTCCATTCCATTCCATTCCATTCCATTGCATTCCATTCCATTCCATTCCATTCCATTCCATTCCATTCCATTCCATTCCATTCCGTTCTACTCGGGTTCATTGCATTCCATTCCATTCCATTCCATTCCATTCCATTCCATTCCATTCCATACCATTCCATTCCATTCCATTCCATTCCATTCCATTCCATTCCATTCCATTCCGTTCTACTCGGGTTGATTCCATTCCATTCCATTCCATTCCATTCCATTCCATTCCATTCCATTCCATACGATTCCATTCCATTCTATTCCATTCCAATCCATTCCGTTCTACTCGGGTTTATTCCATTCTAATGCATACCATTCCATTCCATTCCATTCCATTTCATTCCATTCCATTCCATTCTATTCCTTTGAATTCCATTCCATTGAATTTCATTCCATTCCACTCCATTCCATTCCATTCCATTCCGTTCTACTCGGGTTGATTCGATTCCATTCCATTCCATTCCATTCCATTCCATTCCATTCCATTCCATTCCATTCTGTTCTACTCGGGTTGATTCCACTCTAATGCATACCATTCCATTCCATTCCATTCCATTTCATTCAATTCCATTCCATTCTATTCCATTGAATTCCATTCCATTGAATTCCATTCCATTCCAATCCATTCTGTTCCATTCCATTCCGTTCTACTCGGGTTGATTCCATTCCATTCCATTCCATTCTATTCCATTCCATTCCATTCGATTCTATTCCATTCCATTCCATTCCATTCCAATCCATTCCATTCTACTCGGGTTGATTCCCTTCCATTCCATTCGAATCCATTCCATTCCATTCCATTCCATTCCATTCCATTCCATTCCATTCCATTCCATTCCATTCCATTCCATTCCATTCCATTCCATTCCATTCCATTCCGTTCTACTCGGGTTGATTCCATTCCATTCCATTCCATTCCATTCCATTCCATTCCATTCCATTCCATACGTTTCCATTCCATTCCATTCCATTCCATTCCATTCCATTCCATTCCATTCCATTCCATTCCGTTCTACTAGGGTTGATTCCTCTCTATTGCATACCATTCCATTCCATTCCATTCCATTCCATTCCATTTCATTCCATTCCATTACATTCTATTCCATAGAATTCCATTCCATTCCATTCCATTCCTTTGCATTCCATTCCATTCCATTCCATTCCATTCTATTCCATTAGGTTCTACTCGGGTAGATTCCATTCCATTCCATTCCATTCGGTTCCATTCCATTCCATTCCAATCCATACCATTCCATTCCATTCCGTTCTACTCTGGTAGATTCCAAACCATTCCAATCCATTCCTTTCCGTTCTAGTCGGGTAGATTCTATTCCATTCCATTCAATTCCATTCCATTCTGTTCAACTCGGGTAGATTCCATACCATTCCATTCTATTCTATTCCATTCCATTCCATTCCATTCCATTCCGTTCTACTCGGGTAGTTTCCATTCCATTGCATTCCATTCCATTCCATTCCATTCTATTCCATACCGTTCCTTTTCATTCCATTCCATTCCATTGCATTCCATTCCTTTATACTCGTGTAAATTCCATACCATTCCATTCCATTCCATTCTGTTCTACTCGGGTAGGTTCCATTCCATTCCATTCTGTTCCATTCCGTTCCATTCCATTCCATTCCATGCCATTCCATTCCATTCCATTCCATTCCATTCCATTCCATTCCGTTCTACTAGGGTAGATTCCATACCATTCCACTCCATTCCATTCAGTTCTAGTCGGGTAGATTCCATTAGATTCCATTCCATTCCATTCCATTCTATTCCTTTCCATTCCATTGCATTCCATTCCATTCAATTCCACTCAATTCGATTCTGTTCAACTCGGGTAGATTCCATACCTTTCCATTCCTTTGCATTCCATTCCATTCTGTTCAACTCAGGTAGATTCCATACCGTTCCATTCCATTCCATTCCATTCCGTTCTACTCGGGTAGTTTCCATTCCATTGCATTCCATTCCATTCCATTCCATTCTATTCCATTCCTTTCCTTTCCATTCCGTTCCATTCCATTGCATTCCATTCCTTTGTACTCGTGTAAATTCCATACAATTCCATTCCATTCCATTCCGTTCTACTCGGGTAGGTTCCATTCCATTCCATTCCATCCCATTCTGTTCCATTCCGTTCCATTCCATTCCATTCCATGCCATTCCATTCCATTCCATTGAATTCTATTCCATTCCATTCCAATCCATGCCATTCCATTCCATTCCATTCCATTCCATTCCATTCCATTCCATTCCATTCCATTCCATTCCGTTCTACTAGGGTAGATTCCATACCATTCCCTTCCATTCCATTCCGTTCTAGTCGGGTAGATTCCATTCCATTCCATTCCATTCCATTCCATTCCATTCCATTCCATTCTATTCCTTTCCATTCCATTGCATTCCATTCCATTCCATTCCACTCAATTCGATTCTGTTCAACCCGCGTAGATACCGTACCTTTCCATTCCTTTGCATTCCATTCCATTCCATTCCATTCTGTTCAACTCCGGTAGATTCCATACTGTTCCAATCCATTCCATTCCATTCCATTCCGTTCTACTCGGGTAGTTTCCATTCCATTGCATTCCATTCCATTCCATTCCATTCTATTCCATACCTTTCCTTTCCATTCCATTCCATTCCATTGCATTCCATTCCTTTCTACTCAGGTAGGTTCCATTCCATTCCATTCCATTCCATTCTGTTCCATTCCGTTCCATTCCATTCCATTCCATTCCATTCCATTCCATTCCATTCCATTCCATTCCATTCCATTCCGTTCTACTAGGGTAGATTCCATACCATTCCCTTCCATTCCATTCCGTTCTAGTCGGGTAGATTCCATTCGATTCCATTCCATTCCATTCCATTCTATTCCTTTCCATTCCATTGCATTCCATTCCATTCCATTCCACTCAATTCGATTCTGTTCAACCCGGGTAGATTCCATACCTTTCCATTCCTTTGCATTCCATTCCATTCCATTCCATTCCATTCCATTCCATTCCATTCCATTCCATTCCATTCCGTTCTACTGGGTAGATTCCATTCCATTCCATTCCATTCTATTCCACTCTGTTCCATTCCATTCCATTCCATTCCATTCCACTCCATTCCATTCCATTCCATTCCATTCCATTCCATTCCATTCCATTCCATCTCGTTCTACTCTGGTAGATTCCATACCATTCCAATCCATTCCATTCCTTTCTAGTCGGGTAGATCCCATTCCATTCCACTCCATTCCATTCCATTCCATTCCATTCTATTCGAGTAGATTCCATTCCATTCCATTCCATTCCATTGAATTCCTTTATATTCCATTCCGTTCCGTTCCATTCCTTTCGATTCCATTCCATTCTACTCGGGTAGATTACATTCAGTTCCCTTCCGTTCCGTTCCGTTCCGTGCCATTCTTTTCGGGTAGATTCTATTCCGTTCCATTCCATTCCATTACATTCCATTCCATTCCTTTCCATTCCATTCCATTCTATTCTGCTCGGGGAGATTCCATTACATTCCATTTCATTCCATTCCATTCCATTCCATTGCATTCCCATAAATTACATTCTACATGTGCACATTCCATTCCATTCCTTTCCATTCCATTCCATTCCATTCCATTCCATTCCATTCCATTCCATTCCATTCTACTCGGGTAGATGCTATACCATTCCATTCCATTCCATTCCGTTCTAGTCGGGTAGATTCCATTCAATTCCATTCCATTCCATTCCATTCCATTCCTTTCCGTTCCATTGCATTCCATTCCAGTCCATTGCATTCAATTCGATTCTGTTCAACCCGGGTAGATTCCATACCATTCCATTCCTTTGCATTCCATTCCATTCCATTCTATTCCATTCCATTCCATTCCATTCCATTCCATTCCATTCCATTCCATTCCATTCCATTCCACTCCATTAGGTTCTACTCGGGTAGATTCCATTCCATTCCAATCCATTCAGTTCCATTCCATTCCATTCCAATCCATTCCATTCCATTCCATTCCGTTCTACTCTGGTAGATTCCATACCATTCCAATCCATTCCTTTCCGATCTACTCGGGTAAATTCCATTCCATTCCATTCAATTCCATTCTGTTCAACTCGGGTAGACTCCATACCATTCCATTCCATTCCATTCCATTCCATTCCATTCCGTTCTACTCGGGTAGTTTCCATTCCATTGCATTCCATTCCATTCCATTCCATTCTATTCCATACCGTTCCTTTCCATTCCATTCCATTCCATTGCATTCCATTCCTTTCTACTCGTGTAAATTCCATACCTTTCCATTCCATTACATTCCGTTCTACTCGGGTAGGTTCCATTCCATTCCATTCCATTCCATTCTGTTCCATTCTGTTCCATTCCATTTCATTCCATGCCTTTCCATTCCATTCCATTCCATTCCGTTCTACTAGGGTAGATTCCATACCATTCCTTTCCATTCCATTCCGTTCTAGTCGGGTAGATTCCATTCGATTCCATTCCTTTCCATTCCATTCTATTCCTTTCCATTCCATTGCATTCCATTCCATTCCATTCCACTCAATTCGGTTCGGTTCAACTCGGGTAGATTCCATACCTTTCCATTCCTTTGCAATCCATTCCATTCCATTCCATTCCATTCCATTCCATTCCATTCCGTTCTACTGTGGTAGATTCCATTCCATTCCATTCCATTCTATTCCACTGTGTTCCATTCCATTCCATTCCATTCCCTTCCACTCCATTCCATTCCATTCCATTCCATTCCATTCCATTGCATCCCGTTCTACTCTGGTAGATTCCATACCATTGCAATCCATTCCATTCCTTTCTAGTCGGGTAGATTCCATTCCATTCCACTCCATTCCATTCCATTCCATTCCATTCTACTCGAGTAGAATCCATTCCATTCCATTCCATTGCATTGCATTCCTTTCTATTCCATTCTGTTCCGTTCCATTCCTTTCGATTCCATTCCATTCTACTCGGGTAGATTACATTCAGTTCCCTTCCGTTCCGTTCCGTTCCGTGCAATTCTTTTCGGGTAGATTCTCTTCCGTTCCATTCCATTCCATTACATTCCATTCCATTCCTTTCCATTCCATTCCATTCTATTCTGCTCGGGGAGATTCCATTACATTCCATTTCATTCCATTCCATTCCATTCCATTGCATTCCCATAAATTACATTCTACATGTGCACATTCCATTCCATTCCTTTCCATTCCATTCCATTCCATTCCATTCCATTCCATTCTACTCGGGTAGATGCTATACCATTCCATTCCATTACATTCCGTTCTAGTCGGGTAGATTCCATTCAATTCCATTCCATTCCATTCCATTCTATTCCTTTCCGTTCCATTGCATTCCATTCCAGTCCATTCCATTCAATTCGATTCTGTTCAACCCGGGTAGATTCCATAACATTCCATTCCATTCTACCCGGGTTGATGCTATACCATTCCATTCCATTCCATTCCGTTCTAGTCTGGTAGATTCCATTCAATTCCATTCCATTCCATTCCATTCTATTCCTTTCCGTTCCATTGCATTCCATTCCAGTCCATTCCATTCAATTCGATTCTGTTCAACCCGGGTAGATTCCATACCATTCCATTCCTTTGCATTCCATTCCATTCCATTCCATTCCATTCCATTCCTTTCCATTCCATTCCATTCCATTCCATTCAATTCCATTCCACTCCATTAGGTTCTACTCGGGTAGATTCCATTCCATTCCATTCCATTCGTTTCCATTCCATTCCATTCCAATCCATTCCATTCCATTCCATTCTTTTCTACTCTGGTAGATTCCATACCATTCCAATCCATTCCTTTCCGTTCTAGTCGGGTAGATTCCATTCCATTCCATTCCATTCGGTTCCATTCCATTCCATTCCATTCCATTCCATTCCATTCCATTCAAATCTTTCCATTCCATTCCGTTCTACTCGGGTAGTTTCCATTCCATTGCATTCCATTCCATTCCATTCCATTCTATTCCATACCATTCCTTTCCATTCCATTCCAATCCATTGCATTCCATTCCTTTCTACTCGTGTAAATTCCATACCATTACATTCCATTCCATTCCGTTCTATTCGGGTAGGTTCCATTCCATTCCATTCCATACCATTCTGTTCCATTCCGTTCCATTCCATTCCATTCCATGCCATGCCATTCCATTCCGTTCCATTCCATTCCATTCCATTTCATTCCATTCCATTCCATTCCGTTCTACTGGGGTAGAATCCATTCCATACCATTCCATTCTCTTCCACTCTGTTCCATTCCATTCCATTCCATTCCATTCCATTCCATTCCATTCCATTCCACTCCATTAGGTTCTACTCGGGTAGATTCCATTCCATTCCATTCCATTCAGTTCCATTCCATTCCATTCCAATCCATTCCATTCCATTCCATTCCGTTCTACTCTGGTAGATTCCATACCATTCCAATCCATTCCTTTCCGTTCTACTCGGGTAGATTCCATTCCATTCCATTCAGTTCCATTCTGTTCAACTCGGGTAGATTCCATACCATTCCATTCCATTCCATTCCATTCCATTCCATTCCATTCCATTCCATTCCATTCCGTTCTACTCGGGTAGATTCCATTCCATTGCATTCCATTCCATTCCATTCCATTCTATTCCATACCGTTCCTTTCCATTCCATTCCATTCCATTGCATTCCATTCCTTTCTACTCGTGTAAATTCCATACCATTCCATTCCATTCCATTCCGTTCTACTCGGGTAGGTTCCATTCCATTCCATTCCATTCCATTCTGTTCCATTCCATTCCATTCCATTTCATTCCATGCCATTCCATTCCATTCCATTCCATTCCATTCCATTCCATTCCGTTCTACTAGGGTAGATTCCATACCATTCCTTTCCATTCCATTCCGTTCTAGTCGGGTAGATTCCATTTGATTCCATTCCTTTCCATTCCATTCTATTCCTTTCCATTCCATTGCATTCCATTCCATTCCATTCCACTCAATTCGATTCGGTTCAACTCGGGTAGATTCCATACCTTTCCATTCCTTTGCATTCCATTCCATTCCATTCCATTAAATTCCATTCCATTCCATTCCATTCCATTCCGTTCTACTGGGGTAGATTCCATTCCATTCCATTCCATTCTATTCCACTCTGTTCCATTCCATTCCATTCCATTCCCCTCCACTCCATTCCATTCCATTCCATTCCATTCCATTCCATTGCATCCCGTTCTACTCTGGTAGATTCCATACCATTCCAATCCATTCCATTCCTTTCTAGTCGGGTAGATTCCGTTCCATTCCACTCCATTCCATTCCATTCCATTCCATTCTACTCGAGTAGAATCCATTCCATTCCATTCCATTCCATTGCATTCCTTTCTATTCCATTCTGTTCCGTTCCATTCCTTTCGATTCCATTCCATTCTACTCGGGTAGATTACATTCAGTTCCCTTCCGTTCCGTTCCGTTCCGTGCAATTCTTTTCGGGTAGATTCTCTTCCGTTCCATTCCATTCCATTACATTCCATTCCATTCCTTTCCATTCCATTCCATTCTATTCTGCTCGGGGAGATTCCATTACATTCCATTTCATTCCATTCCATTCCATTCCATTGCATTCCCATAAATTACATTCTACATGTGCACATTCCATTCCATTCCTTTCCATTCCATTCCATTCCATTCCATTCCATTCCATTCTACTCGGGTAGATGCTATACCATTCCATTCCATTCCATTCCGTTCTAGTCGGGTAGATTCCATTCAATTCCATTCCATTCCATTCCATACTATTCCTTTCCGTTCCATTGCATTCCATTCCAGTCCATTCCATTCAATTCGGTTCTGTTCAACCCGGCTAGATTCCATAACATTCCATTCCATTCTACCCGGGTAGATGCTATACCATTCCATTCCATTCCATTCCGTTCTAGTCTGGTAGATTCCATTCAATTCCATTCCATTCCATTCCATTCTATTCCTTTCCGTTCCATTGCATTCCATTCCAGTCCATTCCATTCAATTCGATTCTGTTCAACACGGGTAGATTCCATACCATTCCATTCCTTTGCATTCCATTCCATTCCATTCCATTCCATTCCTTTCCATTCCATTCCATTCCATTCCATTCAATTCCATTCCACTCCATTAGGTTTTACTCGGGTAGATTCCATTCCATTCCATTCCATTCGGTTCCATTCCATTCCATTCCAATCCATTCCATTGCATTCCATTCCGTCCTACTCTGGTAGATTCCATACCATTCTAATCCATTCCTTTCCGTTCTAGTCGGGTAGATTCCATTCCATTCCATTCCATTCGGTTCCATTCCATTCCATTCCATTCCATTCGGTTCCATTCCATTCCATTCCATTCCATTCCATTGCATTCCATTCTGTCCTACTCTGGTAGATTCCATACCATTCCAATCCACTCCTTTCCGTTCTAGTCGGGTAGATTCCATTCCATTCCATTCCATTCGGTTCCATTCCATTCCATTCCATTCCATTCCGTTCCATTCAATTCTTTCCATTCCATTCCGTTCTACTCGGGTAGTTTCCATTCCATTGCATTCCATTCCATTCCATTCCATTCTATTCCATACCATTCCTTTCCATTCCATTCCAATCCATTGCATTCCATTCCTTTCTACTCGTGTAAATTCCATACCATTACATTCCATTCCATTCCGTTCTACTCGGGTAGGTTCCATTCCATTCCATTCCATTCCATTCTGTTCCATTCCGTTCCATTCCATTCCATTCCATGCCATGCCATTCCATTCCATTCCATTCCATTCCATTCCATTCCATTCCATTCCATTCCATTCCATTCCATTCCATTCCATTCCGTTCTACTGGGGTAGAATCCATTCCATTCCATTCCATTCTCTTCCACTCTGTTCCATTCCATTCCATTCCATTCCATTCCATTCCATTCCATTCCATTCCATTCCATTCCATTCCATCCCGTTCTACTCTGGTAGATTCCATACCATTCCAATCCATTCCATTCCGTTCTAGTCGGGTAGATTCTATTCCATTCCATTCCATTCCTTTCTACTCGAGTAGATTCCTTTCCATTCCATTCCATTCCATTGCATTCCATTCTATTCCATTCCGTTCCGTTCCATTCCTTTCGATTCCATTCCATTCTACTCGGGTAGATTACATTCCGTTCCCTTCCGTTCCGTTCCGTTCCGTGCCACTCTTTTCGGGTAGATTCTATTCCGTTACATTCCATTCCATTACATTCCACTCCATTCCTTTCCATTCCATTCCATTCTATTCTGCTCGGGGAGATTCCATTACATTCCATTTCATTCCATTCCATTCCATTCCATTGCATTCCCATAAATTACATTCTACATGTGCACATTCCATTCCATTCCTTTCCATTCCATTCCATTCCATTCCATTCCATTCCATTCCATTTCATTCCATTCCGCTCTTCTCATGTAGATTCCATTACGTTCCGATCCATTCCATTCCGATGTAGTCGGGTAGATTCCATTCCATTCCATTCCATTGAATTCCATTCCATTCCATTCCATTCCATTCCATTCCATTCCATTCCATTCCATTCCATTCCATTGAATTCCATTCCATTCCATTCCATTTCATTCCATTCCTTTCTTCTCATGTAGATTCCATTACGTTCCGATCCGTTCCATTCCGTTGTACTCGGGTAGATTCCATTCCATTCCATTCCTTTGCATTCCATTCCATTCCATTCCATTCCATTCTATTCCTTTCCATTCCATTCCATTCCATTCCATTCTACTCGGGTAGATGCTATACCATTCCATTTCATTCTAGTCGGGTAGATTCCATTCAATTCCATTCCATTCCACTCCATTCTATTCCTTTCCGTTCCATTGCATTCCATTCCAGTCCATTCCATTCAAATCGATTCTGTTCAACCCGGGTAGATTCCATACCATTCCATAACATTCTACTCGGGTAGATGCTATACCATTCCATTCCATTCCATTCCGTTCTAGTGGGGTAGATTCCATTCTATTCCATTCCATTCCATTCCATTCTATTCCTTTCCGTTCCATTGCATTCCATTCCATTCCATTCCATTCCATTCCATTCCATTCCATTCCATTCCATTCCATTCCATTCCGTTTTACTCGGGTTGATTCCACTCTATTCCATTCCATTCCATTCTATTCCATTCGATTCCAATCGATTCCATTCGATTCCATTCGATTCCATTAGATTCGATTCCATTCCATTCCATAGAATTCCATTCCATTCCATTCCATTCCATAGAATTCCATTCCATTCCATTCCATTCCATTCCATTGAATTCCATTCCATTCCATTCCATTCCATTCCATTCCATTCCATTCCATTCCATTCCATTCCATTCCATTCCATTGAATTCCATTCCATTCCATTCCATTCCATTCCATTCCATTCCATTTCATTCCATTCCATTCCATTCCATTGAATTCCATTGAATTCCTTTCCATTGTATTCCATTCCATTCCATGGAATTCCATTCCATTCCATTCCATTCCATTCCGTTCTACTTGGGTTGATTCCATTCTATTCCATTCAATTCCACTCCATTCCATTCCATTCCATTCCATTCCATTCCATTGAATTCCATTCCATTCCATTCCATTCCATTCCATTCCGTTCCATTCCGTTCCATTGAATTCCATTTCATTCCATTCCATTCCATTCCATTCCATTCCATTCCATTTCATTCCATTCCATTCCATTCCATTGAATTCCATTGAATTCCTTTCCATTGAATTCCATTCCATTGCATAGAATTCCATTCCATTCCATTCCATTCCATTCCTTTGTATTCCATTCCATTCCATTCCATTCCATTCCATTCCACTCCATTAAATTCCACTGCACTGCACTCCACTCCACTCCACTCCACTCCATTCCATTCCCTTCCATTCCATTCCATTGAATTCTATTGAATTCCATTCCATTCCATTCCATTCCATTCCATTCCATTCCATTCCATTCCATTGAATTCCATTCCATTCCATTCCATTCCATTCCATTCCATTCCATTCCATTCCATTCCATTCCATTCCATTCCGTTTTACTCGGGTTGATTCCATTCTATTCCATTCCATTCCATTCGATTCCATTCGATTCCAATATATTCCATTCGATTCCACTCGATTCCATTCGATTCCATTCCATTCCATTCCATGGAATTCCATTCCATTCCATTCTTTTCCATTCCATTGAATTCCATTCCATTCCATTCCATTCCATTCCATTCCATTCCATTCCATTTGAATTCCATTCCATTCCATTCCATTCCGTTCCGTTCCGTCCCGTTCCATTCCGTTCCGTTCCGTTGCGTTCCGTTCCGTTCTACTCGGGTTGATTCCATTCTATTCCATTCCATTCCATTCGATTCCATTCGATTCCATTCGATTCCATTCGATTGCATTCGATTCCATTCCATTCCATTCCATTGAATACCATTCCATTCCATTCCATTCCATTCCATTCCATTCCATTCCATTCCATTGAATTCCATAGAATTCCATTCCTTTGAATTCCATTCCGTTCCATTCCATTCCATTCCATTGAATTCCATTCCATTCCATTCCATTCCATTCCATTCCATTCCATTCCATTCCATTCCATTGAATTCCATTCCATTCCATTCCATTCCATTCCATTCCATTCCATTCCATTCCATTCCATTCCATTCCATTCCATTCCATTCCGTTTTACTCGGGTTGATTCAATTCTATTCCATTCCATTCCATTCGATTCCATTCGATTCCAATCGATTCCATTTGATTCCATTCGATTCCATTCGATTCCATTCCATTCCATTCCATAGAATTCCATTCCATTCCATTCCATTCCATTCCATTGAATTCCGTTCCATTCCATTCCATTCCATTCCATTCAATTGAATTCCATTCCATTCCATTCCTTTCCATTGAATTCCGTTCCATTCCTTTCCATTCCGTTCCGTTCCGTTCCGTTGCGTTCCGTTCCGTTCTACTCGGGTTGATTCCATTCTATTCCATTCCATTCCATTCGTTTCCATTCGATTCCATTCGATTCCATTCGATTCCATTCGGTTCCATTCCATTCCATTCCATTGAATTCCATTCCATTCTATTCCATTCCATTCCATTCCATTCCATTCAATTTCATTCCATTCCATTCCATTCCATTGAATTCCATTGAATTCCTTTCCATTGAATTCCATTCCATTCCATGGAATTCCATTCCATTCCATTCCATTCCATTCCATTGAATTCCATTCCATTCCATTCCATTCTATTCCATTGAATTCCATTCCATTCCATTCCATTCCATTCCATTCCATTCCACTCCATTCCATTCCACTGCACTCCACTCCACTCCACTCCACTCCATTCCATTCCCTTCCATTCCATTCCATTGAATTCTATTGAATTCCATTCCATTCCATTCCATTCCATTGAATTCCATTCCATTCCATTCCATTGAATTCTGTTCCGTTCCATTCCATGCCACTCCATTCCATTCCATTCCATTCCATTCCATTCCATTCCAATCCATTCCATTCCATTCCATTCCATTCCATTCCATTCCGTTCTACTAGGGTAGATTCCATACCATTCCATTGAATTCCATTCCATTCTAGTCGGGTAGATCCCATTCAATTCCATTCCATTCCATTCCATTCCATTCCATTCTATTCCTTTCCATTCCATTGCATTCCATTCCATTCCATTCCACTCAATTCGATTCTGTTCAACCCGGGTAGATTCCATACCTTTCCATTCCTTTGCATTCCATTCCATTCCATTTCATTCCATTCCATTCCGTTCTACTGGGGTAGATTCCATTCCATTCCATTCCATTTTATTCCACTCTGTTCCATTCCATTCCATTCCATTCCATTCCATTCCATTCCATTCCATTCCATTCCATTCCATTCCATTCCATTGCATTCCATTCCATCCCGTTCTACTCTGGTAGATTCCATACCATTCTAATCCAATCCATTCCGTTCTAGTCGTGTAGATTCCATTCCATTCCATTCCATTCCATTCTACTCAAGTAGATTCCATTCCATTCCATTCCATTCCATTGCAATCCATTCTATTCCATTCCGTTCCCTTCCATTCCTTTCGATTCCATTCCATTCTACTCGGGTAGATTACATTCAGTTCCCTTCCGTTCCGTTCCGTTCCGTGCCATTCTTTTCGGGTATTTTCTATTCCGTTCCATTCCATTCCATTACATTCCTTTCCATTCCTTTCCACTCCATTCCATTCTATTCTGCTCGGGGAGATTCCATTACATTCCATTTCATTCCATTCCATTCCATTCCATTGCATTCCCATAAATTACATTCTACATGTGCACATTCCATTCCATTCCTTTCCTTTCCATTCCATTCCATTCCATTCCATTTCATTCCATTCCGTTCTTCTCATGTAGATTCCATTACGTTCCGATCCGTTCCATTCCGTTGAACTCGGGTGGATTCCATTCCATTCCATTCCATTGCATTCCATTGCATTCCATTCCATTCCATTCTATTCCATTCCATTCCATTCCATTCCATTCCATTCCTTTCCATTCTGTTCCATTCCATTCCATTCCATTCCATTCCTTTCCATTCCAATCCATTCTACTCGGGTAGATGCTATACCATTCCATTCCATTCCATTCCGTTCTTGTCGGGTAGATTCCATTCCATTCCATTCCATTCCATTCTATTCCTTTCCGTTCCATTGCATTCCATTCCAGTCCATTCCATTCCATTCCATTCCATTCCATTCCATTCCATTCCATTCCATTCCATTCCACTCCATTAGGTTCGACTCGGGTAGATTCTATTCCATTCCATTCAATTCGGTTCCATTCCATTCCATTCCAATCCATTCTATTCCATTCCATTCCATTCCATTCCATTCCATTCCATTCCATTCCATTCCATTCCATTCCGTTCTACTCTGGTAGATTCCATACCATTCCAATCCATTCCTTTCCGTTCTAGTCGGGTAGATTCCATTCCATTCCATTCCATTCCATCTGTTCAACTCGGGTAGATTCCATACCACTCCATTCCATTCCATTCCATTCCATTCCGTTCTACTCGGGTAGTTTCTATTCCATTGCATTCCATTCCATTCCATTCCATTCTATTCCATACCTTTACTTTCCATTCCATTCCATTCCATTGCATTCCATTCCTTTCTACTCGTCTAAATTCCATACCATTCCATTCCATTCCATTCCGTTCTACTCGGGTAGGTTCCATTCCATTCCATTCCATTCCATTCTGTTCCATTCCGTTCCATTCCATTCCATTCCATGCCATTCCATTCCATTCCATTCCATTCCATTCCATTCCGTTCTACTAGGGTAGATTCCATACCATTCCATTCCATTCCGTTCTAGTCGTGTAGATTCCATTCGATTCCATTCCTTTCCATTTCATTCTATTCCTTTCCATTCCATTGCATTCCATTCCATTCCATTCCTCTCAATTCGATTCTGTTCAACCCGGGTAGATTCAATACCTTTCCATTCCTTTGCATTCCATTCCATTCCATTCCATTCCATTCCATTCCATTCCATTCCGTTCTACTCGGGCAGTTTCCATTCCATTGCATTCCATTCCATTCCATTCCATTCTATTCCATACCGTTCCTTTCCATTCCATTCCATTCCATTGCATTCCATTCCGTTCTACTCGTGTAAATTCCATACCATTCCATTCCATTCCATTCCGTTCTACTCGGGTAGGTCCCATTCCATTCCATTCCGTTCCATTCTGTTCCATTCCGTTCCATTCCATTCCAATCATGCCATTCCATTCCATTCCATTCCATTCCATTCCATTCCATTCCGTTCTACTGGGGTAGATTCCATTCCATTCCATTCCCTTCTATTCCACTCTGTTCCATTCCATTCCATTATATTCCATTCCATTCCATTCCATTCCATTCCATTCCATTCCATCCCTTTCTACTCTGGTAGATTCCATTCTATTCCATTCTATTCCTTCCCGTTCCATGCCATTCCATTCCATTCCATTCCATTCAATTCCATTCAATTCGATTCTGTACTACCCGGGTAGATTCCATACCATTCCATTCGTTTGCATTCCATTCCATTCCATTGCATTCCATTTCATACCAATCCATTCCATTCCATTCCGTTCTACTCTGGTAGATTCCATTCCATTCCATTCCATTATATTCCATTCTGTTCCATTCCACTCCATTCCATTCCATTCCATTCCATTCCATTCCATTCCGTTGTACTCGAGTAGATTCCATTCCACTGCATTCCATTCCATTGCATTCCATTCCGTTCCGTTCCGTTCTGTTCCCTTCCGTTCCATTCCGTTCCGTTCTTCTCGGGTGGATTCCATTCCATTTCGTTCCGTTCCGTTCCGTTCCGTTCTCTTCCATACCTTTCCGTTCCATTCCATTCCATTCCGTTCTACTCGGATAGATTCCATTCCATTGCATTCCATTCCATTCCCATCCATTCTATTCCATACGGTTCCATTCCATTCCATTCCATTCCATTGCATTCCATTCCTTTCTTCTCGGGTACATTCCATACCATTCCATTCCATTCCATTCCGTTCTACTCGGGTAGATTCCATTCCATTCCATTCCATTCCAATCAATTCCATTCCATTGTATTCCATTCCATTCCATTCCATTCGATGTTGTTCAACTCAGATAGATTCCATACCTTTCCATTCCATTCCATTCCATTCCATTGCATTCCATTCTATTCCATTCCATTCTGTTCTACTCGGGTAGATTCCATTCCGTTCCTTTCCGTTCCGTTCCATTCCGTTACATTCCATTCAGTTACATTCCATTCAATTCCGATCCTTTCCAATCCATTCCATTCGATGGTGTTCAACCCGGGTAGATTCCATACCATTCCATTCCTTTGCATTCCATTCCATTCCATTCCATTCCATTCCATTCCATTCCATTCCATTCCATTCCATTCCATTCCATTCCATTCCGTTCCATTCTACTCACGTAGATTCCATTCCCTTCCATTCCATTCCATTCCATTCCATTCCACTCCATTCCATTCCGTTCTACTCGGTTAGATTCCATTCCATTGCATTCCATTCCACTGCATTCCAATCCGTTCCGTTCTCTTCCATTCTGTTCCGTTCCGTTCCATTCCGTTCCGTTCTTCTCGTGTGGATTCCATTCCATTGTGTTCCGTTCCGTTCCGTTCCGTTCTCTTCCGTACATTTCCTTTACATTCCATTCCAATCCATTCCATTCCGTTCCACTCAGATAGATTCCATTCCATTGAATTCCGTTCCATTCCATTCCATTCCATTCCATTGCATTCCATTCCGTTCTACTCGGGTAAATTCCATACCATTCCATTCCATTCCATTCCATTCCATTCTCTTCTACTCGGGTAGATTCCATTCCATTCCATTCAATTCCATTGTATTCCTTTCCATTTCATTCCATTCTATTCCATTCTGTTCCATTCCGTTCCATTCCATTCCATTCCATTCCATTCCATTCCATTCCATTCCATTCCATTCCATTCTACTCGGGTTGATCATTCCATTCCATTCCATTCCATTCTATTCCTTTCCATTCCACTGCATTCCATTCCATTCCATTCCATTCAATTCGATTCTGTTCAACCCGGGTAGATTCCATATCATTCCATTCCTTTGCATTCCATTCCATTCCATTCCATTCTATTCCATTCCATTCCTTTCTACTCCGGTAGATTCCATTCCATTCCATTCCATTCTTTTCCATTCTGTTCCCTTCCATTAAATTCCATTCCATTCCATTCTACTCTTATAGATTCCATTCCATTGCATTCCGTTCCATTCCATTCCATTCTATTCCATACCGTTCCTTTCCATTCCATTGCATTCCATTCCGTTCTACTCGGGAAGGTTCCATTCCATTCCATTCCATTCCATTCCATTCCATCCCGTTCTACTCTGGTAGATTCCATACCATTCCAATCCATTCCATTCCGTTCTAGTCGGGTAGATTCCATTCCATTCCATTCCATTCCATTCCATTCCATTCCATTCCATTCCATTCAATTCCGTTCTACTCTTTTAGATTCCATAGCATTCCAATCAATTCCATTCCATTCTAGTCGTGTTGATTCCATTCCATTCCATTCCATTCTATTCCTTTCCGTTCCATTCCATTCCATTCCATTCCATTCTGTTCAACTTGGGTAGATTCCATACCATTCCATTCCATTCCATTCCATTCTATTCCATTCCATTCCATTCCATTCCATTCCACTCCATTCCATTCCACTGCACTCCACTCCACTCCACTCCACTCAATTCCATTCCCTTCCATTCCATTCCATTGAATTCTATTGAATTCCATTCCATTCCATTCCATTCCATTGAATTCCATTCCATTCCATTCCATTGAATTCTGTTCCGTTCCATTCCATGCCACTCCATTCCATTCCATTCCATTCCATTCCATTCCATTCCAATCCATTCCATTCCATTCCATTCCATTCCATTCCATTCCATTCCGTTCTACTAGGGTAGATTCCATACCATTCCATTGAATTCCATTCCATTCTAGTCGGGTAGATCCCATTCAATTCCATTCCATTCCATTCCATTCCATTCCATTCTATTCCTTTCCATTCCATTGCATTCCATTCCATTCCATTCCACTCAATTCGATTCTGTTCAACCCGGGTAGATTCCATACCTTTCCATTCCTTTGCATTCCATTCCATTCCATTTCATTCCATTCCATTCCGTTCTACTGGGGTAGATTCCATTCCATTCCATTCCATTTTATTCCACTCTGTTCCATTCCATTCCATTCCATTCCATTCCATTCCATTCCATTCCATTCCATTCCGTTCCATTGCATTCCATTCCATCCCGTTCTACTCTGGTAGATTCCATACCATTCTAATCCAATCCATTCCGTTCTAGTCGTGTAGATTCCATTCCATTCCATTCCATTCCATTCTACTCAAGTAGATTCCATTCCATTCCATTCCATTCCATTGCATTCCATTCTATTCCATTCCGTTCCCTTCCATTCCTTTCGATTCCATTCCATTCTACTCGGGTAGATTACATTCAGTTCCCTTCCGTTCCGTTCCGTTCCGTGCCATTCTTTTCGGGTATTTTCTATTCCGTTCCATTCCATTCCATTACATTCCTTTCCATTCCTTTCCACTCCATTCCATTCTATTCTGCTCGGGGAGATTCCATTACATTCCATTTCATTCCATTCCATTCCATTCCATTGCATTCCCATAAATTACATTCTACATGTGCACATTCCATTCCATTCCTTTCCTTTCCATTCCATTCCATTCCATTCCATTTCATTCCATTCCGTTCTTCTCATGTAGATTCCATTACGTTCCGATCCGTTCCATTCCGTTGAACTCGGGTGGATTCCATTCCATTCCATTCCATTGCATTCCATTGCATTCCATTCCATTCCATTCTATTCCATTCCATTCCATTCCATTCCATTCCATTCCTTTCCATTCTATTCCATTCCATTCCATTCCATTCCATTCCTTTCCATTCCAATCCATTCTACTCGGGTAGATGCTATACCATTCCATTCCATTCCATTCCGTTCTTGTCGGGTAGATTCCATTCCATTCCATTCCATTCCATTCTATTCCTTTCCGTTCCATTGCATTCCATTCCAGTCCATTCCATTCCATTCCATTCCATTCCATTCCATTCCATTCCATTCCATTCCATTCCATTCCACTCCATTAGGTTCGACTCGGGTAGATTCCATTCCATTCCATTCAATTCGGTTCCATTCCATTCCATTCCAATCCATTCTATTCCATTCCATTCCATTCCATTCCATTCCATTCCATTCCATTCCATTCCATTCCATTCCATTCCATTCCGTTCTACTCTGGTAGATTCCATACCATTCCAATCCATTCCTTTCCGTTCTAGTCGGGTAGATTCCATTCCATTCCATTCCATTCCATCTGTTCAACTCGGGTAGATTCCATACCACTCCATTCCATTCCATTCCATTCCATTCCGTTCTACTCGGGTAGTTTCTATTCCATTGCATTCCATTCCATTCCATTCCATTCTATTCCATACCTTTACTTTCCATTCCATTCCATTCCATTGCATTCCATTCCTTTCTACTCGTCTAAATTCCATACCATTCCATTCCATTCCATTCCGTTCTACTCGGGTAGGTTCCATTCCATTCCATTCCATTCCATTCTGTTCCATTCCGTTCCATTCCATTCCATTCCATGCCATTCCATTCCATTCCATTCCATTCCATTCCATTCCGTTCTACTAGGGTAGATTCCATACCATTCCATTCCATTCCGTTCTAGTCGTGTAGATTCCATTCGATTCCATTCCTTTCCATTTCATTCTATTCCTTTCCATTCCATTGCATTCCATTCCATTCCATTCCTCTCAATTCGATTCTGTTCAACCCGGGTAGATTCAATACCTTTCCATTCCTTTGCATTCCATTCCATTCCATTCCATTCCATTCCATTCCATTCCATTCCATTCCGTTCTACTCGGGCAGTTTCCATTCCATTGCATTCCATTCCATTCCATTCCATTCTATTCCATACCGTTCCTTTCCATTCCATTCCATTCCATTGCATTCCATTCCTTTCTACTCGTGTAAATTCCATACCATTCCATTCCATTCCATTCCGTTCTACTCGGGTAGGTCCCATTCCATTCCATTCCGTTCCATTCTGTTCCATTCCGTTCCATTCCATTCCAATCATGCCATTCCATTCCATTCCATTCCATTCCATTCCATTCCATTCCGTTCTACTGGGGTAGATTCCATTCCATTCCATTCCCTTCTATTCCACTCTGTTCCATTCCATTCCATTATATTCCATTCCATTCCATTCCATTCCATTCCATTCCATTCCATCCCGTTCTACTCTGGTAGATTCCATTCTATTCCATTCTATTCCTTCCCGTTCCATGCCATTCCATTCCATTCCATTCCATTCAATTCCATTCAATTCGATTCTGTACTACCCGGGTAGATTCCATACCATTCCATTCGTTTGCATTCCATTCCATTCCATTGCATTCCATTTCATACCAATCCATTCCATTCCATTCCGTTCTACTCTGGTAGATTCCATTCCATTCCATTCCATTATATTCCATTCTGTTCCATTCCACTCCATTCCATTCCATTCCATTCCATTCCATTCCATTCCGTTGTACTCGAGTAGATTCCATTCCACTGCATTCCATTCCATTGCATTCCATTCCGTTCCGTTCCGTTCTGTTCCCTTCCGTTCCATTCCGTTCCGTTCTTCTCGGGTGGATTCCATTCCATTTCGTTCCGTTCCGTTCCGTTCCGTTCTCTTCCATACCTTTCCGTTCCATTCCATTCCATTCCGTTCTACTCGGATAGATTCCATTCCATTGCATTCCATTCCATTCCCATCCATTCTATTCCATACGGTTCCATTCCATTCCATTCCATTCCATTGCATTCCATTCCTTTCTTCTCGGGTACATTCCATACCATTCCATTCCATTCCATTCCGTTCTACTCGGGTAGATTCCATTCCATTCCATTCCATTCCAATCAATTCCATTCCATTGTATTCCATTCCATTCCATTCCATTCGATGTTGTTCAACTCAGATAGATTCCATACCTTTCCATTCCATTCCATTGCATTCCATTCTATTCCATTCCATTCTGTTCTACTCGGGTAGATTCCATTCCGTTCCTTTCCGTTCCGTTCCATTCCGTTACATTCCATTCAGTTACATTCCATTCAATTCCGATCCTTTCCAATCCATTCCATTCGATGGTGTTCAACCCGGGTAGATTCCATACCATTCCATTCCTTTGCATTCCATTCCATTCCATTCCATTCCATTCCATTCCATTCCATTCCATTCCATTCCATTCCATTCCATTCCGTTCCGTTCTACTCACGTAGATTCCATTCCCTTCCATTCCATTCCATTCCATTCCATTCCACTCCATTCCATTCCGTTCTACTCGGTTAGATTCCATTCCATTGCATTCCATTCCACTGCATTCCAATCCGTTCCGTTCTCTTATATTCTGTTCCGTTCCGTTCCATTCCGTTCCGTTCTTCTCGTGTGGATTCCATTCCATTGTGTTCCGTTCCGTTCCGTTCCGTTCTCTTCCGTACATTTCCTTTACATTCCATTCCAATCCATTCCATTCCGTTCCACTCAGATAGATTCCATTCCATTGAATTCCGTTCCATTCCATTCCATTCCATTCCATTGCATTCCATTCCGTTCTACTCGGGTAAATTCCATACCATTCCATTCCATTCCATTCCATTCCATTCTCTTCTACTCGGGTAGATTCCATTCCATTCCATTCAATTCCATTGTATTCCTTTCCATTTCATTCCATTCTATTCCATTCTGTTCCATTCCGTTCCATTCCATTCCATTCCATTCCATTCCATTCCATTCCATTCCATTCCATTCCATTCCATTCTACTCGGGTTGATCATTCCATTCCATTCCATTCCATTCTATTCCTTTCCATTCCACTGCATTCCATTCCATTCCATTCCATTCAATTCGATTCTGTTCAACCCGGGTAGATTCCATATCATTCCATTCCTTTGCATTCCATTCCATTCCATTCCATTCTATTCCATTCCATTCCTTTCTACTCCGGTAGATTCCATTCCATTCCATTCCATTCTTTTCCATTCTGTTCCCTTCCATTCCATTCCATTCCATTCCATTCTACTCGGATAGATTCCATTCCATTGCATTCCGTTCCATTCCATTCCATTCTATTCCATACCGTTCCTTTCCATTCCATTGCATTCCATTCCGTTCTACTCGGGTAGGTTCCATTCCATTCCATTCCATTCCATTCCATTCCATCCCGTTCTACTCTGGTAGATTCCATACCATTCCAATCCATTCCATTCCGTTCTAGTCGGGTAGATTCCATTCCATTCCATTCCATTCCATTCCATTCCATTCCATTCCATTCCATTCAATTCCGTTCTACTCTTTTAGATTCCATAGCATTCCAATCAATTCCATTCCATTCTAGTCGTGTTGATTCCATTCCATTCCATTCCATTCTATTCCTTTCCGTTCCATTCCATTCCATTCCATTCCATTCTGTTCAACTTGGGTAGATTCCATACCATTCCATTCCATTCCATTCCATTCTATTCCATTCCATTCCATTCCATTCCATTCCATTCCGTTCTATTAGGGTAGATTCCATTCCATTGCATTCCATTCCGTTCCGTTCCATTCCGATCCATTCCGTTCCGTTCCGTTCCATTCCGTTCTGTTCTTCTCGGGTGGATTCCAATCCATTGCGTTCCATTCCAATCCGTTCCGTTCTCTTCCGTAACTTTCCGTTCCATTCCATTCAATTAGATTCCATTCCGTTCTACTCAGAGAGATTCCATTCCATTGCATTCCATGCCATTCCATTCCATTCTGTTCCATACCGTTCCATTCCATTCCATTCCATTCAATTGCATTACATTCTGTTCTACTCGGGTAAATTCCATACCATTCTTTCCATTCCATTCCGTTCTACTCGGGTAGATTCTATTCCATTCCATTCCATTCTATTCCGTTCCATTCCATTCCATTCGATTTTGTTTAACTCAGATAGATTCCATGTCATTCCATTCCATTCCATTCCATTCCATTCTGTTCTACTCGGGTAGATTCCATTCCATTCCGTTCCATTCCGTTCGTTCCGTTACATTCCATTCTGTTCCATTCCATTCAATTCCGTACCATTCCATTCCGTTCCATTCCATTCTGTTCAACCCGGGGAGATTCCATACCATTCCATTCCTTTGCATTCCATTCCATTCCATTCCATTCCATTCTACTCGGGTAGATTGCATTCCATTCCATTCCATTCTATTCCATTCTGTTGCATTCCATTCCATTCCATTACATTACATTCCGTTCTACTCGGGTAGATTCCATACCATGCCATTCCATTCCATTCCGTTCTAGTCTGGTAGATTCCATTCGATTCCATTCCATTCCATTCCACTCTATTCCTTCCCGTTCCGTTCCATTCCATTCCATTCCTTTCAATTCGATCGTGTACAACACGGGTAGATTCCATACCATTCCATTCGTTTGCATTCCATTCCATTCCATTGCATTCCATTCCAAACCATTCCATTCCATTCCATTCCGTTCTACTCGGGTAGATTCCATTCCATTCCATTCCGTTCTATTCCATTCTGTTCCATTCCACTCCATTCCTTTCCATTCCATTCCATTCCATTCCGTTCTACTCGAATAGATTCCATTCCACTGCATTCCATTCCACTGCGTTCCATTCCGTTCCGTTGCGTTCCGTTCCATTCCGTTCCATTCTTCTCGGGTGGATTCCATTCCATTGCGTTCCGTTCCGTTCCATTCCGTTCTCTTCCATACCTTTCGGTTCCATTCCATTCCATTCCATTCCATTCCATTCTATTCCATACGGTTGCATTCCATTCCATTCCATTCCATTCCATTCCATTCCATTCCATTCCGTTCTACTCGGGTAGATTCCATTCCATTCCATTCTATTCCGTTCCATTCCATTCCATTCGATTTTGTTCAACTCAGGTAGATTCTATTCCATTCCATCCATTCCATTCCATTCCATTCCATTCCATTCCATTCCATTCCATTCCATTCCATTCCATTCTGTTCTACTCGGGTAGAACCCATTCCGTTCCGTTCTGTCCCGTTCCGTTCCGTTATACTCCATTCCGTTACATTCCAGTACATTCCGACCCATTCCATTCCATTTCATTTGATTCTGTTCAACCCGGTTAGATTCCATACCATTCCATTCCTTTGCATTCCATTCCATTCCATTCCATTCCTTTCTACTCAGGTAGATTCCATTCCCTTCCATTCCATTCCATTCCGTTCCACTCGGGTAGATTCCATGCCACTCCATTCCATTCCTTTCCGTTCTAGTCGGGTAGATTCCATTCGATTCCATTCCATTCCATTCCATTCTATTCCTTTCCGTTCCATTCCATTCCATTCCATTCCGTTCCATTCGACTGTGTTCAACCCGGGTAGATTCCATACTATTCCATTCGTTTGCATTCCATTCCAATCCATTCCATTCCATTCCATTCCATTCCATTCCATTCCATTCCATTCCGTTCTACTCGGGTAGATTCCATACAATTCCATTCCGTTCTAGTCGGGGAGATTCCGTTCGATTCCATTCCATTCCATTCCATTCTATTCCTTTCCGTTCCATTCCATTCCATTCCATTCCATTCTGTTCAACTCGGGTAGATTCCATACCATTCCATTCCATTCCATTCCATTCCATTCCATTCCATTCCATTCCGTTCTATTCGGGTAGATTCCATTCCATTGCATTCTATTCCTTTCCGTTCCATTCCATTCCATTCCATTCCATTCCATTCAATTCCATTCGATTCTGTTCAACTCGGGTAGAATCCATACCATTCCATTCAACTCCATTCAATTCCCTTCCATTCCATTCCGTTCTAATCGTGTATATTCCATTTCATTGCATTCCATTCCATTCCATTCCATTCCACTCCATTCCGTTCCATTCTTCTCGAGTGGATTCCATTCCATTGAGTTCCATTCCGTTCCATTCCGTTCTGTTCCGTACCGTTCTGTTCCATTCCATTCCATTCAACTCTTTTAGATTCCATACCATTCCCTTCCATTCTATTCCGTTCCGTTCCATTCCGTTCCGTTCCGTTCCGTTCCATTCCGTTCCATTCCATTCCATTCCATTCCATTCCATTCCATTCCGTTCTACTCGGTAGATTCCATACCATTCCATTCCATTCCATTGCATTCAATTCGGGTAGATTCCATTCCATTCCATTCCATTCCATTCCATTCCATTCCATTCCATTCCATTCCATTCCATTCCATTCGGTTCCATTCCATTCCATTCGATTCTGTTCAACTCCGATAGATTCCACACCATTCCATTCCAGTCCATTCGTTTCCATTCCATTCCATTCCATTCCATTCTGTTCTACTCGGTTAGATTCCATTCCGTTCCGTTCCGTTCCGTTCCGTTCGGTTACATTCCATTCCGTTACATTCCATTCCATTCCGTTCCATTCCGTTCCATTCCATTCCATTCCATTCCGTTCTACTCGGGTATTTTCCATACCATTCCATACCATTCCATTCCGTTGTACTCGGGTAGATTCCATTCGATTCCATTCTATTCCATTCCATTCTATTCCTTTCCGTTCCATTCCATTCCATTCCATTCCATTCCATTCCATTCAATTCCATTCGATTCTGTTCAACTCGGGTAGATTCCATACCATTCAATTCAATTCCTTTCCATTCCCTTCCATTTGATTCTTTTTTACTCATGTAGATTCTATTCCATTGCATTCCATTCCATTCCATTCCATTCCATTCCATTCCATTCCATTCCATTCCATTCCATTCCGTTCCATTCTTCTCGAGTGGATTCCATTCCATTGTGTTCCATTCCGTTCCGTTCCGTTCTGTTCCTTACCGTTCCATTCCATTCCATTCCATTCCATTCCATTCCATTCCATTCTACTCGGGTAGATTCCATTCCATTCCATTCCATTCCATTCCATTCCATTCCATTCCGTTCCGTTCCGTTCAGTTCCGTTCCGTTCCGTTCCATTCCATTCCATTCCATTCCATTCCATTCCATTCCATTCCGTTCTTCTCGGGTAGATTCCATACCATTCCATTCCATTCCTTTGCGTTCTACTCGGGTAGATTCCATTCCATTCCATTCCATTCTATTCTGTTCAACTCGGGTAGATTCCATTTTATTGCATTCCATTTCATTCCATTCCAATCCGTTCCGTTTCTTTCCATTCCGTTCCGTTCCGTTCCATTCCGTTCCAATCTTCTCGGTTGGATTCCATTCCATTGCGTTCCGTTTCGTTCTCTTCCGTACCTTTCCGTTCCATTCCATTCCATTCCATTCCATTCCATTCTACTCGGATAGATTTCCACTCCATTGCCTTCCGTTCCTTTCCATTCCATTCTATTCCATACCGTTCCTTTCCTTTCCATTCCATTCCATTGCATTCCACTCCGTTCTACTCGTGTAAATTCCATACCATTCCATTCCATTCCATTCCGTTCTACACGGGTAGGTTCCATTCCATTCCTTTCCATTCCGTTCCATTCCATTCCAAAGCATTCCATTAAATTCCATTCCATTCCATTCCATTCCATTAAATTCCATTCCATTCCATTCCATTCTATTCCATTCCATTCCATTCCATTCCATTCCATTGTAATCGTGGAGATTCCATTGAATTCCATTCCATTCTATTCCATTCCGTTCCATTCCATTCCATTCCGTTCTAATCGGGTACATTCCACTCCGTTCTGTTCCATTCCGTTCTGTTCCATTCTACTTGGGTAGATCCCATTCCATTCCATTCCATTCCATTCCATTCCATTCTATTCCATTCCATTCCATTCCATTCCATTCCATTCCATTCCATTCTATTCCATTCCAATCCATTCCATTCCATTCCCTTCCATTACACTCCATTCTATTCCATTCCATTCCGTTCCGTTCTTCTCGGGTCCATTAAATTCCATTCCATTCCATTCCATTCCATTCCATTCCATTACATTCTGTTCTACTCGGTTAGATTCCATTCCGTTCCGTTCCGTTCCATTCCGTTCCGTTACATTCCATTCCGTTACATTCCATTCCATTCCGTTCCATTCCGTTCCATTCCATTCCATTCCATTCCGTTCTACTCGGGTAGATTCCATACCATTCCATACCATTCCATTCCATTCCACTCGGGTAGATTCCATTCGATTCCATTCTATTCCATTCCATTCTATTCCTTTCCGTTCCATTCCATTCCATTCCTTTCCATTTCATTCCATTCCGTTCTACTCGGGTAGATTCAATTCCATTCCGTTCGGTTCCGTTCCGTTCCATTCCAATCCATTCCATTCCGTTCCATTCCATTCCATTCTTCTCTTGTGGATTCCACTCCATTCCATTCCATTCCATTCCTTTCCGTTCCATTCCATTCCATTCCATTTCATTCCATTCCGTTCCATTCCATTCCGTTCTTCTCAGGTGGATTCCATTCCATTCCATTCCATTCCATTCCATTCTGTTCTACTTGGGTAGATTCCATTCTATTCCATTCCGTTCTATTCCATTCCATTCCATTCCATTCTGTTCTGTTCCGTTCCATTCCGTTCCATTGCATTCCGTTCTTCTCGAGTGGATTCCATTCCATTCCATTCCGTTGCATATCATTCCATTCCGTTCTACTCGGGTAGATCCCATTCCATTAATTTGCATTCCGTTCCGTTCCTTTCCGTTCCGTTCCGTTCCGTTCCATTCCGTTCCATTCTTCTCGGGTGGATTCCATTCCATTGGGTTCCGTTCCGTTCTGTTCCATTCTGTTCCGTACCGTTCCGTTCCGTTCCATTTCATTCCATTCTACTCGGGTAGGTTCCATTCCATTCCATTCCATTCCATTCCATTCCATTCCATTCCATTCCATTCCATTCCATTCTATTCCTTTCCGTTCCGTTCCATTCCATTCCATTCCATTCCATTCCATTCCATTCTGTTCTACTCGGGTAGATTCCATTCCGTTCCTTTCCGTTCCTTTCCGTTCCGTTAATTTCCTTTCCATTACATTGCATTCCATTCGGATCCTTTCCAATCCATTCCATTCGATGCTGATCAACCCGGGTAGATTCCATACCATTCCATTCCTTTGAATTCCATTCCATTCCATTCCATTCCATTCCATTCCATTCCATTCCATTCCATTCCATTCCATTCCGTTCCGTTCAACTCAGGTGGATTCCATTCCATTCCATTCCATTCCATTCCATTCCATTCCATTCCATTCCATTCCATTCCATTCCATTCCATTCCATTCCATTCCGTTCTACTCGGGTAGATTCCATGCCACTCCATTCCATTCCATTCCGTTCTAATCGGGTAGATTCCATTCGATTCCATTCCATTCCATTCCATTCTATTTCTTTCCGTTCCATTCCATTCCATTCCATTGCATTCCATTCCATTCCATTCCATTCCATTCCGTTCTACTCGTGTAGATTCCATACCATTCCATTCCGTTCTAGTCGGGTAGAGTCCATTCTTTTCCTTTCCATTCCATTCGTGTCCATTTCGTTCCCTTCCATTTCATTTGTGTCCATTCAGTTCCATTCCATTCCATTCGGATCCATTCCCTTCCATTCCATTCCATTCCATTCCATTCCATTCCATTCCATTCCATTCTGTTCAACTCGTGTAGATTCCATACCATTCCGTACCATTCCGTTCCGTTCCATTCCATTCCGTTCTACTCGGTTAGATTCCGTTCCATTGCATTCTTTTCCACTGCATTCCAATCGTTCCGTTCCGTTCCATTCTGTTCCGTTCCGTTCCATTCCGTTCCGTTCTTCTCGGGTGGATTCCATTCCATTGCGTTCCGTTCAGTTCCGTTCCGTTCTTCTCGGGTGGATTCCATTCCATTGTGTTCCGTTCCGTTCCATTCCATTCTCTTCCATACGTTTCCTTTACATTCCATTCCAATCTATTCCATTCCGTTCCACTCGGATAGATTCCATTCCATTGAATTCAGTTCGATTCCATTCCATTCTATTCCATACCGTTAAATTCCATTCTATTCCATTGCATTCCATTCCGTTCTACTCTAGTAAATTCCATACCATTCCATTCCATTCCATTCCATTCCCTTCTACTCGGGTAGATTCCATTCCATTCCATTCCATTCCATTCCATTCCATTCCATTCCATTCCATTGCATTCCATTCCATTCTATTCCATTCCATTGCATTCCATTCCATTCCATTCCATTCCATTCTGTTCCATTCCGTTCCATTCCATTCCATTGCATTCCATTCCATTCTACTTGGGTTGATCATTCCATTCCATTCCATTCCATTCTATTCCTTTCCATTCCATTGCATTCCATTCCATTCCATTCCATTCCATTCCATTCTGTTCAACCCGGGTTGATTCCATATCATTCCATTCCTTTGCATTCCATTCCATTCCATTCCATTCCATTCCGTTCTGTTCTACTCGGGTAGATTCCATTCCGTTCCGTTCCGTTCCGTTCGTTCCGCTACATTCCATTCCGTTACATTCCATTCCTTTCCGTTCCATTCCATTCCATTCCATTCCATTCTGTTCAACCCGGGGAGATTCCATACCATTCCATTCCTTTGCATTCCATTCCATTCTACTCGTTTAGATTCAATTCCATTGCATTCCATTCTATTCCATTCTGATCCATTCCATTCCATTACATTCCGTTCTACTCGGGTAGATTCCATACCATGCCACTCCATTCCATTCCGTTCTAGTCTGGTAGATTCCTTTCGAATACATTCCATTCCATTCCACTCTATTCCTTCCCGTTCCATTCCATTCCATTCCATTCAATTAGATTCAGTACAACACGGGTAGATTCCATACCATTCCATTCGTTTGCATTCCATTTCATTCCATTACATTCCATTCCAAACCATTCAATTCCATTCCATTCCGTTCTACACGGGTAGATTCCATTCCATTCCATTCCATTCTATTCCATTCTGTTCCATTCCACACCATTCCATTCCATTCCATTCCATTCCATTCCATTCCATTCCATTCCATTCCGTTCTACTCGAGTAGATTCCATTCCACTGCTTTCCATTCCACTGCATTCCGTTCCGTTCCGTTCCATTCCGTTCCGTTCCATTCCGTTCCGTTCTTCTCGGGTCGATTCCATTCCATTGCGCTCCGTTCCATTCCATTCCGTTCTCTTCCATACCATTCGGGTCCATTCCATTCCATTCCATTCCATTCTATTCCATACGGTTCCATTCCATTCCATGCCATTCCTTTCCATTCCATTCCGTTGTACTCGGGTAGATTCCATTCCATTCAATTCCATTCCACTCTATTCCACTCTGTTCCATTCCATTCCATTCCATTCCATTCCATTCCATTCCATTCCGTTCCATCCCGTTCTACTCTGGTAGATTCCATACCATTGCAATCCATTCCATTCCGTTCTAGTCGGGTAGATTCCATTCCATTCCATACCATTCCATTCCATTCCATTCCATTCCATTCCATTCCATTCTACTCGAGTAGATTCCATTCCATTCCATTCCATTCCATTGCATTCCATTCTATTCCATTCCGTTCCGTTCCATTCCTTTCGATTCCATTCCATTCTACTCGGGTAGATTACATTCAGTTCCCTTCCGTTCCGTTCCGTTCCGTGCCATTCTTTTTGGGTAGATTCTATTCCGTTCCATTCCATTCCATTACATTCCATTCCATTCCATTCCATTCCAATCCATTCCATTCCATTCCATTCCGTTCTACTCTGGTAGATTCCACACCATTCCAAACCATTCCTTTCCATTCTAGTGGGGTAGATTCCATTCCATTCCATTCTGTTCAACTCGGGTAGATTCCATACCAATCCATTCCATTCCATTCCATTCCATTCCATTCCATTCCGTTCTACTCGGGTAGTCTCCATTCCATTGCATTCCATTCCATTCCATTCCATTCTATTCCATACCGTTCCTTTCCATTCCATTCCATTCCATTGCATTCCATTCCTTTCTACTAGTGTAAATTACATACCATTCCATTCCATTCCATTCCGTTCTACTCGGGTAGGTTCCATTCCATTCCATTCCATTCCATTCTGTTCCATTCCGTTCCATTCCATTCCATTCCATGCCATTCCATTCCATTCCATGCCATTCCTTTCCATTCCGTTCTACTAGGGTAGATTCCATACCATTCCATTCCATTCCATTCCGTTCTAGTCGGGTAGATTACATTCGATTCCATTCCTTTCCATTCCATTCTATTCCTTTCCATTCCATTGCATTCCATTCCATTCCATTCCACTCAATTCGATTCTGTTCCACCCGGGTAGATTCCATACCTTTCCATTCCTTTGCATTCCATTCCATTCCATGCCATTCCATTCCATTCCACTCCATTCCGTTCTACTGGGGTAGATTCCATTCCATTCCATTCCATTCTATTCCACGCTGTTCCATTCCATTCCATTCCATTCCATTCCATTCCATTCTGTTCCATTCCATTCCATTCCATTCCATTCCATTCCATTCCATTCCATTCCATTCCATTCCGTTCTACTCGGGTAGATTCCAAACAATTCCATTCCGTTCTAGTCGGGTAGATTCCATTCGATTCCGTTCCACTCCATTCCATTCTATTCCTTTCCATTCCATTCCATTCCATTCCATCTCTTTCCACTCAATTCGATTCTGTTCAACCCGGGTAGATTCAATACCATTCCATTTCTTTGCATTCCATTCCATTCCATTGCATTCCGTTCTACTCGGGTAGATTCCATTCCATTCCATTCCATTCTATTCCATTCTTTTCCATTCCATTCCATTCCATTCCATTCCATTCCATTCCATTCCATCCCGTTCTACTTTGGCAGATTCCATTCCATTCCAATCCACTCCATTCCTTTCTAGTCGGGTAGATTCCATTCCATTCCATTCCACTCCATTCCATTCTGCTCGAGTAGATTCCATTCCATTCCATTCCATTCAATTGCATTCCATTCCATTCCATTCCGTTCTGTTCCATTCTTTTCGATTCCGTTCCATTCTACTCGGGTAGATTACATTCAGTTCCTTTCCGTTCCGTTCCGTTCCTTCCGTTCTTCTCGGGTAGATTCTATTTCGTTCCATTGCATTCCATTACATTCCATTCCATTCCTTTCCATTCCATTCCATTCTATGCTACTCGGGTACATTCCATTACATTCCATTTCATTCCATTCCATTCCATTCCATTGCATTCCAATAAATTACATTCTTCATTTGTACATTCCATTCCATTCCTTTCTATTCCATTCCATTCCATTCCATTTCATTCCATTCCATTCCATTCCATTCCATTCCATTCCATTCCATTCCGTTCTTCTCATGCAGATTCCATTCCGTTCCGATAAGTTCCATTCGGTTGTACTCGGGTAGATTCCATTCCATTCCATTCCAAAGCATTCCATTAAATTCCATTCCATTCCATTCCATTCCATTCCATTCCATTCCATTCCATTCTATTCCATTCCATTCCATTCCATTCCATTCCATTGTAATCGTGGAGATTCCATTGAATTCCATTCCATTCTATTCCATTCCGTTCCATTCCATTCCATTCCGTTCTAATCGGGTACATTCCACTCCGTTCTGTTCCATTCCGTTCCGTTCCATTCTACTTGGGTAGATCCCATTCCATTCCATTCCATTCCATTCCATTCCATTCTATTCCATTCCATTCCATTCCATTCCATTCCATTCCATTCCATTCCATTCTATTCCATTCCAATCCATTCCATTCCATTCCCTTCCATTACACTCCATTCTATTCCATTCCATTCCGTTCCGTTCTTCTCGGGTCCATTAAATTCCATTCCATTCCATTCCATTCCATTCCATTCCATTACATTCTGTTCTACTCGGTTAGATTCCATTCCGTTCCGTTCCGTTCAATTCCGTTCCGTTACATTCCATTCCGTTACATTCCATTCCATTCCGTTCCATTCCGTTCCATTCCATTCCATTCCATTCCGTTCTACTCGGTTAGATTCCATACCATTCCATACCATTCCATTCCATTCCACTCGGGTAGATTCCATTCGATTCCATTCTATTCCATTCCATTCTATTCCTTTCCGTTCCATTCCATTCCATTCCTTTCCATTTCATTCCATTCCGTTCTACTCGGGTAGATTCAATTCCATTCCGTTCGGTTCCGTTCCGTTCCATTCCAATCCATTCCATTCCGTTCCATTCCATTCCATTCTTCTCTTGTGGATTCCACTCCATTCCATTCCATTCCATTCCTTTCCGTTCCATTCCATTCCATTCCATTTCATTCCATTCCGTTCCATTCCATTCCGTTCTTCTCAGGTGGATTCCATTCCATTCCATTCCATTCCATTCCATTCTGTTCTACTTGGGTAGATTCCATTCTATTCCATTCCGTTCTATTCCATTCCATTCCATTCCATTCCATTCCATTCCATTCCATTCCAACCCGTTCTACTCTGGTAGATTCCATACCATTCCAATCCATTCCATTCCGTTCTAGTCGGATAGATTCCATTCCATTCCATTCCATTCCATTCCATTCCATTCCATTCCATTCCATTCCATTCCATTCTACTCGGGTAGATGCTATACCGTTTCATTCCATTCCTTTCCGTTCTAGTCGGGTAGATTCCATTCAATTCCATTCCATTCCATTCCATTCTTTTCCTTTCCGTTCCATTGCATTCCATTCCAGTCCATTCCATTCAATTCGATTCTGTTCAACCCGGGTAGATTCCATACCATTCCATTCCTTTGCATTCCATTCCATTCCATTCCATTCCATGCCATTCCATTCCATTCCATTCCATTCCATTCCATTCCATTCCATTCCATTCCATTCCATTCCGTTCTACTGGGGTAGATTCCATTCCATTCCATTCCATTTTATTCCACTCTGTTCCATTCCATTCCATTCCATTGCATTCCATTCCATTCCATTCCATTCCATTCCAATCCATTCCATTCCATTCCATTCCATTCCATTCCATTCCATTCCATTCCATCCCGTTCTTCTCATGTATATTCCATTACGTTCCGATCCGTTCCATTCCGTTGTACTCGGGTAGATTCCATTGCATTCCATTCCTTTGCATTCCATTCCATTACATTGCATTCCATTCCATTCCATTCCATTCCATTTTATTCCATTGCATTCCATTCCATTCCATTCCATTCCATTCCATTCCATTCCATTCCGTTCTACTAGGTTAGATTCCATACCATTCCATTCCATTCCATTCCGTTCTAGTCGGGTAGATTCCATTCGATTCCGTTCCATTCCATTCCATTCTATTCCTTTCCATTCCATTGCATTCCATTCCATTCCATTCCACTCAATTCGATTCTGTTCAACCCGGGGAGATTCCATACCTTTTCATTCCTTTGCATTCCATTCCATTACATTCCATTCTGTTCAACTCGGGTAGATTCCATACCATTCCATTCCATTCCATTCCATTCTGTTCCATTCCGTTCCATTCCATTCCATTCCATGCCATTCCATTCCATTCCATTCCATTCCATTCCATTCCATTCCATTCCGTTCTACTAGGGGAGATTCCATACAATTCCATTCCTTTCCGTTCCGTTCTAGTCGTGTAGATTCCATTCGATTCCATTCCATTCCATTCCATTCTATTCCTTTCCATTCCATTGCATTCCATTCCATTCCATTCCACTCAATTCGATTCTGTTCAACCCGGGTAGATTCCATACCTTTCCATTCCTTTGCATTCCATTCCATTCCATTCCATTCCATTCCATTCCATTCCATTGCATTCCATTCCGTTCTACTGGGGTAGATTCCATTCCATTCCATTCCATTCTATTCCACTCTGTTCCATTCCATTCCATTCCATTCCATTCCATTCCATTCCATCCCGTTCTACTCTGGTAGATTCCATACCATTCCAATCCATTCCATTCCGTTCTAGTCGGGTAGATTCCATTCCATTCCATTCCATTCCATTCCATTCCATTCCATTCCATTCCATTCCATTCCATTCCACTCCATTCCATTCTACTCGAGTAGATTCCATTCCATTCCATACCATTCCATTGCATTCCATTCTATTCCATTCCGTTCCATTCCATTCCTTTCGATTCCATTCCATTCTACTCGGGTAGATTACACACATTCAGTTCGCTTCCGTTCCGTTCCGTTCCGTGCCACTCTATTCGGGTAGATTCTATTCCGTTCCATTCCATTCCATTCCATTCCATTCCATTCTATTCCTTTCCATTCCACTGCATTCCATTCCATTCCATTCCACTCAATTCGATTCTGTTCAACCCGGGTAGATTCCATACCTTTCCATTCCATTCCATTCCATTCCATTCCATTCCATTCCATTCCATTCCGTTCTACTGGGGTAGATTCCATTCCATTCCATTCCATTCCATTCTATTCCACTCTGTTCCATTCCTTTCCATTCCATTGCATTCCATTCCATTCCATTCCATTCCATTCCATTCCATTCCATTCCATTCCATCCCGTTCTACTCTGGTAGATTCCATACCATTCCAATCCATTCCATTCCGTTCTAGTCGGGTGGATTCCATTCCATTCCATTCCATTCCATTCCATTCCATTCCATTCCATTCCTTTCCATTCCATTCCATTCTACTAGAGTAGATTCCATTCCATTCCGTTTCTTTCCATTGCATTCCATTCTATTGCATTCCGTTCCGTTCCATTCCTTTCGATTCCATTCCATTCTACTAGGGTAGATTACATCCAGTTCCCTTCCGTTCCGTTGCGTTCCGTGCCATTTTTTTCGGGTAGATTCTATTCCGTTCCATTCCATTCCATTACATTCCATTCCATTCCTTTCCATTCCATTCCATTCTATTCTGCTCGGGGAGATTCCATTACATTCCATTTCATTCCATTCCATTCCATTCCATTGCATTCCCATAAATTACATTCTACATGTGCACATTCCATTCCATTCCTTTCCATTCCATTCCATTCCATTCCATTTCATTCCATACCGTTCTTCTCATGTAGATTCCATTACGTTCCGATCAGTTCCATTCCGTTCTACTAGGGTAGATTCCATTCCATTCCATTCCATTGCATTCCATTCCATTCGATTCCATTCCCTTCCATTCCATTCTATTCCTTTCCATTCCATTGCATTCCATTCCATTCCATTCCACTCAATTCGATTCTGTTCAACCCGGGTAGATTCCATACCTTTCCAGTCCTTTGCATTCCATTCCATAGCATTCCATTCCATTCCATTCCATTCCATTCCGTTCCGTTCTACTGGGGTAGATTCCATTCTATTCCATTCCATTCTATTCCACTCTGTTCCATTCCATTTCATTCCATTCCATTCCATTCCATTCCATTCCATTCCATTCCATTCCATTCCATTCCATTCCATTCCATTCCATTCCATCCCGTTCTACTCTGGTAGATTCCATATCATTCCAATCCATTCCATTCCGTTCTAGTCGGGTAGATTCCATTCCAATCCACTCCATTCCATTCCATTCCATTCCATTCTACTCGAGTAGATTCCATTCCATTCCAGTCCATTCCATTGCATTTCATTCTATTCCATTCCGTTCCATTATATTCCTTTCGATTCCATTCCATTCTACTCGGGTAGATTACATTCAGTTCCCTTCCATTCCGTTCCGTTCCGTGCCATTCTTTTCGGGTAGATTCTATTCCGTTCCATTCCATTCCATTATATTCCATTCCATTCTTTCCATTCCATTCCATTCTATTCTGCTCGGGGAGATTCCATTCCATTCCATTTCATTCCATTCCATTCCATTCCATTCCATTGCATTCCCATATATTACATTCTACATGTGCACATTCCATTCCATTCCTTTCCATTCCATTCCATTCCATTCCATTTCATTCCATTCCGTTCTTCTCATGTAGATTCCATTACGTTCCGATCCGTTCCATTCCGTTTTACTCGGGTAGATTCCATTCCATTCCTTTCCTTTGCATTCCATTCCATTCCATTCCATTCCGTTCTACTGGGGTAGATTCCATTCCATTCCATTCCATTCTATTCCACTCTGTTCCATTCCATTCCGTTCCATTCCATTCCATTCCATTCCATTCCATTCCATCCCGTTCTACTCAGGTAGGTTCCTTTCCATTCCATTCCATTCCATTCTGTTCCATTCGGTTCCATTCCATTCCATTCCATGACATTCCATTCCATTCCATTCCATTCCATTGCATTCCATTCCATTCCATTCCATTCCGTTCTACTAGGTTAGATTCCATACCATTCCATTCCATTCCATTCCGTTCTAGTCGGGTAGATTCCATTCGATTCCGTTCCATTCCATTCCATTCTATTCCTTTCCATTCCATTGCATTCCATTCCATTCCATTCCACTCAATTCGATTCTGTTCAACCCGGGGAGATTCCATACCTTTTCATTCCTTTGCATTCCATTCCATTACATTCCATTCTGTTCAACTCGGGTAGATTCCATACCATTCCATTCCATTCCATTCCATTCCATTCCATTCCGTTCTACTCGGGCAGTTTCTATTCCATTGCATTCCATTCCATTCCATTCCATTCCATTCCATTCCATTCCATACCGTTCCTCTCCATTCCATTCCATTCCATTGCATTTCATTCCTTTGTACTCGTGTAAATTCCACACCATTCCATTCCATTCCATTACGTTCTACTCTTGTAGGTTCCATTCCATTCCATTCCATTCCATTCTGTTCCATTCCGTTCCATTCCATTCCATTCCATGCCATTCCATTCCATTCCATTCCATTCCATTCCATTCCATTCCATTCCATTCCATTCCGTTCTACTAGGGTAGATTCCATACCATTCCATTCCATTCCATTCCGTTCTAGTCGGGTAGATTCCATTCGATTCCATTCCATTCCATTGCATTCTATTCCTTTCCATTCCATTGCATTCCATTCCATTCCATTCAACTCAATTCGATTCTGTTCAACTCGGGTAGGTTCCGTACCTTTCCATTCCTTTGCATTCCAATCCATTCCATTCCATTCCATTCCACTCCATTTCATTCCATCCCGTTCTACTCTGGTAGATTCCATACCATTCCAATCCATTCCATTCCGTTCTAGTCGGGTAGATTCCATTCCATTCCACTCCATTCCATTCCATTCCATTCCATTCTACTCGAGTAGATTCTATACCATTCCATTCCATTCCATTGCATTCCCATAAATTACATTCTACATGTGCACATTCCATTCCGTTCCTTTCCATTCCATGCCATTCCATTCCATTTCATTCCATTCCATTCCATTCCATTGCATTCCCATAAATTACATTCTACATGTGCACATTCCATTCCATTCCTTTCCATTCCATTCCATTCCATTCCATTTCATTCCATTCCGTTCTTCTCATGTAGAGTCCATGACGTTCCGATCCGTTCCATTATGTTGTACTCGGGAAGATTCCATTCCATTCCATTGCATTGCATTCCATTCCATTCCATTCCAATCCATTCTATTCCATTCCATTCCATTCCATTCCATTCCATTCCATTCCATTCCATTCCATTCCATTCACCTCGGGTAGATGCTATACCATTCCATTCCATTCCATTCCGTTCTAGTCGGGTAGATTCCATTCAATTCCATTCCATTCCATTCCATTCTATTCCTTTCCATTCCATTGCATTCCATTCCAGTCCAGTCCATTCAATTCGTTTCTGTTCAACCCGGGTAGATTCCACACCATTCCATTCCTTTGCATTCCATTCCATTCCATTCCATTCCAAGCCATTCCATTCCATTCCATTCCATTCCATTCCGTTCTACTAGGGTAGATTCCATACCATTCCATTCCTTTCCATTCCGTTCTAGTCGGGTAGATTCCATTCGATTCCATTCCATTCCATTCCATTCTGTTCCTTTCCATTCCATTGCATTCCATTCCATACCATTACACTCATTTCGATTCTGTTCAACCCGGGTAGATTCCATACCTTTCCATTCCTTTGCATTCCATTCCATTCCATTCCATTCCATTCCATTCCATTCCATTCCATTCCATTCCATTCCGTTCTACTTGGGTAGATTCCATTCCATTCCATTCCATTCTATTCCACTCTGTTCCATTCCATTCCATTCCATTCCATTCCATTCCATTCCATTCCATTCCATTCCATTCCATCTCGTTCTACTCAGGTAGGTTCCATTCCATTCCATTCCATTCCATTCTGTTCCATTCCGTTCCATTCCATTCCATTCCATGACATTCCATTCCATTCCATTCCATTCCATTCCATTCCATTCCATTCCATTCCATTCCATTCCATTCCGTTCTACTAGGTTAGATTCCATACCATTCCATTCCATTCCATTCCGTTCTAGTCGGGTAGATTCCATTCGATTCCGTTCCATTCCATTCCATTCTATTCCTTTCCATTCCATTGCATTCCTTTCCATTCCATTCCACTCAATTCGATTCTGTTCATCCCGGGTAGATTCCATACCTTTCCATTCCTTTGCATTCCATTCCATTCCATTGCATTCTGTTCAACTCGGGTAGATTCCATACCATTCCATTCCATTCCATTCCATTCCATTCCATTCCATTCTATTCCATACCGTTCCTCTCCATTCCATTCCATTCCATTCCATTCCATTCCATTCTATTCCATACCGTTCCTCTCCATTCCATTCCATTCCACTGCATTCCATTCCTTTGTACTCGTGTAAATTCCACACCATTCCATTCCATTCCGTTCCGTTCCACTCGTGTAGGTTCCATTCCATTCCATTCCATTCCATTCTGTTCCATTCCTTTGCATTCCTTTCCATTCCATTCCATTCCATTCCATTCCATTCCATTCCATTCCATTCCATTCCATTCCATTCCATTCCACTCCATTAGGTTCTACTCGGGTAGATTCCATTCCATTCCATTCCATTCGGTTCCAATCCATTCCATTATAATCCATTCCATTCCATTCAATTCCGTTCTACTCTGGTAGATTCCATACCATTCCAATCCATTCCTTTCCGTTCTACTCGGGTAGATTCCATTCCATTCCATTCCATTCCATTCTGTTCAAATCGGGTAGATTCCAAACCATTCCATTCCATTCCATTCCATTCCATTCCATTCCATTCCGTTCTACTCGGGTAGTTTCCATTCCATTGCATTCCATTCCATTCCATTCCATTCCATTCTATTCCATACCGTTCCTTTCCATTCCACTCCATTCCATTGCATTCCATTCCTTTCTACTCGTTTAAATTCCATACCATTCCATTCCATTCCATTCCTTTCTACTCGGTTAAGTTCCATTCCATTCCATTCCATTCCATTCTGTTCCATTCCGTTCCATTCCTTTCCATTCCATGCCACTCCATTCCATTCCATTCCATTCCATTCCATTCCATTCCGTTCTATTAGGGTAGATTCCATACCATTCCATTCCATTCCATTCCATTCCGTTCTAGTCGGGTAGATTCCATTCGATTCCATTCTATTCCATTCCATTCCATTCCATTCTATTCCTTTCCATTCCATTGCATTCCATTCCATTCCATTCCACTCAATTCGATTCTGTTCAACCCGAGTAGATTCCATACCTTTCCATTCCTTTGCATTCCATTCCATTCCATTCCATTCCATTCCATTCCATTCCATTCCATTCCATTCCAATCCGTTCTACTGGGGTAGATTCCATTCCATTCCATTCCATTCTATTGCACTCTGTTCCATTCCATTCCATTCCATTCCATTTCATTCCATTCCATTCCATTCCATTGCATTCCATTCCATCCCGTTCTACTCTGGTAGATTCCATAACGTTCCAATCCATTCCATTCTGTTCTAGTCGGGTCAATTCCATTCCATTCCATTCCATTCTATTCCATTCCGTTCCGTTCCATTCCTTTCGATTCCATTCCATTCTACTCGGGTAGATTACATTCAGTTCCCTTCCGTTCCGTTCCGTTCCGTGCCATTTTTTTCGGGTATATTCTATTCCATTCCATTCCATTCCATTACATTCCATTCCATTCCTTTCCATTCCATTCCATTCTATTCTGCTCGGGGAGATTCCATTACATTCCATTTCATTCCATTCCATTCCATTCCATTGCATTCCCATAAATTACATTCTACATGTGCACATTCCATTCCATTCCTTTCCATTCCATTCCATTCCATTCCATTTCATTCCCTTCCGTTCTTCTCATGTAGATTCCATGACGTTCCGATCCGTTCCATTCCGTTGTACTCGGGTAGATTGCATTCCATTCCATTCCATTGCATTCCATTCCATTCCATTCCATTCCATTCTATCCCATTCCATTAAATTCCAATCCATTCCATTCCATTCCATTCCTTTCCATTCCATTCCATTCCATTCCATTCCTTTCCATTCCATTCCATTCTACTCGGGTAGATGCTATACCATTCCATTCCATTCCATTCCATTTCTTTCCATTCCATTCCATTCCATTCCATTCCATTCCATTCCATTCCATTCCATTCCAATCCGTTAGGTTCTACTCGGGTAGATTCCATTCCATTCCATTCCATTCGGTTCCAATCCATTCCATTATAATCCATTCCATTCCATTCCATTCCGTTCTACTCTGGTAGATTCCATACCATTCCAATCCATTCCTTTCCGTTCTACTCGGGTAGATTCCATTCCATTCCATTCCATTCCATTCTGTTCAAATCGGGTAGATTCCAAACCATTCCATTCCATTCCATTCCATTCCATTCCATTCCATTCCATTCCGTTCTACTCGGGTAGTTTCCATTCCATTGCATTCCATTCCATTCCATTCCATTCTATTCCATACCGTTCCTTTCCATTCCACTCCATTCCATTGCATTCCATTCCTTTCTACTCGTTTAAATTCCATACCATTCCATTCCATTCCATTCCTTTCTACTCGGTTAAGTTCCATTCCATTCCATTCCATTCCATTCTGTTCCATTCCGTTCCATTCCTTTCCATTCCATGCCACTCCATTCCATTCCATTCCATTCCATTCCATTCCATTCCATTCCGTTCTATTAGGGTAGATTCCATACCATTCCATTCCATTCCATTCCATTCCGTTCTAGTCGGGTAGATTCCATTCGATTCCATTCTATTCCATTCCATTCCATTCCATTCCATTCCATTCTATTCCTTTCCATTCCATTGCATTCCATTCCATTCCATTCCACTCAATTCGATTCTGTTCAACCCGAGTAGATTCCATACCTTTCCATTCCTTTGCATTCCATTCCATTCCATTCCATTCCATTCCATTCCATTCCATTCCATTCCAATCCGTTCTACTGGGGTAGATTCCATTCCATTCCATTCCATTCTATTGCACTCTGTTCCATTCCATTCCATTCCATTCCATTTCATTCCATTCCATTCCATTCCATTGCATTCCATTCCATCCCGTTCTACTCTGGTAGATTCCATAACGTTCCAATCCATTCCATTCTGTTCTAGTCGGGTCAATTCCATTCCATTCCATTCCATTCTATTCCATTCCGTTCCGTTCCATTCCTTTCGATTCCATTCCATTCTACTCGGGTAGATTACATTCAGTTCCCTTCCGTTCCGTTCCGTTCCGTGCCATTTTTTTCGGGTATATTCTATTCCATTCCATTCCATTCCATTACATTCCATTCCATTCCTTTCCATTCCATTCCATTCTATTCTGCTCGGGGAGATTCCATTACATTCCATTTCATTCCATTCCATTCCATTCCATTGCATTCCCATAAATTACATTCTACATGTGCACATTCCATTCCATTCCTTTCCATTCCATTCCATTCCATTCCATTTCATTCCCTTCCGTTCTTCTCATGTAGATTCCATGACGTTCCGATCCGTTCCATTCCGTTGTACTCGGGTAGATTCCATTCCATTCCATTCCATTGCATTCCATTCCATTCCATTCCATTCCATTCTATCCCATTCCATTCCATTCCAATCCATTCCATTCCATTCCATTCCTTTCCATTCCATTCCATTCCATTCCATTCCTTTCCATTCCATTCCATTCTACTCGGGTAGATGCTATACCATTCCATTCCATTCCATTCCATTTCTTTCCATTCCATTCCATTCCATTCCATTCCATTCCACTCCATTAGGTTCTACTCGGGTAGATTCCATTCCATTCCATTCCATTCGGTTCCATTCCATTCCATTCCAATCCATTCCATTCCATTCCATTCCATTCCATTCTATTCTGGTAGATTCCATACCATTCCAATCCGTTCCTTTCCCTTCTAGTCGGGTACATTCCATTCCATTCCATTCCATTCCATTCCATTCCATTCCATTCCATTCCATTCCATTCCATTCCATTCCATTCCATTCCATTCCATTCCATTCCATTCTGTTCTCCTCGGGTAGTTTCCATTCCATTGCATTCCATTCCATTCCATTCCATTCTATTCCATACCGTTCTTTTCCATTCCATTCCATTCCATTGCATTCCATTCCTTTATACTCGTGTAAATTCCATAACATTCCATTCCATTCCATTCCGTTCTACTCGGGTAGGTTCCATTCCATTCCATTCTGTTCCATTCCCTTCCATTCCATTCCATTCCATGCCATTCCATTCCATTCCATTCCATTCCATTCCATTCCATTCCATTCCGTTCTAGTCGGGTAGATTCCATTCGATTCCATTCCATTCCATTCCATTCTATTCATTTGCATTACATTGCATTCCATTCCATTCCATTCCACTCAATTCGATTCTGTTCAACCCGGGTAGATTCCATACCTTTCCATTCCTTTGCATTCCATTCCATTCCATTCCATTCCATTCCATTCCGTTCTACTGGGGTAGATTCCATTCCATTCCATTCCATTCTATTCCACTCTGTTCCATTCCATTCCGTTCAATTCCATTCCATTCCATTCCATCCCGTTCTACTCTGGTAGATTCCATACCATTCCAATCCATTCCATTCCGTTCTAGTCGGGTAGATTCCATTCCATTCCATTCCATTCCATTCCATTCCATTCCATTCCATTCCATTCCATTCCACTCGAGTAGATTCCATTCCATTCCATTCCATTCCACTGCATTCCATTCTATTCCATTCCGTTCTGTTCCATTCCTTTCGATTCCATTCCATTCTACTCGGGTAGATTACATTCAATTCCCTTCCGTTCCGTTCCGTTCTGTGCCATTCTTTTCGGGTAGATTCTATTCCGTTCCATTCCATTCCATTCCATTCCATTCCATTCCATTCCATTCCATTCCATTCCATTCCATTCTATTCCATTCCATTCCATCCCGTTCTACTGTGGTAGATTCCATGCCATTCCAATCCATTCCATTCCGTTCTAGTCGGGTAGATTCCATTCAATTCCGTTCCATTCCATTCCATTCTATTCCTTTCCATTCCATTGCATTCCATTCCAGTCCATTCCATTCAATTCGATTCTGTTCAACCCGGGCAGATTCCACACCATTCCATTCCATTGCATTCCATTCCATTCCATTCCATACCATTCAATTCCATTCCATTCCATTCCATTCCATTCCATTCCACTCCATTAGGTTATACTCGGGTAGATTCCATTCCATTCCATTCCATTCGGTTCCATTCCATTCCATTCCAATCCATTCCATTCCATTCCATTCCGTTCTACTCTGGTAGATTCCATACCATTCCAATCCATTCCTTTCCGTTCTAGTCGGGTAGATTCCATTCCATTCCATTCCATTCCATCTGTTCAACTCGGGTAGATTCCATACCATTCCATTCCATTCCATTCCATTCCATTCCATTCCGTTCTACTCGGGTAGTTTCCATTCCATTGCATTCCATTCCATTCCATTCCATTCTATTCCATACCGTTCCTTTCCATTCCATTCCATTCCATTGCATTCCATTCCTTTATACTCGTGTAAATTCCATACCATTCCATTCCATTCCATTCCGTTCTACTAGGGTAGGTTCCATTCCATACCATTCTGTTCCATTCCGTTCCATTCCATTCCATTCCATGCCATTCCATTCCATTCCATTCCATTCCATTCCATTCCATTCCATTCCATTCCATTCCATTCCATTCCATTCCATTCTGTTCTACTCGGGTAGTTTCCATTCCATTGCATTCCATTCCATTCCATTCCATTCTATTCCATACCGTTCTTTTCCATTCCATTCCATTCCATTGCATTCCATTCCTTTATACTCGTGTAAATTCCATAACATTCCATTCCATTCCATTCCGTTCTACTCGGGTAGGTTCCATTCCATTCCATTCTGTTCCATTCCCTTCCATTCCATTCCATTCCATGCCATTCCATTCCATTCCATTCCATTCCATTCCATTCCATTCCATTCCGTTCTAGTCGGGTAGATTCCATTCGATTCCATTCCATTCCATTCCATTCTATTCATTTGCATTTCATTGCATTCCATTCCATTCCATTCCACTCAATTCGATTCTGTTCAACCCGGGTAGATTCCATACCTTTCCATTCCTTTGCATTCCATTCCATTCCATTCCATTCCATTCCATTCCGTTCTACTGGGGTAGATTCCATTCCATTCCATTCCATTCTATTCCACTCTGTTCCATTCCATTCCGTTCAATTCCATTCCATTCCATTCCATCCCGTTCTACTCTGGTAGATTCCATACCATTCCAATCCATTCCATTCCGTTCTAGTCGGGTAGATTCCATTCCATTCCATTCCATTCCATTCCATTCCATTCCATTCCATTCCATTCCACTCGAGTAGATTCCATTCCATTCCATTCCATTCCACTGCATTCCATTCTATTCCATTCCGTTCTGTTCCATTCCTTTCGATTCCATTCCATTCTACTCGGGTAGATTACATTCAATTCCCTTCCGTTCCGTTCCGTTCTGTGCCATTCTTTTCGGGTAGATTCTATTCCGTTCCATTCCATTCCATTCCATTCCATTCCATTCCATTCCATTCCATTCCATTCCATTCCATTCTATTCCATTCCATTCCATCCCGTTCTACTGTGGTAGATTCCATGCCATTCCAATCCATTCCATTCCGTTCTAGTCGGGTAGATTCCATTCAATTCCGTTCCATTCCATTCCATTCTATTCCTTTCCATTCCATTGCATTCCATTCCAGTCCATTCCATTCAATTCGATTCTGTTCAACCCGGGCAGATTCCATACCATTCCATTCCATTGCATTCCATTCCATTCCATTCCATACCATTCAATTCCATTCCATTCCATTCCATTCCATTCCATTCCACTCCATTAGGTTATACTCGGGTAGATTCCATTCCATTCCATTCCATTCGGTTCCATTCCATTCCATTCCAATCCATTCCATTCCATTCCATTCCGTTCTACTCTGGTAGATTCCATACCATTCCAATCCATTCCTTTCCGTTCTAGTCGGGTAGATTCCATTCCATTCCATTCCATTCCATCTGTTCAACTCGGGTAGATTCCATACCATTCCATTCCATTCCATTCCATTCCATTCCATTCCGTTCTACTCGGGTAGTTTCCATTCCATTGCATTCCATTCCATTCCATTCCATTCTATTCCATACCGTTCCTTTCCATTCCATTCCATTCCATTGCATTCCATTCCTTTATACTCGTGTAAATTCCATACCATTCCATTCCATTCCATTCCGTTCTACTAGGGTAGGTTCCATTCCATACCATTCTGTTCCATTCCGTTCCATTCCATTCCATTCCATGCCATTCCATTCCATTCCATTCCATTCCATTCCATTCCATTCCATTCCATTCCATTCCATTCCATTCCATTCCGTTCTACAAGGGTAGATTCCATACCATTCCATTCCATTCCATTCCGTTCTAGTCGGGTAGATTCCATTCGATTCGATTCCATTCCATTCCATTCTATTCCTTTGCATGCCATTGCATTCCATTCCATTCCATTCTACTCAATTCGATTCTGTTCAACTCGGGTAGATTCCATAACTTTCCATTCCTTTGCATTCCATTCCATTCCATTCCATTCCATTCCATTCCATTCCATTCCATTCCATTCCATTCCATTCCATTCCGTTCTACTGGGGTAGATTCCATTCCATTCCATTCCACTCTATTCCACTCTGTTCCATTCCATTCCGTTCAATTCCATTCCATTCCATTGCATTCCATTCCATTCCATTCCATTCCATCCCATTCTACTCTGGTAGATTCCATTCCATTCCAATCCATTCCATTCCGTTCTAGTCGGGTAGATTCCATTCCATTCCATTCTATTCCATTCCATTCCATTCCACTCGAGTAGATTCCATTCCATTCCATTCCATTCCATTCCATTGCATTCCATTCTATTCCATTCCATTCCATTCCATTCCTTTCGATTCCATTCCATTCTACTAGGGTAGATTACATCCAGTTCCCTTCCGTTCCGTTCCGTTCCGTGCCATTCTTTTCGGGTAGATTCTATTCCGTTCCATTCCATTCCATTACATTCCATTCCATTGTTTCCATTCCATTTCATTCTATTCTGCTCGGGGAGATTCCATTCCATTCCATTCCATTCCATTCCATTCCATTCCATTGCATTCCCATAAATTACATTCTACATGTTCACATTCCATTCCATTCCTTTCCATTCCATTCCATTTCATTCCATTCCGTTCTTCTCATGTAGATTCCATTACGTTCCGATCCGTTCCATTCCGTTGTACTCGGGTAGATTCCATTCCATTCCATTCCATTGCATTCCATTCCATTCCATTCCATTCCATTCCATTCTATTCCATTCCATTCCATCCCATTCCATTCCTTTCCATTCTTTTCCATTCCATTCCATTCCATTCCATTCCTTTCCATTCCATTCCATTCTACTCGGGTAGATGCTATACCATTCCATTCCATTCCATTCCGTTCTAGTCGGGTAGATTCCATTCAATTCCATTCCATTCCATTCCATTCTATTCCTTTCCTTTCCATTGCATTCCATTCCAGTCCATTCCATTCAATTCGATTCTGTTCAACCCGGGTAGATTCCATACCATTCCATTCCTTTGCATTCCATTCCATTCCATTCCATTCCATTCCATTCCATTCCATTCCATTCCATTCCAATCCATTCCATTCCATTCCATTCCATTCCATTCCATTCCACTCCATTAGGTTCGACTTTGGTAGATTCCATTCCATTCCATTCCATTCGGTTCCATTCCATTCCATTCCAATCCATTCTATTCCTTTCCATTCCATTCCATTCCATTCCATTCCATTCCACTCCATTCCATTCCATTCCATTCCATTCCATTCCATTCCATTCCATTCCTTTCCATTCCATTCCGTTCTACTCTGGTAGATTCCATACCATTCCAATCCATTCCTTTCAGTTCTAGTCGGGTAGATTCCATTCCATTCCATTCCATTCCATTCTGTTCAACTCGGGTAGATTCCATACCATTCCATTCCATTCCATTCCTTTCCATTCCGTTCTACTCGGGTAGTTTCTATTCCATTGCATTCCATTCCATTCCATTCCATTATATTCCATACCATTACTTTCCATTCCATTCCATTCCATTGCATTCCATTCCTTTCTACTCGTGTAAATTCCATACCATTCCATTCCATTCCATTCCGTTCTACTCGGGTAGGTTCCATTCCATTCTATTCCATTCCATTCTGTTCCATTCCGTTCCATTCCATTCCATTCCATGCCATTCCATTCCATTCCATTCCATTCCATTCCATTCCGTTCTACTAGGGTAGATTCCATACCATTCCATTCCATTCCGTTCTAGTCGTGTAGATTCCATTCGATTCCATTCCTTTCCATTCCATTCTATTCCTTTCCATTCCATTGCATTCCATTCCATTCCATTCCTCTCAGTTCGATTCTGTTCAACCAGGGTAGATTCAATACCTTTCCATTCCTTTGCATTCCATTCCATTCCATTCCATTCTGTTCAACTCGGGTAGATTCCATACCGTTCCATTCCATTCCATTCCATTCCATTCCATTCCGTTCTACTCGGGTAGTTTCCATTCCTTTGCATTCCATTCCATTCCATTCCATTCTATTCCACACCGTTCCTTTCCATTCCATTCCATTCCATTGCATTCCATTCCTTTCTACTCGTGTAAATTCCATACCATTCCATTCCGTTCTACTCGGGTAGGTCCCATTCCATTCCATTCCATTCCATTCTGTTCCATTCCGTTCCATTCCATTCCATTCCATGCCATTCCATTCAATTCCAATCCATTCCATTCCATTCCATTCCATTCCATTGCATTCTACTAGGGTAGATTCCATACCATTCCTTTCCATTCCATTCCGTTCTAGTCGGGTAGATTCCATTCGATTCCATTCCATTCGATTCCATTCTATTCCTTTCAATACCATTGCATTGCATTCCATTCCATTCCACTCAATTCGATTCTGTTCAACCCGGGTAGATTCCATACCTTTCCATTCCTTTGCATTCCATTCCATTCCATTCCATTCCATTCCATTCCATTCCATTCCATTCCGTTCTACTGGGGTAGATTCCATTCCATTCCATTCCATTCTATTCCACTCTGTTCCATTCCATTCCATTCCATTCCATTCCATTCCATTCCATTCCATTCCATTCCATTCCATCCCGTTCTACTCTGGTAGATTCTATACCATTCCAATCGATTCCATTCCGTTCTAGTCGGGTAGATTCCATTCCATTCCATTCCATTCCATTCCATTCCATTCCATTCCATTCCATTCCATTCCATTCCATTCCATTCATTTCCATTCCATTCCATTCTATTCTGCTCGGGGAGATTCCATTACATTCCATTTCATTCCATTCCATTCCATTCCATTGCATTCCCATAAATTACATTCTACATGTGCACATTCCATTCCATTCCTTTCCATTCCATTCCATTCCATTCCATTTCATTCCATTCCGTTCTTCTCATGTAGATTCCATTACGTTCCGATCCGTTCCATTCCGTTGTACTCGGGTAGATTCCATTCCATTCCATTCCATTGCATTCCATTCCATTCCATTCCATTCCATTCCATTCCATTCTACTTGGGTAGATGCTATACCATTCCATTCCATTCCATTCCATTCCGTTCTGGTCGGGTAGATTCCATTCAATTCCATTCCATTCCATTCCATTCTATTCCTTTCCATTCCATTGCATTCCATTCCAGTCCATTCCATTCAATTCGATTCTGTTCAACCAGGGTAGATTCCATACCATTCCATTCTTTTGCATTCCATTCCATTCCATTCAATTCCATTCCATTCCATTCCATTATATTCCATTCCATTCCATTCCACTCCATTAGGTTCTACTCGGGTAGATTCCATTCCATTCCATTCCATTCTGTTCCATTCCATTCCATTATAATCCACTCCGTTCCATTCCATTCCGTTCTACTATGGTAGATTCCATACCATTCCAATCCATTCCTTTCCGTTCTAGTTGGGTAGATTCCATTCCATTCCATTCCATTCCATTCTGTTCAACTCGGGTAGATTCCATACCATTCCATTCCATTCCATTCCATTCCATTCCAATCCATTCCGTTCTACTCGGGTAGTTTCCATTCCATTGCATTCCATTCCATTCCATTCCATTCTATTCCATAACGTTCCTTTCCATTCCATTCCATTCCATTGCATTCCATTCCTTTCTACTCGTTTAAATTCCATACCATTCCATTCCATTCCATTCCGTTCTACTCGGGTAAGTTCTTTTCCATTCCATTCCATTCCATTCTGTTCCATTCCTTTCCATTCCTTTCCATTCCATGCCACTCCATTCCATTCCATTCCATTCCATTCCATTCCATTCCATTCCATTCCATTCCATTCCGTTCTACTAGGGTAGATTCCATACCATTCCATTCCATTCTAGTCGGGAAGATCCCATTCGATTCCATTCCATTCCATTCCATTCCATTCCATTCCATTCCATTCCATTCTATTCCTTTCCATTCCATTGCATTCCATTCCATTCCATTCCACTCAATTCGATTCTGTTCAACCCGGGTAGATTCCATACCTTTCCATTCCTTTGCATTCCATTCCATTCCATTCCATTCCATTCCATTCCGTTCTACTGGGGTAAATTCCATTCCATTCCATTCCATTTTATTCCACTCTGTTCCATTCCATTCCATTCCATTCCATTCCATTCCATTCCTTTCCATTCCATTCAATTGCATTCCATTCCATCCCGTTCTACTCTGGTAGATTCCATAGCATACCAATCCATTCCATTCCGTTCTAGTCGGGTAGATTCCATTCCATTCCATTCCATTCCATTCTACTCAAGTAGATTCCATTCCATTCCATTCCATTCCATTGCATTCCATTATATTCCATTCCGTTCCCTTCCATTCCTTTCGATTCCATTCCATTCTACTCGGGTAGATTACATTCAGTTCCCTTCCGTTCCGTTCCGTTCCGTGCCATTCTTTTCGGGTATTTTCTATTCCGTTCCATTCCATTCCATTACATTCCCTTCCATTCCTTTCCATTCCATTCCATTCTATTCTGCTCGGGGAGATTCCATTACATTCCATTTCATTCCATTCCATTCCATTCCATTGCATTCCCATAAATTACATTCTACATGTGCACATTCCATTCCATTCCTTTCCATTCCATTCCATTTCATTCCATTCCGTTCTTCTCATGTAGATTCCATTACGTTCCGATCCGTTCCATTCCATTGAACTCGGGTAGATTCCATTCTATTCCATTCCATTGCATTCCATTCCATTCCATACCATTCCATTCCATTCCATTCCGTTCTAGTCGGGTAGATTCCATTCGATTCCATTCCATTCCATTCCATCCTATTCCTTTCAATACCATTGCATTGCATTCCATTCCATTCCACTCAATTCGATTCTGTTCAACCCGGGTAGATTCCATACCTTTCCATTCCTTTGCATTCCATTCCATTCCATTCCATTCCATTCCATTCCATTCCATTCCATTCCGTTCTACTGGGGTAGATTCCATTCCATTCCATTCCATTCTATTCCACTCTGTTCCATTCCATTCCATTCCATTCCATTCCATTCCATTCCATTCCATTCCATTCCATTCCATCCCGTTCTACTCTGGTAGATTCCATACCATTCCAATCGATTCCATTCCGTTCTAGTCGGGTAGATTCCATTCCATTCCATTCCATTCCATTCCATTCCATTCCATTCCATTCCATTCCATTCCATTCCATTCATTTCCATTCCATTCCATTCTATTCTGCTCGGGGAGATTCCTTTACATTCCATTTCATTCCATTCCATTCCATTCCATTGCATTCCCATAAATTACATTCTACATGTGCACATTCCATTCCATTCCTTTCCATTCCATTCCATTCCATTCCATTTCATTCCATTCCGTTCTTCTCATGTAGATTCCATTACGTTCCGATCCGTTCCATTCCGTTGTACTCGGGTAGATTCCATTCCATTCCATTCCATTGCATTCCATTCCATTCCATTCCATTCCATTCCATTCCATTCCATTCTACTTGGGTAGATGCTATACCATTCCATTCCATTCCATTCCATTCCGTTCTGGTCGGGTAGATTCCATTCAATTCCATTCCATTCCATTCCATTCTATTCCTTTCCATTCCATTGCATTCCATTCCAGTCCATTCCATTCAATTCGATTCTGTTCAACCAGGGTAGATTCCATACCATTCCATTCCTTTGCATTCCATTCCATTCCATTCAATTCCATTCCATTCCATTCCATTATATTCCATTCCATTCCATTCCACTCCATTAGGTTCTACTCGGGTAGATTCCATTCCATTCCATTCCATTCTGTTCCATTCCATTCCATTATAATCCATTCCGTTCCATTCCATTCCGTTCTACTCTGGTAGATTCCATACCATTCCAATCCATTCCTTTCCGTTCTAGTTGGGTAGATTCCATTCCATTCCATTCCATTCCATTCTGTTCAACTCGGGTAGATTCCATACCATTCCATTCCATTCCATTCCATTCCATTCCAATCCATTCCGTTCTACTCGGGTAGTTTCCATTCCATTGCATTCCATTCCATTCCATTCCATTCTATTCCATAACGTTCCTTTCCATTCCATTCCATTCCATTGCATTCCATTCCTTTCTACTCGTTTAAATTCCATACCATTCCATTCCATTCCATTCCGTTCTACTCGGGTAAGTTCTTTTCCATTCCATTCCATTCCATTCTGTTCCATTCCGTTCCATTCCTTTCCATTCCATGCCACTCCATTCCATTCCATTCCATTCCATTCCATTCCATTCCATTCCATTCCATTCCATTCCATTCCATTCCGTTCTACTAGGGTAGATTCCATACCATTCCATTCCATTCTAGTCGGGAAGATCCCATTCGATTCCATTCCATTCCATTCCATTCCATTCCATTCTATTCCTTTCCATTCCATTGCATTCCATTCCATTCCATTCCACTCAATTCGATTCTGTTCAACCCGGGTAGATTCCATACCTTTCCATTCCTTTGCATTCCATTCCATTCCATTCCATTCCATTCCATTCCGTTCTACTGGGGTAAATTCCATTCCATTCCATTCCATTTTATTCCACTCTGTTCCATTCCATTCCATTCCATTCCATTCCATTCCATTCCTTTCCATTCCATTCAATTGCATTCCATTCCATCCCGTTCTACTCTGGTAGATTCCATAGCATACCAATCCATTCCATTCCGTTCTAGTCGGGTAGATTCCATTCCATTCCATTCCATTCCATTCTACTCAAGTAGATTCCATTCCATTCCATTCCATTCCATTGCATTCCATTATATTCCATTCCGTTCCCTTCCATTCCTTTCGATTCCATTCCATTCTACTCGGGTAGATTACATTCAGTTCCCTTCCGTTCCGTTCCGTTCCGTGCCATTCTTTTCGGGTATTTTCTATTCCGTTCCATTCCATTCCATTACATTCCCTTCCATTCCTTTCCATTCCATTCCATTCTATTCTGCTCGGGGAGATTCCATTACATTCCATTTCATTCCATTCCATTCCATTCCATTGCATTCCCATAAATTACATTCTACATGTGCACATTCCATTCCATTCCTTTCCATTCCATTCCATTTCATTCCATTCCGTTCTTCTCATGTAGATTCCATTACGTTCCGATCCGTTCCATTCCATTGAACTCGGGTAGATTCCATTCCATTCCATTCCATTGCATTCCATTCCATTCCATACCATTCCATTCCATTCCATTCCGTTCTAGTCGGGTAGATTCCATTCGATTCCATTCCATTCCATTCCATTCTATTCCTTTCCATTCCATTGCATTCCATTCCATTCCATTCCACTCAATTCGATTCTGTTCAACCCGGGTAGATTCCATACCTTTCCATTCCTTTGCATTCCATTCCATTCCATTCCATTCCATTCCATTCCGTTCTACTGGGGTAAATTCCATTCCATTCCATTCCATTTTATTCCACTCTGTTCCATTCCATTCCATTCCATTCCATTCCATTCCATTCCTTTCCATTCCATTCAATTGCATTCCATTCCATCCCGTTCTACTCTGGTAGATTCCATAGCATACCAATCCATTCCATTCCGTTCTAGTCGGGTAGATTCCATTCCATTCCATTCCATTCCATTCTACTCAAGTAGATTCCATTCCATTCCATTCCATTCCATTGCATTCCATTATATTCCATTCCGTTCCCTTCCATTCCTTTCGATTCCATTCCATTCTACTCGGGTAGATTACATTCAGTTCCCTTCCGTTCCGTTCCGTTCCGTGCCATTCTTTTCGGGTATTTTCTATTCCGTTCCATTCCATTCCATTACATTCCCTTCCATTCCTTTCCATTCCATTCCATTCCATTCTGCTCGGGGAGATTCCATTACATTCCATTTCATTCCATTCCATTCCATTCCATTGCATTCCCATAAATTACATTCTACATGTGCACATTCCACTCCATTCCTTTCCATTCCATTCCATTTCATTCCATTCCGTTCTTCGCATGTAGATTCCATTACGTTCCGATCCGTTCCATTCCATTGAACTCGGGTAGATTCCATTCCATTCCATTCCATTGCATTCCATTCCATTCCATACCATTCCATTCCATTCCATTCCGTTCTAGTCGGGTAGATTCCATTCGATTCCATTCCATTCCATTCCATTCTATTCCTTTCCATTCCATTGCATTCCATTCCATACCATTCCACTCTATTCGATTCTGTTCAACCCGGGTAGATTCCATACCTTTCTATTCCTTTGCATTCCATTCCATTCCATTCCATTCCATTCCATTCCATTCCAGTCCATTCCATTCCATTCCATTCCATTCCATTCCGTTCTACTTGGGTAGATTCCATTCCATTCCATTCCATTCTATTCCACTCTGTTCCATTCAATTCCATTCCATTCCATTCCATTCCATTCCATTCCATTCCATTCCATTCCATTCCATCCCGTTCTACTCAGTTAGGTTCCATTCCATTCCATTCCATTCCATTCTGTTCCATTCCGTTCCATTCCATTCCATTCCATGACATTCCATTCCATTCCATTCCATTCCATTCCATTCCATTCCATTCCATTCCATTCCATTCCATTCCGTTCTACTAGGTTAGATTCCATACCATTCCATTCCATTCCATTCCGTTCTAGTCGGGTAGATTCCATTCGATTCCGTTCCATTCCATTCCATTCTATTCCTTTCCATTCCATTGCATTCCTTTCCATTCCATTCCACTCAATTCGATTCTGTTCAACCCGGGTAGATTCCATACCTTTCCATTCCTTTGCATTCCATTCCATTCCATTCCATTCTGTTCAACTCGGGTAGATTCCATACCATTCCATTCCATTCCATTCCATTCCACTCCACTCTATTCCATACAGTTCCTCTCCATTCCATTCCATTCCATTCCATTCCATTCCATTCCATTCTATTCCATACCGTTCCTCTCCCTTCCATTCCATTCCATTGCATTCCATTCCTTTGTACTCGTGTAAATTCCACACCATTCCATTCCATTCCATTCCGTTCTACTCGTGTAGTTTCAATTCCATTCCATTCCATTCAATTCTGTTCCATTCCTTTGCATTCCTTTCCATTCCATTCCATTCCATTCCATTCCATTCCATTCCATTCCATTCCATTCCATTCCATTCCATTCCATTCCACTCCATTAGTTTCTACTCGGGTAGATTCCATTCCATTCCATTCCATTCGGTTCCATTCCATTCCATTATAATCCATTCCATTCCATTCCATTCCGTTCTACTCTGGTAGATTCCATACCATTCCAATCCATTCCTTTTCGTTCTACTCGGGTAGATTCCATTCCATTCCATTCCATTCCATTCTGTTCAACTCGGGTAGATTCCATACCGTTCCATTCCATTCCATTCCATTCCATTCCATTCCGTTCTACTCGGGTAGTTTCCATTCCATTGCATTCCATTCCATTCCATTCCATTCTATTCCATACCGTTCCTTTCCATTCCATTCCATTCCATTGCATTCCATTCCTTTCTACTCGTGTAAATTCCATACCATTCCATTCCATTCCATTCCGTTCTACTCTGGTAGGTCCCATTCCATTCCATTCCATTCCATTCTGTTCCATTCCGTTCCATTACATTCCATTCCATGCCATTCCATTCAATTCCATTCCATTCCATTCCATTCCATTCCATTCCATTCCGTTCTACTAGGGTAGATTCCATACCATTCCATTCCATTCCATTCCGTTCTAGTCGGGTAGATTCCATTCGATTCCATTCCATTCCATTCCATTCTATTCCTTTCCATTCCATTGCATTGCATACCATTCCATTCCACTCAATTCGATTCTGTTCAACCCGGGTAGATTCCATACCTTTCCATTCCTTTGCATTCCATTCCATTCCATTCCATTCCATTCCATTCCATTCCATTCCATTCCGTTCTACTGGGGTAGATTCCATTCCATTCCATTCCATTCTATTCCACTCTGTTCTATTCCATTCCATTCCATTCCATTCCATTCCATTCCATTCCATTCCATTCCATCCCGTTCTACTCTGGTAGATTCCATACCATTCCAATCGATTCCATTCCGTTCTAGTTGGGTAGATTCCATTCCATTCCATTCCATTCCATTCCATTCCATTCCATTCCATTCCATTCCATTCCATTCCATTCATTTCCATTCCATTCCATTCTATTCTGCTCGTGGAGATTCCATTACATTCCATTTCATTCCATTCCATTCCATTCCATTGCATTCCCATAAATTACATTCTACATGTGCACATTCCATTCCATTCCTTTCCATTCCATTCCATTCCATTCCATTTCATTCCATTCCGTTCTTCTCATGTAGATTCCATTACGTTCCGATCCGTTCCATTCCGTTGTACTCGGGTAGATTCCATTCCATTCCATTCCATTGCATTCCATTCCATTCCATTCCATTCCATTCCATTCCATTCCATTCCATTCCATTCCATTCCATTCCATTCCATTCCATTCTACTCGGGTAGATGCTATACCATTCCATTCCATTCCATTCCGTTCTGGTTGGGTAGATTCCATTCAATTCCATTCCATTCCATTCCATTCTATTCCTTTCCATTCCATTGCATTCCATTCCAGCCCATTCCATTCAATTCGATTCTGTTCAACCAGGGTAGATTCCATACCATTCCATTCCTTTGCATTCCGTTCCATTCCATTCAATTCCATTCCATTCCATTCCATTATATTCCATTCCATTCCATTCCACTCCATTAGGTTCTACTCTGGTAGATTCCATTCCATTCCATTCCATTCTGTTCCATTCCATTCCATTATAATCCATTCCATTCCATTCCATTCCGTTCTACTCTGGTAGATTCCATACCATTCCAATCCATTCCTTTCCGTTCTAGTTGGGTAGATTCCATTCCATTCCATTCCATTCCATTCTGTTCAACTCGGGTAGATTCCATACCATTCCATTCCATTCCATTCCATTCCATTCCATTCCAATCCATTCCGTTCTACTCGGGTAGTTTCCATTCCATTGCATTCCATTCCATTCCATTCCATTCGGTTCCATTCTATTCCATTCCAATGCATTCCATTGCATTCCATTCCGTTCTACTCTGGTAGATTCCATACCATTCCAATCCATTCCTTTCCGTTCTAGTCGGGTAGATTCCATTCCATTCCATTCCATTTGGTTCCATTCCATTCCATTCCATTCCATTCCATTCCATTCCATTCCATTCCTTTCCATTCCATTCCTTTCCATTCTGTTCTACTCGGGTAGTTTCCATTCCATTGCATTCCATTCCATTCCATTCCATTCTATTCCATACCATTCCTTTCCATTCCATTCCATTCCATTGCATTCCATTCCTTTCTACTCGTGTAAATTCCATACCATTACATTCCATTCCATTCCGTTCTACTCGGGTAGGTTCCATTCCATTCCATTCCATTCCATTCCGTTCCATTCCGTTCCATTCCATTCCATTCCATTCCATTCCATTCCATTCCATTCCATTCCATTCCATTCCGTTCTACTGGGGTAGATTCCATTTCACTCCATTCCATTCTATTCCACTCTGTTCCATTCCATTCCATTCCATTCCATTCCATTCCATTCCATTCCATTCCATTCTACTCGGGTACATGCTATACCATTCCATTCCATTCCCTTCCTTTCTAGTCGGGTAGATTCCATTCAATTCCATTCCATTCCATTCCATTCTATTCCTTTCCGTTCCATTGCATTCCATTCCAGTCCATTCCATTCAATTCAATTCTGTTCAACCCGGGTAGATTCCATACCATTCCATTCCTTTGCATTCCATTCCATTCCATTCCATTCCATTCAATTCCATTCCATTCCAATAAATTCCATTCCATTCCACTCCATTAGGTTCTACTCGGGTAGATTCCATTCCACTTCATTCCATACGGTTCGATTCCATTCCATTCCAATCCATTCCTTTCCAATCCATTCCGTTCTACCCTGGTAGATTCCATACCATTCAAATCCATTCCTTTCCGTTCTAGTCGGGTAGATTCCATTCCATTCCATTCCATTCCATTCTGTTCAACTCGGGCATATTCCATACCATTCCATTCCATTCCATTCCATTCCATTCCATTCAATTCCGTTCTACTCGGGTCGTTTCCATTCCATTGCATTCCATTCCATTCCATTCCATTATATTCCATACCGTTCCTTTCCATTCCATTCCATTCCATTGCATTCCGTTCCTTTCTACTCGTGTAAATTCCATAACTTTCCATTCCATTCCATTCCGTTCTACTCGGGTAGGTTCCATTCCATTCCATTCCATTCCATTCTGTTCCATTCAGTTCCATTCCATTCCATTCCATTCCATTCCATTCCATTCCATTCCATTCCATTCCGTTCTACTAGGGTAGATTGCATACCATTCCATTCCATTCCATTCCATTCTAGTCGGGTAGATTCCATTGGATTCCATTCCTTTCCATTCCATTCTATTCCTTTCCATTCCATTGCATTCCATTCCATTCCATTCCACTCAATTCGATTCTGTTCAACTCGGGTAGAATCCATACCTTTCCATTCCTTTGCATTCCATTCCATTCCATTCCATTCCATTCCGTTCTACTGGGGTAGATTCCATTCCATTCCATTCCATTCTATTCCACTCTGTTCCATTCCATTCCATTCCATTCCATTCCATTCCATTCCATTCCATTCCATTCCATTCCATTCCATTCCATCCCGTTCTACTCTGGTAGATTCCACACCAATGCAATCCATTCCATTACTTTCTAGTCGGGTAGATTCCATTCCGTTCAACTCCATTCCATTCCATTCCATTCCATTCTACTCGAGTAGATTCCATTCCATTTCATTCCATTCCATTGCATTCCATTCTATTCCATTCCGTTCCGTTCCATTCCTTTCGATTCCATTCCATTCTACTAGGGTAGATTACATTCAGTTCCCTTCCGTTCCGTTCCGTTCCGTGCCATTCTTTTCGGGTAGATTCTATTCCGTTCCATTCCATTCCATTCCATTCCATTCCATTCCATTCCTTTCCATTCCATTCCATTCTATTCTGCTCGGGGAGATTCCATTACATTCCATTTCATTCCATTCCATTCCATTCCACTGCATTCCCATAAATTACATTCTACCTGTGCACATTCCATTCCATTCCTTTCCATTCCATTCCATTCCATTCCATTTCATTCCATTCCGTTTTTCTCATGTAGATTCCATTACGTTCCGATCCGCTCCATTCCGTTGTACTCGGGTAGATTCCATTCCATTCCATTCCTTTGCATTCCATTCCATTCCATTGCATTCCATTCTATTCCATTCCATTCCATTCCATTCCATTCCATTCCATTCCATTCCATTCCTTTCCATTCCATTCCATTCTACTCGGGTATATGCTATACCATTCCATTCCATTCCATTCCATTCCATTCCATTCCATTCTACTCGGGTACATGCTATACCATTCCATTCCATTCCCTTCCTTTCTAGTCGGATAGACTCCATTCAATTCCATTCCATTCCATTCCATTCTATTCCTTTCCGTTCCATTGCATTCCATTCCAGTCCATTCCATTCAATTCGATTCTGTTCAACCCGGGTAGATTCCATACCATTCCATTCCTTTGCATTCCTTTCCATTCCATTCCATTCAATTCAATTCCATTCCATTCCAATAAATTCCATTCCATTCCACTCCATTAGGTTCTACTCGGGTAGATTCCATTCCACTTCATTCCATACGGTTCCATTCCATTCCATTTCAATCCATTCCATTCCATTCCATCCCGTTCTACTCTGGTAGATTCCATACCATTCAAATCCATTCCTTTCCGTTCTAGTCGGGTAGAATCCATTCCATTCCATTCCATTCCATCCTGTTCAACTCGGTTATATTCCATAACATTCCATTCCATTCCATTCCATTCCATTCCATTCCGTTCTAGTCGGGTAGATTCCATTCAATTCCATTCCATTCCATTCCATTCTATTCCTTTCCGTTGCATTGCATTCCATTCCAGTCCATTCCATTCAATTCGATTCTGTTCAACCCGGGTAGATTCCATACCATTCCATTCCATTCTACTCGGGTAGATGCTATACCATTCCATTCCATTCCATTCCTTTCTAGTCGGGTAGATTCCATTCAATTCCAATCCATTCCATTCCATTCTATTCCTTTCCGTTCCATTGCATTCCATTCCAGTCCATTCCATTCAATTCGATTCTGTTCAACCCTGATAGATTCCATACCATTCAATTCCTTTGCATTCCATTCCATTCCATTCCATTCCATTACATTCCATTACATTACATTACATTCCACTCCATTAGGTTCTACTCGGGTAGATTCCATTCCATTCCATTCCATTCGGTTCCATTCCATTCCATTCCAATCCATTCCATTCCATTCCATTCCGTTCTATTCTGGTAGATTCCATACCATTCCAATCCATTCCTTTCCGTTTTGGTCGGGTAGATTCCATTCCATTCCATTCCATTCGGTTCCATTCCATTCCATTCCATTCCATTCCATTCCATTAAATTCCATTCCATTCCGTTCTACTCGGGTAGTTTCCATTCCATTGCATTCCATTCCATTCCGTTCCATTCTATTCCATACCATTCCTTTCCATTCCATTCCATTCCATTGCATTCCATTCCTTTCTACTCGTGTAAATTCCATACCATTACATTCCATTCCATTCCGTTCTACTCGGGTAGGTTCCATTCCATTCCATTCCATTCCATTCTGTTCCATTCCGTTCCATTCCATTCCATTCCATGCCATTCCATTCCATTCCATTCCATTCCATTCCATTCCATTCCGTTCTACTAGGGTAGATTCAATACCATTCCATTTCATTCCATTCCGTTCTAGTCGGGTAGATTCCATTCGATTCCATTCCATTCCATTCCATTCCACTCAATTCGATTCTGTTCAACCCGGGTAGATTCCATACCTTTCCATTCCTTTGCATTCCATTCCATTCCATTCCATTCCATTCCATTCCATTCCATTCCATTCCATTCCATTCCATTCCGTTCTACTGGGGTTGATTCCATTCCATTCCATTCCATTCCATTCCATTCCATTCCATTCCATTCCATTCCATTCCATCCCGTTCTACTCTGGTGGATTCCACACCATTCCAATCCATTCCATTCCGTTCTAGTCGGGTAGATTCCATTCCTTTCCATTCCATTCCATTCCATTCCATTCCATTCCATTCCATTCCATTCCATTCCATTCTACTCGAGTAGATTCCATTCCATTCCATTCCATTCCATTGCATTCCATTCTATTCCATTCCGTTCCATTCCATTCCTTTCGATTCCATTCCATTCTACTCGGGTAGATTACATTCAGTTCCCTTCCGTTCCTTTCCGTTCCGTTCCGTGCCATTCTTTTCGTGTAGATTCTATTCCGTTCCATTCCATTCCATTACATTCCATTCCATTCCTTTCTATTCCATTCCATTCTATTCTGCTCGGGGAGATTCCATTACATTCCATTTCATTCCATTCCATTCCATTCCATTCCATTCCATTCCATTCCCATAAATTACATTCTACATGTGCACATTCCATTCCATTCCTTTCCATTCCATTCCATTCCATTCCATTTCATTCCATTCTGTTCTGCTCATGTAGATTCCATTACGTTCCGATCCGTTCCATTCCGTAGTACTCGGGTAGATTCCATTCCATTCCATTCCATTGCATTCCATTCCATTCCATTAAATTCCATTCCATTCCATTCCATTCCATTCCATTCCATTCCATTCCATTCCATTCCATTCCATTCCATTCTACTCGGGAAGATGCTATACCATTCCGTTCCATTCCATTCCGTTCTAATCGGGTAGATTCCATTCAATTCCATTCCATTTCATTCCATTCTATTCCTTTCCATTCCATTGCATTCCATTCCAGTCCATTCCATTCAATTCGATTCTGTTCAACCCGGGTAGATTCCATACTATTCCATTCCTTTGCATTCCATTCCATTCCATTCCATTCCATTCCATTCCATTCCATTCCATTCCATTCCATTCCAATCCATTCCATCCCGTTCTACTCTGGTAGATTCCATACCATTATAATCCATTCCATTCCTTTCTAGTCGGGTAGATTCCATTCCATTCCACTCCATTCCATTCCATTCCATTCCATTCTACTCCAGTAGAATCCATTCCATTCCATTCCATTCCATTGCATTCCATTCCATTCCATTCCATTCCGTTCCATTCCTTTCGATTCCATTCCATTCTACTCGGGTAGATTACATTCAGTTCCCTTCCGTTCCGTTCCGTTCCATGCCATTCTTTTCGGGTAGATTCTATTCCGTTCCATTCCATTCCATTACATTCCATTCCATTCCTTTCCATTCCATTCTATTCTATTCTGCTCGGGGAGATTCCATTACATTACATTTCATTCCATTCCATTCCGTTCCATTGCATTCCCATAAATTACATTCTACATGTGCACATTCCATTCCATTCCTTTCCATTCCATTCCATTTCATTCCATTCCGTTCTTCTCATGTATATTCCATTACGTTCCGATCTGTTCCATTCCGTTGTACTCGGGTAGATTCCATTCCATTCCATTCCTTTGCATTCCATTCCATTCCATTGCATTCCATTCCATTCCATTCCATTCCATTCCATTCCATTCCATTCCATTCTACTCGGGTAGATGCTATACCATTCCATTCCATTCCATTCCGTTCTAGTCGGGTAGATTCCATTCAATTCCATTCCATTCCATTCCATTCTATTCCATACCATTCCTTTCCATTCCATTCCATTCCATTGCATTCCATTCCTTTCTACTCTAGTAAATTCCATACCATTACATTCCATTCCATTCCATTCTACTCGGGTGGGTTCCATTCAATTCCATTCCATTCCATTCTGTTCCATTCCGTTCCATTCCATTCCATTCCATGCCATTCCATTCCATTCCATTCCATTCCATTCCATTCCATTCCATTCCATTCCGTTCTACTGGGGTAGATTCCATTCCATTCCATTCCATTCTATTCCACTCTGTTCCATTCCATTCCATTCCATTCCATTCCATTCCATTCCATTCCATTCCATTCAATTCCATTCCATTCCTTTCTACTGGGGTAGACTCCATTCCATTCCATTCCATTCCATTCCATTCCATTCCATTCCATTCCATTCCATTCCATTCCATTCCATTGCATTCCATTCCATTCCATTCCATTCTATTCCATACCATTCCTATCCATTCCATTCCATTCCATTGCATTCCATTCCTTTCTACTCGTGTAAATTCCATACCATTCCATTCCATTCCGTTCCGTTCTACTCGGGTAGGTTCCATTGCATTCCATTCCATTCCATTCTGTTCCATTCCGTTCCATTCCATTCAATTCCATGCCATTCCATTCCATTCCGTTCCATTCCATTCCATTCCATTCCGTTCTACTGGTGTAGATTCCATTCCATTCCATTCCATTCTATTCCACTCTGTTCCATTCCATTCCATTCCATTCCATTCCATTCCATTCCATTCCATTCCATTCCATTCCATTCCGTTCTACTGGGGTAGACTCCATTCCATTCCATTCCATTCCATTCCATTCCATTCCATTCCATTCCATTCCATTCCATTCCATTCCATTAAATTCTACCCCAGTAGATTCCATTCCATTCCTCTCCATTCCATTGCATTCCATTCTATTCCATTCCGTTCCGTTCCATTCCTTTCGATTCCATTCCATTCTACTCGGGTAGATTACATTCAGTTCCCTTCCGTTCCGTTCCGTTCCGTGCCATTCTTTTCGGGTAGATTCTATTCCGTTCCATTCCATTCCATTCCGTTCCATTCCTTTCGATTCCATTCCATTCTACTCGGGTAGATTACATTCAGTTCCCTTCCGTTCCGTTCCGTTCCGTGCCATTCTTTTCGGGTAGATTCTATTCCGTTCCATTCCATTCCATTACATTCCATTCCATTCCTTTCCATTCCATTCTATTCTATTCTGCTCGGGGAGATTCCATTACATTACATTTCATTCCATTCCATTCCATTCCATTGCATTCCCATGAATTACATTCTACATGTGCACATTCCATTCCATTCCTTTCCATTCCATTCCATTCCATTCCATTTCATTCCATTCCGTTCTTCTCATGTAGATTCCATTACGTTCCGATCTGTTCCATTCCGTTGTACTCGGGTAGATTCCATTCCATTCCATTCCTTTGCATTCCATTCCATTCCATTGCATTCCATTCCATTCCATTCCATTCCATTCCATTCCATTCTACTCGGGTAGATGCTATACCATTCCATTCCATTCCATTCCGTTCTAGTCGGGTAGATTCCATTCAATTCCATTCCATTCCATTCCATTCTATTCCATACCATTCCTTTCCATTCCATTCCATTCCATTGCATTCCATTCCTTTCTACTCGTGTAAATTCCATACCATTACATTCCATTCCATTCCGTTCTACTCGGGTGGGTTCCATTCCATTCCATTCCATTCCATTCTGTTCCATTCCGTTCCATTCCATTCCATTCCATGCCATTCCATTCCATTCCATTCCATTCCATTCCGTTCTACTGGTGTAGATTCCATTCCATTCCATTCCATTCTATTCCACTCTGTTCCATTCCATTCCATTCCATTCCATTCCATTCCATTCCATTCAATTCCATTCCATTCCGTTCTACTGGGGTAGACTCCATTCCATTCCATTCCATTCCATTCCATTCCATTCCATTCCATTCCATTCCATTCCATTGCATTCCATTCCCTTCCATTCCATTCTATTCCATACCATTCCTATCCATTCCATTCCATTCCATTGCATTCCATTCCTTTCTACTCGTGTAAATTCCATACCATTCCATTCCATTCCGTTCCGTTCTACTCGGGTAGGTTCCATTGCACTCCATTCCATTCCATTCTGTTCCATTCCGTTCCATTCCATTCAATTCCATGCCATTCCTTTCCATTCCATTCCATTCCATTCCATTCCATTCCATTCCATTCCATTCCATTCCATTCCATTCCGTTCTACTGGGGTAGATTCCATTCCATTCCATTCCATTCTATTCCACTCTGTTCCATTCCATTCCATTCCATTCCATTCCATTCCATTCCATTCCATTCCATTCCATTCCATTCCATTCCATTCCGTTCTACTGGGGTAGACTCCATTCCATTCCATTCCATTCCATTCCATTCCATTCCATTCCATTCCATTCCATTCCATTCCATTCCATTCTACCCGAGTAGATTCCATTCCATTCCTCTCCATTCCATTGCATTCCATTCTATTCCATTCCGTTCCGTTCCATTCCTTTCGATTCCATTCCATTCTACTCGGGTAGATTACATTCATTTCCCTTCCGTTCCGTTCCGTTCCCTGCCATTCTTTTCGGGTAGATTCTATTCCGTTCCTTTCCTTTCCATTCCATTCCATTCCATTCCATTCCACTGCATTCCATTCCATTCCATTCCATTCCATTCTATTCCATTCCATTCCATTCCATTCCATTCCATTCCATTCCATTCCATTCCATTCCATTCCATTCTACTCGGGTAGATGCTATACCATTCCATTCCATTCCATTCCGTTCTAGTCAGGTAGATTCCATTCAATTCCATTCCATTCCATTCCATTCTATTCCTTTCCATTCCATTGCATTCCATTCCAGTCCATTCCATTCAATTCGATTTGTTCAACCCGGGTAGATTCCATACCATTCCATTCCTTTGCATTCCTTTCCATTCCATTCCATTCCATTCCACTCCATTATGTTCTACTCTGGTTGATTCCATTCCATTCCATTCCATTCTGTTCCATTCCATTCCATTATAATCCATTCCATTCCACTCCATTCCGTTCTACTCTGGTAGATTCCATACCATTCCAATCCATTCCTCTCCGTTCTAGTTGGGTAGATTCCATTCCGTTCCATTCCATTCCATTCTGTTCAACTTGGGTAGATTCCATACCATTCCATTCCATTCCATTCCATTCCATTCCATTCCATTCCATTCCATTCCATTCCGTTCTACTCGGGTAGTTTCCATTCCATTGCATTCCATTCCATTCTACTCGTTTAAATTCCATACCATTCCATTCCATTCCATTCCGTTCTACTCGGGTAAGTTCCATTCCATTCCATTCCATTCCATTCTGTTCCATTCCGTTCCATTCCGTTCCATTCCATTCCATTCCATTCCGTTCTACTAGGGTAGATTCCATACCATTCCATTCCATTCCACTCCGTTCTAGTTGGGTAGATTCCATTCGATTCCATTCCGTTCCATTCCATTCTATTCCTTTCCATTCCATTGCATTCCATTCCATTCCATTCCACTCAATTCGATTCTGTTCATCCCGTGTAGATTCCATACCTTTCCATTCCTTTGCATTCCATTCCATTCCATTCCATTCCATTCCATTCCATTCCATTCCATTTAATTCCTTTCTACTGGAGTAGATTCCATTCCATTCCATTCCATTCCATTCCACTCTGTTCCATTCCATTCCATTCCATTCCTTTCCATTCCATTCCATTCCATTCCATTCCATTCCATTCCATTCCTTTCTACTCTGGTAGATTCCATACCATTACAATCCATTCCATTCCTTTCCAGTCAGGTAGATTCCATTCCATTCCACTCCATTCCATTCCATTCCATTCCATTCTACTCGAGTAGATTCCATTCCATTCCATTCCATTCCATTCCATTCCATTCCATTCCATTCCATTCCATTCCGTTCTACTGGGGTAGATTCCATTCCATTCCATTCCATTCTATTCCACTCTGTTCCATTCCTTTCCATTCCATTCCATTCCATTCCATTCCATTCCATTCCATTCCATTCCATTCCATTCCATTGCATTCCATCCCGTTCTACTCTGGTAGATTCCATACCATTCCAATCCATTCCATTCCGTTCTAGTCGGGTAGATTCCATTCCATTCCATTCCATTCCATTGCATTGCATTCCATTCCTTTCCATTCCATTGCATTGCATTCCATTCCATTCCATTCCATTCCATTCCATTCCATTCCATTCTATTCCATTCCATTCCATTCCATTCCATTCCATTCCATCCCATTCCATTCCATTCCATTCCATTCCATTCTACTCGGGTAGATGCTATACCATTCCAATCCATTCCATTCCGTTCTAGTCGGGTAGATTCCATTCAATTCAATTCCATTCCATTCCATTCTATTCCTTTCCATTCCATTGCATTCCATTCCAGTCCATTTCATTCAATTCGATTCTGTTCAACCCGGGTAGATTCCATACCATTCCATTCCTTTGCATTCCATTCCATTCCATTCCATTCCATTCCATTCCACTCCATTATGTTCTACTCTGGTTGATTCCATTCCATTCCATTCCATTCTGTTCCATTCCATTCCATTATAATCCATTCCATTCCACTCCATTCCGTTCTACTCTGGTAGATTCCATACCATTCCAATCCATTCCTCTCCGTTCTAGTTGGGTAGATTCCATTCCATTCCATTCTGTTCAACTCGGGTAGACTCCATACCATTCCATGCCATTCCATTCCATTCCATTCCATTCCATTCCATTCCATTCCATTCCATTCCATTCCATTCCATTCCGTTCTACTCGGGTAGTTTCCATTCCATTGCATTCCATTCCATTCTACTCGTTTAAATTCCATACCATTCCATTCCATTCCATTCCGTTCTACTCGGGTAAGTTCCATTCCATTCCATTCCATTCCATTCCATTCTGTTCCATTCCGTTCCATTCCGTTCCATTCCATTCCATTCCATTCCGTTCTACTAGGGTAGATTCCATACCATTCCATTCCATTCCACTCCGTTCTAGTTGGGTAGATTCCATTCGATTCCATTCCGTTCCATTCCATTCTATTCCTTTCCATTCCATTGCATTCCATTCCATTCCATTCCACTCAATTCGATTCTGTTCATCCCGTGTAGATTCCATACCTTTCCATTCCTTTGCATTCCATTCCATTCCATTCCATTCCATTCCATTCCATTCCATCCCTTTCCATTCCATTCTACTGGGGTAGATTCCAATCCATTCCATTCCATTCTATTCCACTCTGTTCCATTCCATTCCATTCCATTCCATTCCATTCCATTCCATTCCATTCCATTCCATTCCATTCCATTCCGTTCTACTGGGGTAGATTCCATTCCATTCCATTCCATTCTATTCCACTCTGTTCCATTCCATTCCCTTCAATTCCATTCCATTCCATTCCATTCCATCCCGTTCTACTCTGGTAGATTCCATACAATTCCAATCCATTCCACTCCGTTCTAGTCGGGTAGATTCCATTCCATTCCATTCCATTCCATTCCATTCTATTCCATTCCGTTCCGTTCCATTCCTTTCGATTCCATTCCATTCTACTCGGGTAGATTTCATTCAGTTCCCTTCCGTTCCGTTCCGTTCCGTGCCATTCTTTTAGGGTAGATTCTATTCCGTTCCATTCCATTCCATTACATTCCATTCCATTCCTTTCCATTCCAAACCATTCTATTCTGCTCGGGGAGATTCCATTACATTCCATTTCATTCCATTCCATTCCATTCCATTGCATTCCCATAAATTACATTCTACATGTACACATTCCATTCCATTCCTTTCCATTCCATTCCATTCCATTCCATTACATTTCATTCCATTCCGTTCTTCTCATGTAGATTCCATTACGATCCGATCTGTTCCATTCCGTTGTACTCGGGTAGATTCCATTCCATTCCATTCCATTGCATTCCATTCCATTCCATTCCATTCCATTGCATTCTATTCCATTCCATTCCATTCCATTCCATTCCATTCAATTCCATTCCATTCCATTCCATTCCATTCCATTCCATTCTACTCTGGTAGATGCTATACCATTCCATTCCATTCCATTCCGTTCTAGTCGGGTAGATTCCATTCAATTCCATTCAATTCCATTCCATTCTATTCCTTTCCGTTCCATTGCATTCCATTCCAGTCCATTCCATTCAATTCGATTCTGTTCAACCCGGGTAGATTCCATACCATTCCATTCCTTTGCATTCCATTCCATTCCATTCCATTCCATTCCATTCCATTCCATTCCATTCCATTCCATTCCATTCCACTCCATTAGGTTCTACTCGGGTAGATTCCATTCCATTCCATTCCATTCGGTTCCATTCCATTCCATTCCAATCCATTCCATTCCATTCCCTTCCGTTCTACTCTGGTAGATTCCATACCATTCCATTCCATTCCATTCCGTTCTACTCGGGTAAGTTCCATTCCATTCCATTCCATTCCATTCTGTTCCATTCCGTTCCATTCCGTTCCATTCCATTCCATTCCATTCCGTTCTACTAGGGTAGATTCCATACCATTCCATTCCATTCCACTCCGTTCTAGTTGGGTAGATTCCATTCGATTCCATTCCGTTCCATTCCATTCTATTCCTTTCCATTCCATTGCATTCCATTCCATTCCATTCCACTCAATTCGATTCTGTTCATCCCGTGTAGATTCCATACATTTCCATTCCTTTGCATTCCATTCCATTCCATTCCATTCCATTCCATTCCATTCCATTCCATTCCATTCCATTCCTTTCTATTGGGGTAGATTCCATTCCATTCCATTCCATTCTATTCCCCTCTGTTCCATTCCATTCCGTTCAATTTCATTCCATTCCATTCCATTCCATTCCATTCCATTCCATTCCAACCCGTTCTACTCTGGTAGATTCCATACCATTCCAATCAATTCCATTCCATTCTAGTCGGGTAGATTCCATTCCATTCCATTCCATTCCATTCCATTCTATTCCATTCCGTTCCGTTCCATTCCTTTCGATTCCATTCCATTCTACTCGGGTAGATTACATTCAGTTCCCTTCCGTTCCGTTTCGTTCCGTGCCATTCTTTTCGGGTAGATTCTATTCCGTTCCATTCCATTCCATTCCATTCCATTCCATTCCATTCCTTTCCATTCCATTCCATTCTATTCTGCTCAGGGAGATTCCATTACATTCCATTTCATTCCATTCCATTCCTTTCCATTGCATTCCCATAAATTACATTCTACATGTTCACATTCCATTCCTTTCCATTCCATTCCATTCCATTCCATTCCATTCCATTTCATTCCATTCCGTTCTTCTCATGTAGATTCCATTACGTTCCGATCCGTTCCATTCCGTTGTACTCGGGTAGATTCCATTCCATTCCATTCCATTCCATTCCATTCCATTCCATTCCATTCCATTCCATTCCATTCCATTCCATTCCATTCCATTCCATTCCATTCCATTCCATTCCATTCCATTCCATTCCATTCCATTCCATTCCATTCCATTCCATTCCATTCCATTCCATTCTACTCGGGTAGATGCTATACCATTCCATTCCATTCCATTCCGTTCTAGTCGGGTAGATTCCATTCAATTCAATTCCATTCCATTCCATTCTATTCCTCTCCATTCCATTGCATTCCATTCCAGTCCATTTCATTCAATTCGATTCTGTTCAACCCGGGTAGATTCCATACCATTCCATTCCTTTGCATTCCATTCCATTCCATTCCATTCCATTCCACTCCATTATGTTCTACTCTGGTTGATTCCATTCCATTCCATTCCATTCTGTTCCATTCCATTCCATTATAATCCATTCCATTCCACTCCATTCCGTTCTACTCTGGTAGATTCCATACCATTCCAATCCATTCCTCTCCGTTCTAGTTGGGTAGATTCCATTCCATTCCATTCCATTCCATTCTGTTCAACTCGGGTAGACTCCATACCATTCCATTCCATTCCATTCCATTCCATTCCATTCCATTCCATTCCTTTCCATTCCATTCCGTTCTACTCGGGTAGTTTCCATTCCATTGCATTCCATTCCATTCTACTCGTTTAAATTCCATACCATTCCATTCCATTCCATTCCGTTCTACTCGGGTAAGTTCCATTCCATTCCATTCCATTCCATTCTGTTCCATTCCGTTCCATTCCGTTCCATTCCATTCCATTCCATTCCGTTCTACTAGGGTAGATTCCATACCATTCCATTCCATTCCACTCCGTTCTAGTTGGGTAGATTCCATTCGATTCCATTCCGTTCCATTCCATTCTATTCCTTTCCATTCCATTGCATTCCATTCCATTCCATTCCACTCAATTCGATTCTGTTCATCCCGTGTAGATTCCATACCTTTCCATTCCTTTGCATTCCATTCCATTCCATTCCATTCCATTCCATTCCATTCCATTCCATTCCATTCCTTTCTATTGGGGTAGATTCCATTCCATTCCATTCCATTCTATTCCACTCTGTTCCATTCCATTCCGTTCAATTTCATTCCATTCCATTCCATTCCATTCCATTCCATTCCATTCCATCCCGTTCTACTCTGGTAGTTTCCATACCATTCCAATCAATTCCATTCCATTCTAGTCGGGTAGATTCCATTCCATTCCATTCCATTCCATTCCATTCTATTCCATTCCGTTCCGTTCCATTCCTTTCGATTCCATTCCATTCTACTCGGGTAGATTACATTCAGTTCCCTTCCGTTCCGTTTCGTTCCGTGCCATTCTTTTCGGGTAGATTCTATTCCGTTCCATTCCATTCCATTCCATTCCATTCCATTCCTTTCCATTCCATTCCATTCTATTCTGCTCAGGGAGATTCCATTACATTCCATTTCATTCCATTCCATTCCTTTCCATTGCATTCCCATAAATTACTTTCTAAATGTTCACATTCCATTCCTTTCCTTTCCATTCCATTCCATTCCATTCCATTTAATTCCATTCCGTTCTTCTCATGTAGATTCCATTACGTTCCGATCCGTTCCATTCCGTTGTACTCGGGTAGATTCCATTCCATTCCATTCCATTCCATTCCATTCCATTCCATTCCATTCCATTCCATTCCATTCCATTCCATTCCATTCTACTCGGTAGATGCTATACCATTCCATTCCATTCCATTCCGTTCTAGTCAGGTAGATTCCATTCAATTCAATTCCATTCCATTCCATTCTATTCCTTTCCATTCCATTGCATTCCATTCCAGGCCATTTCATTCAATTCGATTCTGTTCAACCCGGGTAGATTCCATACCATTCCATTCCTTTGCATTCCATTCCATTCCATTCCATTCCATTCCACTCCATTATGTTCTACTCTGGTTGATTCCATTCCATTCCATTCCATTCTGTTCCATTCCATTCCATTATAATCCATTCCATTCCACTCCATTCCGTTCTACTCTGGTAGATTCCATACCATTCCAATCCATTCCTCTCCGTTCTACTTGGGTAGATTCCATTCCATTCCATTCCATTCCATTCTGTTCAACTCGGGTATACTCCATACCATTCCATTCCATTCCATTCCATTCCATTCCATTCCATTCCATTCCATTCCATTCCATTCCATTCCACTCCATTCCGTTCTACTCGGGTAGTTTCCATTCCATTGTATTCCATTCCATTCTACTCGTTTAAATTCCATACCATTCCATTCCATTCCATTCCGTTCTACTCGGGTAAGTTCCATTCCATTCCATTCCATTCCATTCTGTTCCATTCCGTTCCATTCCGTTCCATTCCATTCCATTCCATTCCGTTCTTCTAGGGTAGATTCCATACCATTCCATTCCATTCCACTCCGTTCTAGTTGGGTAGATTCCATTCGATTCCATTCCGTTCCATTCCATTCTATTCCTTTCCATTCCATTGCATTCCATTCCATTCCATTCCACTCAATTCGATTCTGTTCATCCCGTGTAGATTCCATACCTTTCCATTCCTTTGCATTCCATTCCATTCCATTCCATTCCATTCCATTCCATCCCTTTCCATTCCATTCTACTGGGGTAGATTCCATTCCATTCCATTCCATTCTATTCCACTCTGTTCCATTCCATTCCATTCCATTCCATTCCATTCCATTCCATTCCATTCCGTTCTACTGGGGTAGATTCCATTACATTCCATTCCGTTCTATTCCACTCTGTTCCATTCCATTCCCTTCAATTCCATTCCATTCCATTCCATTCCATCCCGTTCTACTCTGGTAGATTCCATACAATTCCAATCCATTCCACTCCGTTCTAGTCGGGTAGATTCCATTCCATTCCATTCCATTCCATTCTATTCCATTCCGTTCCGTTCCATTCCTTTCGATTCCATTCCATTCTACTCGGGTAGATTTCATTCAGTTCCCTTCCGTTCCGTTCCGTTCCGTGCCATTCTTTTCGGGTAGATTCTATTCCGTTCCATTCCATTCCATTACATTCCATTCCATTCCTTTCCATTCCAATCCATTCTATTCTGCTCGGGGAGATTCCACTACATTCCATTTCCTTCCATTCCATTCCATTCCATTGCATTCCCATAAATTACATTCTACATGTACACATTCCATTCCATTCCTTTCCATTCCATTCCATTCCATTCCATTCCATTTCATTCCATTCCGTTCTTCTCATGTAGATTCCATTATGTTCCGATCTGTTATATTCCGTTGTACTCGGGTAGATTAAATTCCATTCCATTCCATTGCATTCCATTCCATTCCATTCCATTCCATTCCATTCTATTCCATTCCATTCCATTCCATTCCATTCCATTACATACCACTCCGTTCCATTCCATTCCATTCCATTCCATTCCATTCTACTCTGGTAGATGCTATACCATTCCATTCCATTCCATTCCGTTCTAGTCGGGTAGATTCCATTCAATTCCATTCAATTCCATTCCATTCTATTCCTTTCCGTTCCATTGCATTCCATTCCAGTCCATTCCATTCAATTCGATTCTGTTCAACCCGGGTAGATTCCATACCATTCCATTCCTTTGCATTCCATTCCATTCCATTCCATTCCATTCCATTCCATTCCATTCCATTCCATTCCATTCCATTCCTTTCCATTCCATTCCATTCCATTCCACTCCATTAGGTTCTACTCGGGTAGATTCCATTCCATTCCATTCCATTCGGTTCCATTCCATTCCATTCCAATCCATTCCATTCCATTCCCTTCCGTTCTACTCTGGTAGATTCCATACCATTCCAATCCATTCCTTTCCGTTCTAGTCGGGTAGATTCCATTCCATTCCATTCCATTGCATTCCAATCCTTTATACTCGTGTAAATTCCATACCATTCCATTCCATTCCATTCCGTTCTACTCGGGTAGGTTCCATTCGATTCCATTCTGTTCCATTCCGTTCCATTCCACTCCATTCCATGCCATTCCATTCCATTGCATTCCATTCCATTCCGTTCTACTAGGGTTGATTTCATACCATTCCATTCCATTCCATACCGTTCAGGTCGGGTAGATTCCATTCGATTCCATTCCATTCCATTCCATTCTATTCCTTTCCATTCCATTGCATTCCATTCAATTCCATTCCACTAAATTCGATTCTGTTCAACTAGGGTAGATTCCATACCTTTCCATTCATTTGCATTCCATTCCATTCCATTCCATTCCATTCCATTCCATTCCATTCCATTCCATTCCATTCCATTCCTTTCTATTGGGGTAGATTCCATTCCGTTCCATTCCATTCTATTCCACTCTGTTCCATTCCATTCCGTTCAATTCCATTCCATTCCATTCCATTCCATTCCATTCCATTCCATTCCATCCCGTTCTACTCTGGTAGATTCCATACCATTCCAATCAATTCCATTCCATTCTAGTCGGGTAGATTCCATTCCATTCCATTCCATTCCATTCTATTCCATTCCGTTCCGTTCCATTCCTTTCGATTCCATTCCATTCTACTCGGGTAGATTACATTCAGTTCCCTTCCGTTCCGTTCCGTTCCGTGCCATTCTTTTTGGGTAGATTCTATTCCGTTCCATTCCATTCCATTCCATTCCATTCCATTCCTTTCCATTCCATTCCATTCTATTCTGCTCGCGGAGATTCCATTCCATTCCATTCCATTCCATTCCATTCCATTCCATTCCATTCCATTGCATTCCCATAAATTATATTCTATATGTGCACATTCCATTCCATTCCTTTCCATTCCGTTCCATTCCATTCCATTCTATTTCATTCCATTCTGTTCTTCTCATGTAGATTCCATTACGTTCCGAACCATTCCATTCCGTTGTATTCGGGTAGATTCCATTCCATTCCATTCCATTGCATTCCATTCCATTCCATTCCATTCCATTCCATTCCATTCCATTCCATTCCATTCCATTCCATTCCATCCCGTTCATCTCTGGCAGATTCCATACCATTCCAATTCATTCCATTCCGTTCTAGTCGGGTAGATTCCATTCCATTCCATTCCATTCAATTCCATTCCATTCTACTCGAGTAGATTCCATTCCACTCCATTCCATTCCATTGCATTCCATTCTATTCCATTCCGTTCCGTTCCATTCCTTTTGATTCCGTTCCATTCTACTCGGGTAGATTACATTCAGTTCCCTTCCGTTCCGTTCCGTTCCGTGCCATTCTTTTCGGGTAGATTCTATTCCGTTACATTCCGTTCCATTACATTCCATTCCATTCCTTTCCATTCCATTCCATTCTATTCTGCTCGGGGAGATTCCATTACATTCCATTTCATTCCATTCCATTCCATTCCATTGCATTCCCATAAATTACATTCTACATGTGCACATTCCATTCCATTCCTTTTCATTCCATTCCATTCCATTCCATTTCATTCCATTCCGTTCTTCTCATGTAGATTCCATTACGTTCCGATCCGTTCCATTCCGTTTTACTCGGGTAGATTCCATTCCATTCCATTCCATTCCATTCCATTCCATTCTATTCTATTCCATTCCATTCCATTCTACTCGGGTAGATGCTATACCATTCCATTCCATTCCATTCCGTTCTAGTCGGGTAGATTCCATTCAATTTCTTTCCATTCCATTCCATTCTATTCCTTTCCATTCCATTGCATTCCGTTCCAGTCCATTCCATTCAATTCGATTCTGTTCAACCCGGGTAGATTCCATAACGTTCCATTCCTTTGCATTCCATTCCATTCCATTCCATTCCATTCCTTTGCATTCCATTCCATTCCATTCCATTCCATTCCATTCCATTCCATTCCATTCCACTCCATTAGGTTCTACTCGGGTAGATTCCATTCCATTCCATTCCATTCGGTTCCATTCCATTCCATTCCAATCAATTCCATTCCATTCCATTCCGTTCTACTCTGGTAGATTCCATACCATTCCAATCCATTCCTTTCCATTCTAGTCTGGTAGATTCCATTCCATTCCATTCCTTTGCATTCCATTCCATTCCATTGCATTCCATTCTATTCCATTCCATTCCATTCCATTCCATTCCATTCCATTCCTTTGCATTCCATTCCATTCCATTGCATTCCATTCTATTCCATTCCATTCCATTCCATTCCATTCCATTCCATTCCATTCCATTCCTTTCCATTCCATTCCATTCTACTCGGGTAGATGCTATACCATTCCATTCCATTCCATTCCGTTCTAGTCGGGTAGATTCCATTCAATTCCATTCCATTCCATTCCATTCTATTCCTTTCCGTTCCATTGCATTCCATTCCAGTCCATTCCATTCAATTCGATTCTGTTCAACCCGGGTAGATTCCATACCATTCCATTCCATTCTACTCGGGTAGATGCTATACCATTCCATTCCATTCCATTCCGTTCTAGTCGGGTAGATTCCATTCAATTCCATTCCATTCCATTCCATTCTATTCCTTTCCGTTCCATTGCATTCCATTCCAATCCATTCCATTCAATTCGATTCTGTTCAACCCGGATAGATTCCATAACATTCAATTCCTTTGCATTCCCTTCCATTCCATTCCATTCCATTCCATTCCATTACATTCCATTCCACTCCATTAGGTTCTACTCGGGTAGGTTCCATTCCATTCCATTCCATTCGGTTCCATTCCATTCCATTCCAATCCATTCCATTCCTTTCCATTCCGTTCTATTCTGGTAGATTCCATACTATTCCAATCCATTCCTTTCCGTTCTAGTCGGGTAGATTCCATTCCGTTCCATTCCATTCCATTCCATTCTGTTCAACTCGGGTAGGTTCCATACCATTCCATTCCATTCCATTCCATTCCATTCCATTCCGTTCTACTCGGGTAGTTTCCATTCCATTGCATTCCATTCCATTCCATTCCATTCTATTACATACCGTTCCTTTCCATTCCATTCCATTCGATTGCATTCCATTCCTTTCTACTCGTGTAAATTCCATACCATTCCATTCCATTCCATTCCGTTCTACTCGGGTAGGTTCCATTCCATTCCATTCCATTCCATTCTGTTCCATTCCGTTCCATTCCATTCCATTCCATTCCATTCCATTCCATTCCATTCCATTCCATTCCGTTCTACTAGGGTAGTTTCCATACCATTCCATTCCATTCCATTCCATTCCATTCCGTTCTACTCGGGTAGTTTCCATTCCATTGCATTCCATTCCATTCCATTCCATTCTATTACATACCGTTCCTTTCCATTCCATTCCATTCGATTGCATTCCATTCCTTTCTACTCGTGTAAATTCCATACCATTCCTTTCCATTCCATTCCGTTCTACTCGGGTAGGTTCCATTCCATTCCATTCTATTCCACTCTGTTCCATTCCATTCCATTCCATTCCATTCCATTCCATTCCATTCCATTCCATTCCATTCCATCCCGTTCTACTCTGGTAGATTCCACACCGTTCCAATCCATTCCGTTCCGTTCTAGTCTGGTAGATTCCATTCCATTCCATTCCATTCCATTCTATTCCATTCCATTCCATTCCATTCCATTCTACTCGAGTAGATTCCATTCCATTCCATTCCATTCCATTGCATTCCATTCTATTACATTCCGTTCCGTTCCATTCCTTTCGATTCCACTCCATTCTACTCGGGTAGATTACATTCAGTTACCTTCCGTTCCGTTCCGTTCCGTGCCATTCTTTTCGGGTAGATTCTATTCCGTCCATTCCATTCCATTCCATTCCATTCCATTCCATTCCATTCCATTCCATTCCTTTCCATTCCATTCCATTCTATTCTGCTCGCGGAGATTCCATTCCATTCCATTCCATTCCATTCCATTCCATTTCATTCCATTCCGTTCTTCTCATGTAGATTCCATTACGTTCCGATCCGTTCCATTCCGTTGTACTCTGGTAGATTCCATTCCATTCCATTCCATTGCATTCCATTCCATTCCATTCCATTCCATTCTATTCCATTCCATTCCATTCCATTCCATTCCATTCCATTGTACTCGGGTAGATGCTATACCATTCCATTCCATTCCACTCCGTTCTAGTCGGGTAGATTCCATTCCATTCCATTCCATTCCATTCCATTCTATTCCTTTCCGTTCCATTGCATTCCATTCCAGTCCATTCCATTCAATTCGATTCTGTTCAACCCGGGTAGATTCCATACCATTCCATTCCTTTGCATTCCATTCCATTCCATTCCATTCCATTCCATTCCATTCCATTCCATTCCATTCCATTCCATTCCATTCCATTCCATTCTACTCGGGTAGTGTCCATTCCATTGCATTCCATTCCATTCCATTCCATTCTATTCTATACCGTTCCTTTCCATTCCATTTCATTCCAAGGCATTCCATTCCTTTCTACTCGTTTAAATTCCATACCATTCCATTCCATTCCATTCCGTTCTACTCGGGTAGGTTCCATTCCATTCCATTCCATTCCATTCTGTTCCATTCCATTCCATTCCATTCCATTCCGTTCTACTGGGGTAGATTCCATACCATTCCATTCCATTCCATTCCGTTCTAGTCGGGTAGATTTCATTCGATTCCATTCCATTCCCTTCCATTCTATTCCTTTCCATTCCATTGCATTCCATTCCAGGCCATTTCATTCAATTCGATTCTGTTCAACCCGGGTAGATTCCATACCATTCCATTCCTTTGCATTCCATTCCATTCCATTCCATTCCATTCCATTCCACTCCATTATGTTCTACTCTGGTTGATTCCATTCCATTCCATTCCATTCTGTTCCATTCCATTCCATTATAATCCATTCCATTCCACTCCATTCCGTTCTACTCTGGTAGATTCCATACCATTCCAATCCATTCCTCTCCGTTCTACTTGGGTAGATTCCATTCCATTCCATTCCATTCCATTCTGTTCAACTCGGGTATACTCCATACCATTCCATTCCATTCCATTCCATTCCATTCCATTCCACTCCATTCCGTTCTACTCGGGTAAGTTCCATTCCATTCCATTCCATTCCATTCTGTTCCATTCCGTTCCATTCCGTTCCATTCCATTCCATTCCATTCCGTTCTTCTAGGGTAGATTCCATACCATTCCATTCCATTCCACTCCGTTCTAGTTGGGTAGATTCCATTCGATTCCATTCCGTTCCATTCCATTCTATTCCTTTCCATTCCATTGCATTCCATTCCATTCCATTCCACTCAATTCGATTCTGTTCATCCCGTGTAGATTCCATACCTTTCCATTCCTTTGCATTCCATTCCATTCCATTCCATTCCATTCCATTCCATCCCTTTCCATTCCATTCTACTGGGGTAGATTCCATTCCATTCCATTCCATTCTATTCCACTCTGTTCCATTCCATTCCATTCCATTCCATTCCATTCCATTCCATTCCATTCCATTCCATTCCATTCCGTTCCACTGGGGTAGATTCCATTACATTCCATTCCGTTCTATTCCACTCTGTTCCATTCCATTCCCTTCAATTCCATTCCATTCCATTCCATTCCATCCCGTTCTACTCTGGTAGATTCCATACAATTCCAATCCATTCCACTCCGTTCTAGTCGGGTAGATTCCATTCCATTCCATTCCATTCCATTCTATTCCATTCCGTTCCGTTCCATTCCTTTCGATTCCATTCCATTCTACTCGGGTAGATTTCATTCAGTTCCCTTCCGTTCCGTTCCGTTCCGTGCCATTCTTTTCGGGTAGATTCTATTCCGTTCCATTCCATTCCATTACATTCCATTCCATTCCTTTCCATTCCAATCCATTCTATTCTGCTCGGGGAGATTCCACTACATTCCATTTCCTTCCATTCCATTCCATTCCATTGCATTCCCATAAATTACATTCTACATGTACACATTCCATTCCATTCCTTTCCATTCCATTCCATTCCATTCCATTCCATTTCATTCCATTCCGTTCTTCTCATGTAGATTCCATTATGTTCCGATCTGTTATATTCCGTTGTACTCGGGTAGATTAAATTCCATTCCATTCCATTGCATTCCATTCCATTCCATTCCATTCCATTACATTCCACTCCATTCCATTCCATTCCATTCCATTCCATTCCATTCTACTCTGGTAGATGCTATACCATTCCATTCCATTCCATTCCGTTCTAGTCGGGTAGATTCCATTCAATTCCATTCAATTCCATTCCATTCTATTCCTTTCCGTTCCATTGCATTCCATTCCAGTCCATTCCATTCAATTGGATTCTGTTCAACCCGGGTAGATTCCATACCATTCCATTCCTTTGCATTCCATTCCATTCCATTCCATTCCATTCCATTCAATTCCATTCCATTCCATTCCATTCCATTCCTTTCCATTCCATTCCATTCCATTCCATTCCATTCCACTCCATTAGGTTCTACTCGGGTAGATTCCATTCCATTCCATTCCATTCGGTTCCATTCCATTCCATTCCAATCCATTCCATTCCATTCCCTTCCGTTCTACTCTGGTAGATTCCATACCATTCCAATCCATTCCTTTCCGTTCTAGTCGGGTAGATTCCATTCCATTCCATTCCATTGCATTCCAATCCTTTATACTCGTGTAAATTCCATACCATTCCATTCCATTCCATTCCGTTCTACTCGGGTAGGTTCCATTCGATTCCATTCTGTTCCATTCCGTTCCATTCCACTCCATTCCATGCCATTCCATTCCATTCCATTCCATTCCATTCCATTCCATTCCATTCAATTCCGTTCTACTAGGGTTGATTTCATACCATTCCATTCCATTCCATACCGTTCAGGTCGGGTAGATTCCATTCGATTCCATTCCATTCCATTCCATTCTACTCCTTTCCATTCCATTGCATTCCATTCAATTCCATTCCACTAAATTCGATTCTGTTCAACTAGGGTAGATTCCATACCTTTCCATTCATTTGCATTCCATTCCATTCCATTCCATTCCATTCCATTCCATTCCATTCCATTCCATTCCATTCCATTCCATTCCATTCCTTTCTATTGGGGTAGATTCCATTCCGTTCCATTCCATTCTATTCCTCTCTGTTCCATTCCATTCCGTTCAATTCCATTCCATTCCATTCCATTCCATTCCATTCCATTCCATCCCGTTCTACTCTGGTAGATTCCATACCATTCCAATCAATTTCATTCCATTCTAGTCGGGTAGATTCCATTCCATTCCATTCCATTCCATTCTATTCCATTCCGTTCCGTTCCATTCCTTTCGATTCCATTCCATTCTACTCGGGTAGATTACATTCAGTTCCCTTCCGTTCCGTTCCGTTCCGTGCCATTCTTTTTGGGTAGATTCTATTCCGTTCCATTCCATTCCATTCCATTCCATTCCATTCCTTTCCATTCCATTCCATTCTATTCTGCTCGCGGAGATTCCATTCCATTCCATTCCATTCCATTCCATTCCATTCCATTGCATTCCCATAAATTATATTCTATATGTGCACATTCCATTCCATTCCTTTCCATTCCGTTCCATTCCATTCCATTCTATTTCATTCCATTCTGTTCTTCTCATGTAGATTCCATTACGTTCCGAACCATTCCATTCCGTTGTATTCGGGTAGATTCCATTCCATTCCATTCCATTGCATTCCATTCCATTGCATTCCATTCCATTCCATTCCATTCCATTCCATTCCATTCCATTCCATTCCATTCCATCCCGTTCATCTCTGGCAGATTCCATACCATTCCAATTCATTCCATTCCGTTCTAGTCGGGTAGATTCCATTCCATTCCATTCCATTCAATTCCATTCCATTCTACTTGAGTAGATTCCATTCCACTCCATTCCATTCCATTGCATTCCATTCTATTCCATTCCGTTCCGTTCCATTCCTTTTGATTACGTTCCATTCTACTCGGGTAGATTACATTCAGTTCCCTTCCGTTCCGTTCCGTTCCGTGCCATTCTTTTCGGGTAGATTCTATTCCGTTACATTCCGTTCCATTACATTCCATTCCATTCCTTTCCATTCCATTCCATTCTATTCTGCTCGGGGAGATTCCATTACATTCCATTTCATTCCATTCCATTCCATTCCATTGCATTCCCATAAATTACATTCTACATGTGCACATTCCATTCCATTCCTTTTCATTCCATTCCATTCCATTACATTTCATTCCATTCCGTTCTTCTCATGTAGATTCCATTACGTTCCGATCCGTTCCATTCCGTTGTACTCGGGTAGATTCCATTCCATTCCATTCCATTCCATTCCATTCCATTCTATTCTATTCCATTCCATTCCATTCTACTCGGGTAGATGCTATACCATTCCATTCCATTCCATTCCGTTCTAGTCGGGTAGATTCCATTCAATTTCTTTCCATTCCATTCCATTCTATTCCTTTCCATTCCATTGCATTCCGTTCCAGTCCATTCCATTCAATTCGATTCTGTTCAACCCGGGTAGATTCCATACCGTTCCATTCCTTTGCATTCCATTCCATTCCAGTCCATTCCATTCCTTTGCATTCCATTCCATTCCATTCCATTGCATTCCATTCCATTCCATTCCATTCCATTCCATTCCATTCCATTCCATTCCACTCCATTAGGTTCTACTCGGGTAGATTCCATTCCATTCCATTCCATTCGGTTCCATTCCATTCCATTCCAATCAATTCCATTCCATTCCATTCCGTTCTACTCTGGTAGATTCCATACCATTCCAATCCATTCCTTTCCATTCTAGTCTGGTAGATTCCATTCCATTCCATTCCTTTGCATTCCATTCCATTCCATTGCATTCCATTCTATTCCATTCCATTCCATTCCATTCCATTCCATTCCATTCCATTCCATTCCATTCCTTTCCATTCCATTCCATTCTACTCGGGTAGATGCTATACCATTCCATTCCATTCCATTCCGTTCTAGTCGGGTAGATTCCATTCAATTCCATTCCATTCCATTCCATTCTATTCCTTTCCGTTCCATTGCATTCCATTCCAGTCCATTCCATTCAATTCGATTCTGTTCAACCCGGGTAGATTCCATACCATTCCATTCCATTCTACTCGGGTAGATGCTATACCATTCCATTCCATTCCATTCCGTTCTAGTCGGGTAGATTCCATTCAATTCCATTCCATTCCATTCCATTCTATTCCTTTCCGTTCCATTGCATTCCATTCCAGTCCATTCCATTCAATTCGATTCTGTTCAACCCGGATAGATTCCATAACATTCAATTCCTTTGCATTCCCTTCCATTCCATTCCATTCCATTCCATTCCATTACATTCCATTCCACTCCATTAGGTTCTACTCGGGTAGGTTCCATTCCATTCCATTCCATTCGGTTCCATTCCATTCCATTCCAATCCATTCCATTCCTTTCCATTCCGTTCTATTCTGGTAGATTCCATACTATTCCAATCCATTCCTTTCCGTTCTAGTCGGGTAGATTCCATTCCGTTCCATTCCATTCCATTCCATTCTGTTCAACTCGGGTAGGTTCCATACCATTCCATTCCATTCCATTCCATTCCATTCCATTCCGTTCTACTCGGGTAGTTTCCATTCCATTGCATTCCATTCCATTCCATTCCATTCTATTACATACCGTTCCTTTCCATTCCATTCCATTCGATTGCATTCCATTCCTTTCTACTCGTGTAAATTCCGTACCATTCCATTCCATTCCATTCCGTTCTACTCGGGTAGGTTCCATTCCATTCCATTCCATTCCATTCTGTTCCATTCCGTTCCATTCCATTCCATTCCATTCCATTCCATTCCATTCCATTCCATTCCATTCCGTTCTACTAGGGTAGTTTCCATACCATTCCATTCCATTCCATTCCATTCCATTCCGTTCTACTCGGGTAGTTTCCATTCCATTGCATTCCATTCCATTCCATTCCATTCTATTACATACCGTTCCTTTCCATTCCATTCCATTCAATTGCATTCCATTCCTTTCTACTCGTGTAAATTCCATACCATTCCAATCCATTCCATTCCGTTCTACTCGGGTAGGTTCCATTCCATTCCATTCTATTCCACTCTGTTCCATTCCATTCCATTCCATTCCATTCCATTCCATTCCATTCCATTCCATTCCATTCCATCCCGTTCTACTCTGGTAGATTCCACACCGTTCCAATCCATTCCGTTCCGTTCTAGTCGGGTAGATTCCATTCCATTCCATTCCATTCCATTCTATTCCATTCCATTCCATTCCATTCCATTCTACTCGAGTAGATTCCATTCCATTCCATTCCATTCCATTGCATTCCATTCTATTACATTCCGTTCCGTTCCATTCCTTTCGATTCCACTCCATTCTACTCGGGTAGATTACATTCAGTTACCTTCCGTTCCGTTCCGTTCCGTGCCATTCTTTTCGGGTAGATTCTATTCCGTCCATTCCATTCCATTCCATTCCAATCCATTCCATTCCATTCCATTCCTTTCCATTCCATTCCATTCTATTCTGCTCGCGGAGACTCCATTCCATTCCATTCCATTCCATTCCATTCCATTTCATTCCATTCCGTTCTTCTCATGTAGATTCCATTACGTTCCGATCCGTTCCATTCCGTTGTACTCTGGTAGATTCCATTCCATTCCATTCCATTGCATTCCATTCCATTCCATTCCATTCCATTCTATTCCATTCCATTCCATTCCATTCCATTCCATTCCATTCTACTCGGGTAGATGCTATACCATTCCATTCCATTCCACTCCGTTCTAGTCGGGTAGATTCCATTCAATTCCATTCCATTCCATTCCATTCTATTCCTTTCCGTTCCATTGCATTCCATTCCAGTCCATTCCTTTCAATTCGATTCTGTTCAACCCGGGTAGATTCCATACCATTCCATTCCTTTGCATTCCATTCCATTCCATTCCATTCCATTCCATTCCATTCCATTCCATTCCATTCCATTCCATTCCATTCCATTCCATTCTACTCGGGTAGTTTCCATTCCATTGCATTCCATTCCATTCCATTCCATTCTATTCTATACCGTTCCTTTCCATTCCATTTCATTCCAAGGCATTCCATTCCTTTCTACTCGTTTAAATTCCATACCATTCCATTCCATTCCATTCCGTTCTACTCGGGTAGGTTCCATTCCATTCCATTCCATTCCATTCTGTTCCATTCCGTTCCATTCCATTCCATTCCATGCCATTCCATTCCATTCCATTCCATTCCATTCCATTCCATTCCATTCCATTCCATTCCATTCCGTTCTACTGGGGTAGATTCCATACCATTCCATTCCATTCCATTCCGTTCTAGTCGGGTAGATTCCATTCGATTCCATTCCATTCCCTTCCATTCTATTCCTTTCCATTCCATTGCATTCCATTCCATTCCATTCCATTCCATTCCATTCCATTCCATTCCGTTCCATTCCATCCCGTTCTACTCTGGTAGATTCCATACCATTCCAATCCATTCCATTCCCTTCTAGTCGGGTAGATTCCTTTCCATTCCATTCCATTCCATTCCATTCCATTCCATTCCATTCCATTCCATTCCATTCCATTCCATTCCTTTCTAATCGAGTAGATTCCATTCCATTCCATTCCATTCCATTCCATTCCATTCCATTCCATTCCATTCTACTCGGTAGATGCTATACCATTCCATTCCATTCCATTCCGTTCTAGTCAGGTAGATTCCATTCAATTCAATTCCATTCCATTCCATTCTATTCCTTTCCATTCCATTGCAATCCATTCCAGGCCATTTCGTTCAATTCGATTCTGTTCAACCAGGGTAGATTCCATACCATTCCATTCCTTTGCATTCCATTCCATTCCATTCCATTCCATTCCATTCCACTCCATTATGTTCTACTCTGGTTGATTCCATTCCATTCCATTCCATTCTGTTCCATTCCATTCCATTATAATCCATTCCATTCCACTCCATTCCGTTCTACTCTGGTAGATTCCATACCATTCCAATCCATTCCTCTCCGTTCTACTTGGGTAGATTCCATTCCATTCCATTCCATTCCATTCTGTTCAACACGGGTATACTCCATACCATTCCATTCCATTCCATTCCATTCCATTCCATTCCATTCCATTCCATTCCATTCCACTCCATTCCGTTCTACTCGGGTAGTTTCCATTCCATTGTATTCCATTCCATTCTACTCGTTTAAATTCCATACCATTCCATTCCATTCCATTCCGTTCTACTCGGGTAAGTTCCATTCCATTCCATTCCATTCCATTCTGTTCCATTCCGTTCCATTCCGTTCCATTCCATTCCATTCCATTCCGTTCTTCTAGGGTAGATTCCATACCATTCCATTCCATTCCACTCCGTTCTAGTTGGGTAGATTCCATTCGATTCCATTCCGTTCCATTCCATTCTATTCCTTTCCATTCCATTGCATTCCATTCCATTCCATTCCACTCAATTCGATTCTGTTCATCCCGTGTAGATTCCATACCTTTCCATTCCTTTGCATTCCATTCCATTCCATTCCATTCCATTCCATTCCATCCCTTTCCATTCCATTCTACTGGGGTAGATTCCATTCCATTCCATTCCATTCTATTCCACTCTGTTCCATTCCATTCCATTCCATTCCATTCCATTCCATTCCATTCCATTCCGTTCTACTGGGGTAGATTCCATTACATTCCATTCCGTTCTATTCCACTCTGTTCCATTCCATTCCCTTCAATTCCATTCCATTCCATTCCATTCCATCCCGTTCTACTCTGGTAGATTCCATACAATTCCAATCCATTCCACTCCGTTCTAGTCGGGTAGATTCCATTCCATTCCATTCCATTCCATTCTATTCCATTCCGTTCCGTTCCATTCCTTTCGATTCCATTCCATTCTACTCGGGTAGATTTCATTCAGTTCCCTTCCGTTCCGTTCCGTTCCGTGCCATTCTTTTCGGGTAGATTCTATTCCGTTCCATTCCATTCCATTACATTCCATTCCATTCCTTTCCATTCCAATCCATTCTATTCTGCTCGGGGAGATTCCACTACATTCCATTTCCTTCCATTCCATTCCATTCCATTGCATTCCCATAAATTACATTCTACATGTACACATTCCATTCCATTCCTTTCCATTCCATTCCATTCCATTCCATTCCATTTCATTCCATTCCGTTCTTCTCATGTAGATTCCATTATGTTCCGATCTGTTATATTCCGTTGTACTCGGGTAGATTAAATTCCATTCCATTCCATTGCATTCCATTCCATTCCATTCCATTCCATTCCATTCTATTCCATTCCATTCCATTCCATTCCATTCCATTACATACCACTCCGTTCCATTCCATTCCATTCCATTCCATTCCATTCTACTCTGGTAGATGCTATACCATTCCATTCCATTCCATTCCGTTCTAGTCGGGTAGATTCCATTCAATTCCATTCAATTCCATTCCATTCTATTCCTTTCCGTTCCATTGCATTCCATTCCAGTCCATTCCATTCAATTCGATTCTGTTCAACCCGGGTAGATTCCATACCATTCCATTCCTTTGCATTCCATTCCATTCCATTCCATTCCATTCCATTCCATTCCATTCCATTCCATTCCATTCCATTCCTTTCCATTCCATTCCATTCCATTCCACTCCATTAGGTTCTACTCGGGTAGATTCCATTCCATTCCATTCCATTCGGTTCCATTCCATTCCATTCCAATCCATTCCATTCCATTCCCTTCCGTTCTACTCTGGTAGATTCCATACCATTCCAATCCATTCCTTTCCGTTCTAGTCGGGTAGATTCCATTCCATTCCATTCCATTGCATTCCAATCCTTTATACTCGTGTAAATTCCATACCATTCCATTCCATTCCATTCCGTTCTACTCGGGTAGGTTCCATTCGATTCCATTCTGTTCCATTCCGTTCCATTCCACTCCATTCCATGCCATTCCATTCCATTCCATTCCATTCCATTCCGTTCTACTAGGGTTGATTTCATACCATTCCATTCCATTCCATACCGTTCAGGTCGGGTAGATTCCATTCGATTCCATTCCATTCCATTCCATTCTATTCCTTTCCATTCCATTGCATTCCATTCAATTCCATTCCACTAAATTCGATTCTGTTCAACTAGGGTAGATTCCATACCTTTCCATTCATTTGCATTCCATTCCATTCCATTCCATTCCATTCCATTCCATTCCATTCCATTCCATTCCATTCCATTCCTTTCTATTGGGGTAGATTCCATTCCGTTCCATTCCATTCTATTCCACTCTGTTCCATTCCATTCCGTTCAATTCCATTCCATTCCATTCCATTCCATTCCATTCCATTCCATTCCATTCCATCCCGTTCTACTCTGGTAGATTCCATACCATTCCAATCAATTCCATTCCATTCTAGTCGGGTAGATTCCATTCCATTCCATTCCATTCCATTCTATTCCATTCCGTTCCGTTCCATTCCTTTCGATTCCATTCCATTCTACTCGGGTAGATTACATTCAGTTCCCTTCCGTTCCGTTCCGTTCCGTGCCATTCTTTTTGGGTAGATTCTATTCCGTTCCATTCCATTCCATTCCATTCCATTCCATTCCTTTCCATTCCATTCCATTCTATTCTGCTCGCGGAGATTCCATTCCATTCCATTCCATTCCATTCCATTCCATTCCATTCCATTCCATTCCATTCCATTCCATTGCATTCCCATAAATTATATTCTATATGTGCACATTCCATTCCATTCCTTTCCATTCCGTTCCATTCCATTCCATTCTATTTCATTCCATTCTGTTCTTCTCATGTAGATTCCATTACGTTCCGAACCATTCCATTCCGTTGTATTCGGGTAGATTCCATTCCATTCCATTCCATTGCATTCCATTCCATTGCATTCCATTCCATTCCATTCCATTCCATTCCATTCCATTCCATTCCATTCCATTCCATTCCATCCCGTTCATCTCTGGCAGATTCCATACCATTCCAATTCATTCCATTCCGTTCTAGTCGGGTAGATTCCATTCCATTCCATTCCATTCAATTCCATTCCATTCTACTCGAGTAGATTCCATTCCACTCCATTCCATTCCATTGCATTCCATTCTATTCCATTCCGTTCCGTTCCATTCCTTTTGATTCCGTTCCATTCTACTCGGGTAGATTACATTCAGTTCCCTTCCGTTCCGTTCCGTTCCGTGCCATTCTTTTCGGGTAGATTCTATTCCGTTACATTCCGTTCCATTACATTCCATTCCATTCCTTTCCATTCCATTCCATTCTATTCTGCTCGGGGAGATTCCATTACATTCCATTTCATTCCATTCCATTCCATTCAATTGCATTCCCATAAATTACATTCTACATGTGCACATTCCATTCCATTCCTTTTCATTCCATTCCATTCCATTCCATTTTATTCCATTCCGTTCTTCTCATGTAGATTCCATTACGTTCCGATCCGTTCCATTCCGTTTTACTCGGGTAGATTCCATTCCATTCCATTCCATTCCATTCCATTCCATTCTATTCCATTCCATTCCATTCCATTCCATTCCATTACATTCCACTCCATTCCATTCCATTCCATTCCATTCCATTCCATTCCATTCTACTCTGGTAGATGCTATACCATTCCATTCCATTCCATTCCGTTCTAGTCGGGTAGATTCCATTCATTTCCATTCAATTCCATTCCATTCTATTCCTTTCCGTTCCATTGCATTCCATTCCAGTCCATTCCATTCAATTCGATTCTGTTCAACCCGGGTAGATTCCATACCATTCCATTCCTTTGCATTCCATTCCATTCCATTCCATTCCATTCAATTCCATTCCATTCCATTCCATTCCTTTCCATTCCATTGCATTCCATTCCATTCCATTCCACTCCATTAGGTTCTACTCGGGTAGATTCCATTCCATTCCATTCCATTCGGTTCCATTCCATTCCATTCCAATCCATTCCATTCCATTCCCTTCCGTTCTACTCTGGTAGATTCCATACCATTCCAATCCATTCCTTTCCGTTCTAGTCGGGTAGATTCCATTCCATTCCATTCCATTGCATTCCAATCCTTTATACTCGTGTAAATTCCATACCATTCATTCCATTCCATTCCGTTCTACTCGGGTAGGTTCCATTCGATTTCATTCTGTTCCATTCCGTTCCATTCCACTCCATTCCATGCCATTCCATTCCATTCCATTGCATTCCATTCAATTCCATTCCACTAAATTCGATTCTGTTCAACTAGGGTAGATTCCATACCTTTCCATTCATTTGCATTCCATTCCATTCCATTCCATTCCATTCCATTCCATTCCATTCCATTCCATTCCATTCCATTCCATTCCATTCCTTTCTATTGGGGTAGATTCCATTCCGTTCCATTCCATTCTATTCCACTCTGTTCCATTCCATTCCGTTCAATTCCATTCCATTCCATTCCATTCCATTCCATTCCATTCCATTCCATCCCGTTCTACTCTGGTAGATTCCATACCATTCCAATCAATTCCATTCCATTCTAGTCGGGTAGATTCCATTCCATTCCATTCCATTCCATTCTATTCCATTCCGTTCCGGTCCATTCCTTTCGATTCCATTCCATTCTACTCGGGTAGATTACATTCAGTTCCCTTCCGTTCCGTTCCGTTCCGTGCCATTCTTTTTGGGTAGATTCTATTCCGTTCCATTCCATTCCATTCCATTCCATTCCATTCCTTTCCATTCCATTCCATTCTATTCTGCTCGCGGAGATTCCATTCCATTCCATTCCATTCCATTCCATTCCATTCCATTCCATTCCATTCCATTCCTTTCCATTCCGTTCCATTCCATTCCATTCTATTTCATTCCATTCTGTTCTTCTCATGTAGATTCCATTACGTTCCGAACCATTCCATTCCGTTGTATTCGGGTAGATTCCATTCCATTCCATTCCATTGCATTCCATTCCATTGCATTCCATTCCATTCCATTCCATTCCATTCCATTCCATTCCATCCCGTTCATCTCTGGCAGATTCCATACCATTCCAATTCATTCCATTCCGTTCTAGTCGGGTAGATTCCATTCCATCCAATTCCATTCAATTCCATTCCATTCTACTCGAGTAGATTCCATTCCACTCCATTCCATTCCATTGCATTCCATTCTATTCCATTCCGTTCCGTTCCATTCCTTTTGATTCCGTTCCATTCTACTCGGGTAGATTACATTCAGTTCCCTTCCGTTCCGTTCCGTTCCGTGCCATTCTTTTCGGGTAGATTCTATTCCGTTACATTCCGTTCCATTACATTCCATTCCATTCCTTTCCATTCCATTCCATTCTATTCTGCTCGGGGAGATTCCATTACATTCCATTTCATTCCATTCCATTCCATTCCATTGCATTCCCATAAATTACATTCTACATGTGCACATTCCATTCCATTCCTTTTCATTCCATTCCATTCCATTCCATTTCATTCCATTCCGTTCTTCTCATGTAGATTCCATTACGTTCCGATCCGTTCCATTCCGTTGTACTCGGGTAGATTCCATTCCATTCCATTCCATTCCATTCCATTCCATTCCATTCTATTCTATTCCATTCCATTCCATTCTACTCGGGTAGATGCTATACCATTCCATTCCATTCCATTCCGTTCTAGTCGGGTAGATTCCATTCAATTTCTTTCCATTCCATTCCATTCTATTCCTTTCCATTCCATTGCATTCCGTTCCAGTCCATTCCATTCAATTCGATTCTGTTCAACCCGGGTAGATTCCATACCGTTCCATTCCTTTGCATTCCATTCCATTCCATTCCATTCCATTCCTTTGCATTCCATTCCATTCCATTCCATTCCATTCCATTCCATTCCATTCCATTCCATTCCATTCCACTCCATTAGGTTCTACTCGGGTAGATTCCATTCCATTCCATTCCATTCGGTTCCATTCCATTCCATTCCAATCAATTCCATTCCATTCCATTCCGTTCTACTCTGGTAGATTCCATACCATTCCAATCCATTCCTTTCCATTCTAGTCTGGTAGATTCCATTCCATTCCATTCCTTTGCATTCCATTCCATTCCATTGCATTCCATTCTATTCCATTCCATTCCATTCCATTCCATTCCATTCCATTCCTTTGCATTCCATTCCATTCCATTGCATTCCATTCTATTCCATTCCATTCCATTCCATTCCATTCCATTCCATTCCATTCCATTCCTTTCCATTCCATTCCATTCTACTCGGGTAGATGCTATACCATTCCATTCCATTCCATTCCGTTCTAGTCGGGTAGATTCCATTCAATTCCATTCCATTCCATTCCATTCTATTCCTTTCCGTTCCATTGCATTCCATTCCAGTCCATTCCATTCAATTCGATTCTGTTCAACCCGGGTAGATTCCATACCATTCCATTCCATTCTACTCGGGTAGATGCTATACCATTCCATTCCATTCCATTCCGTTCTAGTCGGGTAGATTCCATTCAATTCCATTCCATTCCATTCCATTCTATTCCTTTCCGTTCCATTGCATTCCATTCCAATCCATTCCATTCAATTCGATTCTGTTCAACCCGGATAGATTCCATAACATTCAATTCCTTTGCATTCCCTTCCATTGCATTCCATTCCATTCCATTCCATTACATTCCATTCCACTCCATTAGGTTCTACTCGGGTAGGTTCCATTCCATTCCATTCCATTCGGTTCCATTCCATTCCATTCCAATCCATTCCATTCCTTTCCATTCCGTTCTATTCTGGTAGATTCCATACTATTCCAATCCATTCCTTTCCGTTCTAGTCGGGTAGATTCCATTCCGTTCCATTCCATTCCATTCCATTCTGTTCAACTCGGGTAGGTTCCATACCATTCCATTCCATTCCATTCCATTCCATTCCATTCCGTTCTACTCGGGTAGTTTCCATTCCATTGCATTCCATTCCATTCCATTCCATTCTATTACATACCGTTCCTTTCCATTCCATTCCATTCGATTGCATTCCATTCCTTTCTACTCGTGTAAATTCCATACCATTCCATTCCATTCCATTCCGTTCTACTCGGGTAGGTTCCATTCCATTCCATTCCATTCCATTCTGTTCCATTCCGTTCCATTCCATTCCATTCCATTCCATTCCATTCCATTCCATTCCATTCCATTCCGTTCTACTAGGGTAGTTTCCATACCATTCCATTCCACTCCATTCCATTCAATTCCGTTCTACTCGGTTAGTTTCCATTCCATTGCATTCCATTCCATTCCATTCCATTCTATTACATACCGTTCCTTTCCATTCCATTCCATTCGATTGCATTCCATTCCTTTCTACTCGTGTAAATTCCATACCATTCCTTTCCATTCCATTCCGTTCTACTCGGGTAGGTTCCATTCCATTCCATTCTATTCCACTCTGTTCCATTCCATTCCATTCCATTCCATTCCATTCCATTCCATCCCGTTCTACTCTGGTAGATTCCACACCGTTCCAATCCATTCCGTTCCGTTCTAGTCTGGTAGATTCCATTCCATTCCATTCCATTCCATTCTATTCCATTCCATTCCATTCCATTCCATTCCATTCTACTCGAGTAGATTCCATTCCATTCCATTCCATTCCATTGCATTCCATTCTATTACATTCCGTTCCGTTCCATTCCTTTCGATTCCACTCCATTCTACTCGGGTAGATTACATTCAGTTACCTTCCGTTCCGTTCCGTTCCGTGCCATTCTTTTCGGGTAGATTCTATTCCGTCCATTCCATTCCATTCCATTCCATTCCATTCCATTCCATTCCATTCCTTTCCATTCCATTCCATTCTGTTCTGCTCGCGGAGATTCCATTACATTCCATTCCATTCCATTCCATTCCATTTCATTCCATTCCGTTCTTCTCATGTAGATTCCATTACGTTCCGATCCGTTCCATTCCGTTGTACTCTGGTAGATTCCATTCCATTCCATTCCATTGCATTCCATTCCATTCCATTCCATTCCATTCTATTCCATTCCATTCCATTCCATTCCATTCCATTCCATTCTACTCGGGTAGATGCTATACCATTCCATTCCATTCCACTCCGTTCTAGTCGGGTAGATTCCATTCCATTCCATTCCATTCCATTCCATTCTATTCCTTTCCGTTCCATTGCATTCCATTCCATTCCATTCCGTTCCACACGGGTTGAATCCATTCCGTTCCATTGCATTCCGTTCCGTTCCATTCCGTTCAGTTCTACTCTGGTTGATTCCATTCTATTCCATTCCATTCCATTCCATTCCATTCCATTCCATTCCATTCCATTCCATTGCATTGCATTCCATTCCATTCCATTCGATTCCATTCCATTCCATTCCATTCCATTCCATTCCATTCCCTTCTACTCGGTTTCATTCCATTCCATTCCATTCCATTCCATTCCATTCCATTCCATTCCGTTCCGTTCCGTTCCGTTCCGTTCCGTTCCGTTCCATTCCATTCCATTCCATTCCATTCCGTTCTACTCGGGTTCATTGCATTCCATTCCATTCCATTCCATTCCATTCCATTCCATTCCACTCCATTCCATACCATTCCATTCCATTCCATTCAATTCCATTCCATTCCATTCCATTCCATTCCATTCCGTTCTACTCGGGTTGATTCCATTCCATTCCATTCCATTCTATTCCATTCCATTCCATTCCATTCCATTCCATTCCATACGATTCCATTCCATTCCATTCCATTCCATTCAATTCCATTCCATTCCATTCCATTCCATTCTCCTCGGGTTGATTCCACTCTATTGCATACCATTCCATTCCATTCCATTCCATTTCTTTCCATTGCATTCCATTCTATTCCATTGAATTCCATTCCATTCCATTCCATTCCATTCCATTCCATTCCATTCCATTCCAATCCATTCCATTCTACTCGGGTTGATTCCATTCCAATCCATTCGAATCCATTCCATTCCCTTCCACTCCATTCCATTCCATTCCATTCCATTCCGTTCTACTCGGGTTGATTCCACTCTAATGCATACCATTCCATTCCATTCCATTCCATTCCATTCCATTTCATTCCATTCCATTCCATTCTATTCCATTGAATTCCATTCCATTGAATTCCATTCCATTCCAATCCATTCCGTTCCATTCCATTCCGTTCTACTCGGGTTCATTCCATTCCTTTCCATTCTATTCTATTCCATTCCATTCCATTCGATTCCATTCCATTCCATTCCATTCCATTCCATTCCAATCCATTCCATTCTACTCGGGTTGATTCCATTCCATTCCATTCGAATCCATTCCATTCCATTCCATTCCATTCCATTCCATTCCATTCCATTCCATTACATTCCATTACATTACATTACATTCCGTTCTACGCGGGTTGATTCCATTGAGTTCCGTTCCGTTCCATTCCTTCCCGTCCTGTCCCTTCCCGTCCCGTCCCGTCCCGTGCCGTTGTACTTGGGTTGATTCCATTCCATTCCGTTCCGTTCCTTTAAGTTCCGTTCCATTACGTTCCACGCAGATTGATTCAATTCCATTCTGTTCTATTCCATTCCATTCCATTCCATTAAATTCCATTCCATTCCATTCCATTCCATTCCATTCCATTCCATTCCATTCCATTCCATTCTACTCGGGTTGATTCCATGCCGTTCCGTTCCGTTCCATTCCGTCCCATCCCGACCCGTCCCATCCCGTCCCGTCCCGTTCCATCCCGTTCCGTTCTGCTCGGGTTGATTCCGTTCCATTCCGTTCCGTTCCTTTCTGTTCCGTTCCATTCCGTTCCATGCGGGTTGATTCAATTCCATTCTATTACATTGAATTCCATTCCATTCCATTCCATTCCATTCCATTCCATTCCATTCCATTCCATTCTACTCGGATTGATTCCATTCCATTACATTCCATTCCATTCCATTCCAGTCCATTCCAATCCATTCCATTCTACTCGGGTTGATTCCATTCCATTCCATTCCATTCCATTCCATTCCATTCCATTCCATTCCATTCCATTCCATTGCATTCCATTCCATTCCATTCCATTCGATTCCATTCCATTCCATTCCATTCCATTCCATTCCATTCCATTCCATTCGATTCCATTCTATTGCATTCCATTCCGTTCTACTCGGGTTCATTCCATTCCATTCCATTCCCTTCCATTCCAATCCATTGCATTCCATTCAATTCCATTCCATTCGATTCCATTCCATTCCACTCCATTCCATTCCATTCCATTCCATTCCATTCCATTCCATTCCATTCCATTCCATTCCATTCCATTGCGTTCTACTCGGGTTCATTGCATTCCATTCCGTTCCGTTCCGTTCCGTTCCGTTCCGTTCCGTTCCATTCCATTCCATTCCATTCCATTCCATTCCATTCCATTCGCTTCTACTCGGGTTGATTCCATTCTATTCCATTCCATTCCATTCGATTCCATTCGATTCCATTCCATTCCATTGCATTCCATTCCATTCCATTCCGTTCTACACGGGTTGAATCCATTCCGTTCCATTGCATTCCGTTCCGTTCCATTCCGTTCAGTTCTACTCTTGTTGATTCCATTCTATTCCATTCCATTCCATTCCATTCCATTCCATTCCATTCCATTCCATTACATTACATTACATTACATTACATTACATTACATTACATTACATTACGTTACATTACATTACATTCCGTTCTACGCGGGTTGATTCCATTGAGTTCCGTTCCGTTCCATTCCGTCCCGTCCTGTCCCTTCCCGTCCCGTCCCGTCCCGTGCCGTTGTACTTGGGTTGATTCCATTGCATTCCGTTCCGTTCCTTTAAGTTCCGTTCCATTCCGATCCACGCAGATTGATTCAATTCCATTCTGTTCTATTCCATTCCATTCCATTCCATTCAATTCCATTCCATTCCATTAAATTCCATTCCATTCTACTCGGGTTGATTCCATGCCGTTCCTTTCCGTTCCATTCCGTCCCATCCCGACCCGTCCCATCCCGACCCGTCCCGTTCCATCCCGTTCCGTTCTGCTTGGGTTGATTCCGTTCCATTCCGTTCCGTTCCTTTCTGTTCCGTTCCATTCCGTTCCATGCGGGTTGATTCAATTCCATTCTATTACATTGAATTCCATTCCATTCCATTCCATTCCATTCCATTCCATTCTACTCGGATTGATTCCATTCCATTCCATTCCATTCCATTCCAGTCCATTCCAATCCATTCCATTCTACTCGGGTTGATTCCATTCCATTCCATTCCATTCCATTCCATTCCATTCCATTCCATTCCATTCCATTCCATTCCATTCCATTGCATTCCATTCCATTCCATTCCATTCGATTCCATTCCATTCCATTCCATTCCATTCCATTCCATTCCATTCCATTCCATTCCATTAAATTCCATTCCATTCGATTCCATTCCATTCCAGTCCATTCCATTCCATTCCATTCCATTCCATTCCATTCCATTCCATTCCGTTCTACTCGGGTTCATTGCATTCCATTCCATTCCATTCCATTCCATTCCCTTCCATTCCATACCATTCCATTCCATTCCATTCCATTCCATTCCATTCCATTCCATTCCATTCCGTTCTACTCGGGTTGATTCCATTCCATTCCATTCCATTCCATTCCATTCCATTCCATTCCATTCCATACGATTCCATTCCATTCCATTCCATTCCATTCCATTCCATTCCATTCCGTTCTACTCGGGTTGATTCCACTCTAATGCATACCATTCCGTTCCATTCCATACCATTCCATTCCATTTCATTCCATTCCATTCCATTCTATTCCATTGAATTCCATTCCATTGAATTCCATTCCATTCCAATCCATTCCGTTCCATTCCATTCCGTTCTACTCGGGTTGACTCAAATCCATTCCATTCCATTCTATTCCATTCCATTCCATTCGATTCCATTCCATTCCATTCCATTCCATTCCATTCCAATCCATTCCATTCTACTCGGGTTGATTCCCTTCCATTCCATTCAAATCCATTCCATTCCATTCCATTCCATTCCATTCCATTCCATTCCATTCCATTCCATTCCATTCCGTTACATTACATTACATTACATTCCGTTCTACGCGGGTTGATTCCATTGAGTTCCGTTCCGTTCCATTCCTTCCCGTCCTGTCCCTTCCCGTCCCGTCCCGTCCCGTGCCGTTATACTTGGGTTGATTCCATTCCATTCCGTTCCGTTCCTTTAAGTTCCGTTCCATTACGTTCCACGCAGATTGATTCAATTCCATTCTGTTCTATTCCATTCCATTCCATTCCATTAAATTCCATTCCATTCCATTCCATTCCATTCCATTCCATTCCATTCCATTCTACTCGGGTTGATTCCATGCCGTTCCGTTCCGTTCCATTCCGTCCCATCCCGACCCGTCCCATCCCGTCCCGTCCCGTTCCATCCCGTTCCGTTCTGCTCGGGTTGATTCCGTTCCATTCCGTTCCGTTCCTTTCTGTTCCGTTCCATTCCGTTCCATGCGGGTTGATTCAATTCCATTCTATTACATTGAATTCCATTCCATTCCATTCCATTCCATTCCATTCCATTCCATTGCATTCTACTCGGATTGATTCCATTCCATTCCATTCCATTCCATTCCAGTCCATTCCAATCCATTCCATTCTACTCGGGTTGATTCCATTACATTCCATTCCATTCCATTCCATTCCATTCCATTCCATTCCATTCCATTCCATTCCATTGCATTCCATTCCATTCCATTCCATTCCATTCCCTTCTACTCGGTTTCATTCCATTCCATTCCATTCCATTTCATTCCATTCCATTCCATTCCATTCCATTCCATTCCATTCCATTCCATTCCATTCCATTCCGTTCCGTTCCGTTCCGTTCCGTTCCATTCCATTCCATTCCATTCCATTCCGTTCTACTCGGGTTCATTGCATTCCATTCCATTCCATTCCATTCCATTCCATTCCATTCCATTCCATTCCATACCATTCCATTCCATTCCATTCCATTCCATTCCATTCCATTCCATTCCATTCCATTCCATTCCATTCCATTCCTTTCTACTCGGATTGATTCCATTCCATTCCATTCCATTCCATTCCATTCCATTCCATTCCATTCCATTCCATTCCATTCCATTCCATTCCATTCCATTCCATTCCATACGATTCCATTCCATTCCATTCCATTCCATTCCATTCCATTCCATTCCATTCCATTCCATTCCATTCTACTCGGGTTGATTCCACTCTATTGCATACCATTCCATTCCATTCCATTCCATTTCTTTACATTCCATTCCATTCTATTCCATTGAGTTCCATTCCATTCCTTTCCATTCCATTCCATTCCATTCCATTCCATTCCAATCCATTCCATTCTACTCGGGTTGATTCCATTCCAATCCATTCGAATCCATTCCATTCCCTTCCATACCATTCCATTCCATTCCATTCCATTCCATTCCATTCCATTCCATTCCATTCCATTCGATTCCATCCCATTCCATTCCATTCCATTCCATTCCATTCCATTCCATTCCATTCCGTTCTACTCGGGTTCATTCCATTCCTTTCCATTCCATTCCATTCCATTCCATTCCATTCCATTCCTTTCCATTCCATTCCAAACCAATACATTCCATTCTACTCGGGTTGATTCCATTCCATTCCATTCCATTCCATTAAATTCCATTCCATTCCGTTCTACTCGGTTTGATTCCATTCCATTCCATTCCATTCCATTCCATTCCATTCCATTCCATTCCAATCCATTCCATTCCATTCCGTTCTACTCGGGTTGATTCCATTCTATTCCATTCCATTCCATTCGATTCCATTCGATTCCATTCTATTGCATTCCATTCCGTTCTACTCGGGTTCATTCCATTCCATTCCATTCCCTTCCATTCCATTCCATTGCATTCCATTCAATTCCATTCCATTCGATTCCATTCCATTCCATTCCATTCCATTCCATTCCATTCCATTCCATTCCATTCCATTCCATTCCATTCCATTCCATTCCGTTCTACTCGGGTTCATTCCATTCCATTCCGTTCCGTTCCGTTCCGTTCTGTTCCGTTCCGTTCCATTCCATTCCATTCCATTCCATTCCATTCCATTCCATTCGCTTCTACTCGGGTTGATTCCATTCTATTCCATCCCATTCCATTCCATTCCATTCCATTCCATTCCATTCCATTCCATTCCATTCCATTCCATTCCATTCCGTTCTACTCGGGTTCATTCCATTCCATTCCGTTCCGTTCCGTTCCGTTCTGTTCCGTTCCGTTCCATTCCATTCCATTCCATTCCATTCCATTCCATTCCATTCGCTTCTACTCGGGTTGATTCCATTCTATTCCATCCCATTCCATTCGATTCCATTCGATTCCATTCCATTCCATTCCATTCCATTCCATTCCATTCCATTCCGTTCTACACGGGTTGAATCCATTCCGTTCCATTGCATTCCGTTCCGTTCCATTCCGTTCAGTTCTACTCTGGTTGATTCCATTCTATTCCATTCCATACCATTCCATTCCATTCCATTACATTCCATTCCATTACATTACATTACATTACATTACATTACATTACATTACGTTACGTTAGATTACATTCTGTTCTACGCGGGTTGATTCCATTGAGTTCCGTTCCGTTCCATTCCGTCCCGTCCTGTCCCTTCCCGTCCCGTCCCGTCCCGTGCCGTTGTACTTGGGTTGATTCCATTCCATTCCGTTCCGTTCCTTTAAGTTCCGTTCCATTCCGATCCACGCAGATTGATTCAATTCCATTCTGTTCTATTCCATTCCATTCCATTCCATTCAATTCCATTCCATTCCATTAAATTCCATTCCATTCTACTCGGGTTGATTCCATGCCATTCCGTTCCGTTCCATTCCGTCCCATCCCGACCCGTCCCGTCCTGTTCCATCCCGTTCCGTTCTGCTTGGGTTGATTCCGTTCCATTCCGTTCCGTTCCTTTCTGTTCCGTTCCATTCCGTTCCATGCGGGTTGATTCAATTCCATTCTATTACATTGAATTCCATTCCATTCCATTCCATTCCATTCCAGTCCATTCCAATCCATTCCATTCTACTCGGGTTGATTCCATTCCATTCCATTCCATTCCATTCCATTCCATTCCATTCCATTCCATTCCATTCCATTCCATTCCATTGCATTCCATTCCATTCCATTCCATTCGATTCCATTCCATTCCATTCCATTCCATTCCATTCCATTCCATTCCATTCCATTCCATTCCATTCCATTCCCTTCTACTCGGTTCCATTCCATTCCATTCCATTCCATTCCATTCCATTCCATTCCATTCCGTTCCGTTCCGTTCCGTTCCGTTCTGTTCCGTTCCGTTCCGTTCCATTCCATTCCATTCCATTCCATTCCGTTCTACTCGGGTTCATTGCATTCCATTCCATTCCATTCCATTCCATTCCATTCCATTCCATTCCATTCCATTCCATTCCATTCCATTCCATTCCATACCATTCCATTCCATTCCATTCCATTCCATTCCATTCCATTCCATTCCATTCCATTCCATTCCATTCCATTCCATTCCGTTCTACTCGGGTTGATTCCATTCCATTCCATTCCATTCCATTCCATTCCATTCCATTCCATTCCATTCCATTCCATTCCATTCCATTCCATTCCATTCCATACGATTCCATTCCATTCCATTCCATTCCATTCCATTCCATTCCATTCCATTCCATTCCATTCCATTCTACTCGGGTTGATTCCACTGTATTGCATACCATTCCATTCCATTCCATTCCATTTCTTTCCATTCCATTCCATTCTATTCCATTGAGTTCCATTCCATTCCTTTCCATTCCATTCCATTCCATTCCATTCCATTCCAATCCATTCCATTCTACTCTGGTTGATTCCATTCCAATCCATTCGAATCCATTCCATTCCCTTCCATTCCATTCCATTCCATTCCATTCCATTCCATTCCATTCCATTCCATTCCATTCCATTCCGTTCTACTCGGGTTCATTCCATTCCTTTCCATTCCATTCCATTCCATTCCATTCCATTCCATTCCATTCCATTCCTTTCCATTCCATTCCAAACCAATACATTCCATTCTACTCGGGTTGATTCCATTCCATTCCATTCCATTCCATTAAATTCCATTCCATTCCGTTCTACTCGGGTTGATTCCATTCCATTCCATTCCATTCCATTCCATTCCATTCCATTCCATTCCATTCCATTCCATTCCGTTCTACTCGGGTTGATTCCATTCTATTCCATTCCATTCCATTCGATTCCATTCGATTCCATTCTATTGCATTCCATTCCGTTCTACTCGGGTTCATTCCATTCCATTCCATTCCATTCCATTCCATTCCATTGCATTCCATTCAATTCCATTCCATTCGATTCCATTCCATTCCATTCCATTCCATTCCATTCCATTCCATTCCATTCCATTCCATTCCATTCCATTCCATTCCGTTCTACTCGGGTTCATTCCATTCCATTCCGTTCCGTTCCGTTCCGTTCCGTTCCGTTCCGTTCCATTCCATTCCATTCCATTCCATTCCATTCCATTCGCTTCTACTCGGGTTGATTCCATTCTATTCCATTCCATTCCATTCGATTCCATTCCATTCCATTCCATTCCATTCCATTCCATTCCATTCCATTCCGTTCTACACGGGTTGAATCCATTCCGTTCCATTGCATTCCGTTCCGTTCCATTCCGTTCAGTTCTACTCTGGTTGATTCCATTCTATTCCATTCCATTCCATTCCATTCCATTCCATTCCATTCCATTCCATTCCATTCCATTGCATTGCATTCCATTCCATTCCATTCGATTCCATTCCATTCCATTCCATTCCATTCCATTCCATTCCATTCCATTCCATTCCATTCCATTCCATTCCCTTCTACTCGGTTTCATTCCATTCCATTCCATTCCATTCCATTCCATTCCGTTCCGTTCCGTTCCGTTCCGTTCCGTTCCGTTCCGTTCCGTTCCGTTCCATTCCATTCCATTCCATTCCGTTCTACTCGGGTTCATTGCATTCCATTCCATTCCATTCCATTCCATTCCATTCCATTCCATTCCATTCCATTCCATTCCATTCCATTCCATTCCATTCCCTTCTACTCGGTTTCATTCCATTCCATTCCATTCCATTCCATTCCATTCCGTTCCGTTCCGTTCCGTTCCGTTCCGTTCCGTTCCGTTCCGTTCCGTTCCATTCCATTCCATTCCATTCCGTTCTACTCGGGTTCATTGCATTCCATTCCATTCCATTCCATTCCATTCCATTCCATTCCATTCCATTCCATTCCATACCATTCCATTCCATTCCATTCCATTCCATTCCATTCCATTCCATTCCATTCCATTCCATTCCGTTCTACTCGGGTTGATTCCATTCCATTCCATTCCATTCCATTCCATTCCATTCCATTCCATTCCATTCCATTCCATTCCATACGATTCCATTCCATTCCATTCCATTCCATTCCATTCCATTCCATTCCATTCCATTCCATTCCATTCTCCTCGGGTTGATTCCACTCTATTGCATACCATTCCATTCCATTCCATTCCATTTCTTTCCATTGCATTCCATTCTATTCCATTGAATTCCATTCCATTCCATTCCATTCCATTCCATTCCATTCCATTCCATTCCAATCCATTCCATTCTACTCGGGTTGATTCCATTCCAATCCATTCGAAACCATTCCATTCCCTTAAACTCCATTCCATTCCATTCCATTCCATTCCATTCCATTCCATTCCATTCCATTCCATTCGATTCGATTCCATTCCATTCCATTCCATTCCATTCCATTCCATTCCATTCCATTCCATTCCATTCCATTCCGTTCTACTCGGATTCATTCCATTCCTTTCCATTCCATTCCATTCCATTCCATTCCATTCCATTCCATTCCAAACCAATACATTCCATTCTACTCGGGTTGATTCCATTCCATTCCATTCCATTCCATTCCATTAAATTCCATTCCATTCCGTTCTACTCGGGTTGGTTCCATTCCATTCCATTCCATTCCATTCGATTCCATTCTATTGCATTCCATTCCGTTCTACTCGGGTTCATTCCATTCCATTACATTCCCTTCCATTCCACTCCATTGCATTCCATTCAATTCCATTCCATTCGATTCCATTCCATTCCATTCCATTCCATTCCATTCCATTCCATTCCATTCCATTCCATTCCATTCCATTCCATTCCATTCCGTTCTACTCGGGTTCATTCCATTCCATTCCATTCCGTTCCGTTCCGTTCTGTTCCGTTCCGTTCCACTCCATTCCATTCCATTCCATTCCATTCCATTCGCTTCTACTCGGGTTGATTCCATTCTATTCCATTCCATTCCATTCGATTCCATTCGATTCCATTCCATTCCATTCCATTCCATTCCATTCCGTTCTACACGGGTTGAATCCATTCCGTTCCATTGCATTCCGTTCCGTTCCATTCCGTTCAGTTCTACTCTGGTTGATTCCATTCTATTCCATTCCATTCCATTCCATTCCATTCCATTCCATTCCATTCCATTACATTACATTACATTACATTACATTTCATTACATTGCATTACATTACATTACGGTACATTAGATTACTTTCCGTTCTACGCGGGTTGATTCCATTGAGTTCCGTTCCGTTCCATTCCGTCCCGTCCTGTCCCTTCCCGTCCCGTCCCGTCCCGTGCCGTTGTACTTGGGTTGATTCCATTCCATTCCGTTCCGTTCCTTTAAGTTCCGTTCCATTCCGATCCACGCAGATTGATTCAGTTCCATTCTGTTCTATTCCATTCCATTCCATTCCATTCAATTCCATTCCATTCCATTAAATTCCATTCCATTCTACTCGGGTTGATTCCATGCCGTTCCGTTCCATTCCATTCCGTCCCATCCCGACCCGTCCCGTCCCGTTCCATCCCGTTCCGTTCTGCTTGGGTTGATTCCGTTCCATTCCGTTCCGTTCCTTTCTGTTCCGTTCCATTCCGTTCCATGCGGGTTGATTCAATTCCATTCTATTACATTGAATTCCATTCCATTCCATTCCATTCCATTCCATTCTACTCGGATTGATTCCATTCCATTCCATTCCAGTCCATTCCAATCCATTCCGTTCTACTCGGGTTCATTGCATTCCATTCCATTCCATTCCATTCCATTCCATTCCATTCCATTCCATTCAATTCCATACCATTCCATTCCATTCCATTCCATTCCATTCCATTCCATTCCATTCCATTCCATTCCATTCCATTCCATACCATTCCATTCCATTCCATTCCATTCCATTCCATTCCATTCCGTTCCGTTCTACTCGGGTTGATTCCATTCCATTCCATTCCATTCCATTCCATTCCATTCCATTCCATTCCATTCCATTCCATTCCATTCCATTCCATACGATTCCATTCCATTCCATTCCATTCCATTCCATTCCATTCCATTCCATTCTTCTCGGGTTGATTCCACTCTATTGCATACCATTCCGTTCCATTCCATTCCATTTCTTTCCATTCCATTCCATTCTATTCCATTGAATTCCATTCCATTCCATTCCATTTCATTCCATTCCATTCCATTCCAATCCATTCCATTCTACTCGGGTTGATTCCATTCCAATCCATTCAAATCCATTCCATTCCCTTCCATTCCATTCCATTCCATTCCATTCCATTCCATTCCATTCCATTCCATTCCATTCCATTCGATTCGATTCCATTCCATTCCATTCCATTCCATTCCATTCCATTCCATTCCATTCCATTCCATTCCGTTCTACTCGGGTTCATTCCATTCCTTTCCATTCCATTCCATTCCATTCCATTCCATTCCATTCCATTCCATTCCATTCCATTCCAAACCAATACATTCCATTCTACTCGGGTTGATTCCATTCCATTCCATTCCATTCCATTAAATTCCATTCCATTCCGTTCTACTCGGGTTGATTCCATTCCATTCCATTCCATTCCATTCCATTCCATTCCATTCCATTCCATTCCATTCCATTCCATTCCATTCCGTTCTACTCGGGTTGATTCCATTCTATTCCATTCCATTCCATTCGATTCCATTCGATTCCATTCTATTGCATTCCATTCCGTTCTACTCGGGTTCATTCCATTCCATTCCATTCCCTTCCATTCCATTCCATTGCATTCCATTCAATTCCATTCCATTCGATTCCATTCCATTCCATTCCATTCCATTCCATTCCATTCCATTCCATTCCATTCCGTTCTACTCGGGTTCATTCCATTCCATTCCGTTCCGTTCCGTTCCGTTCCGTTCCGTTCCGTTCCATTCCATTCCATTCCATTCCATTCCATTCCATTCCATTCGCTTCTACTCGGGTTGATTCCATTCTATTCCATTCCATTCCATTCGATTCCATTCGATTCCATTCCATTCCATTCCATTCCATTCCATTCCATTCCATTCCATTCCATTCCATTCCGTTCTACATGGGTTGAATCCATTCCGCTCCATTGCATTCCGTTCCGTTCCATTCCGTTCAGTTCTACTCTGGTTGATTCCATTCTATTCCATTCCATTCCATTCCATTCCATTCCATTCCATTCCATTCCATTCCATTCCATTACATTACATTACATTACATTATATTACGTTACATTACATTACATTCCGTTCTACGCGGGTTGATTCCATTGAGTTCCGTTCCGTTCCATTCCGTCCCGTCCTGTCCCTTCCCGTCCCGTCCCGTCCCGTGCCGTTGTACTTGGGTTGATTCCATTACATTCCGTTCCGTTCCTTTAAGTTCCGTTCCATTCCGATCCACGCAGATTGATTCAATTCCATTCTGTTCTATTCCATTGCATTCCATTCCATTCAATTCCATTCCATTACATTAAATTCCATTCCATTCTACTCGGGTTGATTCCATGCCGTTCCGTTCCGTTCCATTCCGTCCCATCTCGACCCGTCCCGTCCCGTCCCGTCCCGTTCCATCCCGTTCCGTTCTGCTTTGGTTGATTCCGTTCCATTCCGTTCAGTTCCTTTCTGTTCCGTTCCATTCCGTTCCATGCGTGTTGATTCAATTCCATTCTATTACCTTGAATTCCATTCCATTCCATTCCATTCCATTCCATTCCATTCTACTCGGATTGATTCCATTCCATTCCATTCCATTCCATTCCAGTCCATTCCAATCCATTCCATTCTACTCGGGTTGATTCCATTCCATTCCATTCCATTCCATTCCATTCCATTCCATTCCATTGCATTCCATTCCATTCGATTCCATTCCATTCCATTCCATTCCATTCCATTCCATTCCATTCCATTCCATTCCATTCCATTCCATTCCATTCCATTCCCTTCTACTCGGTTTGATTCCATTCCATTCCATTCCATTCCATTCCATTCCATTCCATTCCATTACATTCCATTCCATTAAATTCCATTCCATTCGATTCCATTCCATTCCATTCCATTCCATTCCATTCCATTCCATTCCATTCCATTCCATTCCATTCCGTTCTACTCGGGTTCATTGCATTCCATTCCATTCCATTCCATTCCATTCCCTTCCATTCCATACCATTCCATTCCATTCCATTCCATTCCATTCCATTCCATTCCATTCCATTCCGTTCTACTCGGGTTGATTCCATTCCATTCCATTCCATTCCATTCCATTCCATTCCATTCCATTCCATTCCATTCCATTCCATTCCATACGATTCCATTCCATTCCATTCCATTCCATTCCATTCCATTCCATTCCATTCTATTCCATTCCATTCCATTCGATTCCATTCCATTCCATTCCATTCCATTCCATTCCATTCCAATCCATTTCATTCTACTCGGGTTGATTCCCTTCCATTCCATTCGAATCCATTCCATTCCATTCCATTCCATTCCATTCCATTCCATTCCATTCCATTCCATTCCATTCCATTCCATTCCATTCCGTTCTACTCGGGTTGATTCCAATCCATTCCATTCCATTCCATTCCATTCCATTCCACTCCATTCCATTCCATTCCATTCCATTCCACTCCATTCCATTCCATTCCATTCCATTCCATACGATTCCATTCCATTCCATTCCATTCCATTCCATTCCATTCCATTCCATTCCATTCCGTTCTACTCGGGTTGATTCCACTCTATTGCATACCATTCCATTCCATTCCATTCCATTGAATTCCATTCCATTCCATTCTATTCCATTGAATTCCATTCCATTCCATTCCATTCCATTCCGTTCTACTCGGGTTGATTCCATTCCATTCCATTCCATTCCATTCCATTCCATTCCATTCCATTCCATTCCATTCTATTCCATTACAATCCATTCCATTCTACTCGGGTTGATTGCATTCCAATCCATTCGAATCCATTCCATTCCCTTGCATTCCATTCCATTCCATTCCATTCCATTCCATTCCATTCCATTCCATTCCATTCCATTCCATTCGATTCCATTCCATTCCATTCCATTCCATTCCATTCCATTCCATTCCGTTCCATTCCATTCCATTCCATTCCATTCCGTTCTACTCGGGTTCATTCCATTCCTTTCCATACCATTCCATTCAATTCCATTGCATTCCATTCCTTTCCATTCCATTCCATTCCATTCCATTCCATTCCATTCCAAACCAATACATTCCATTCTACTCGGGTTGATTCCATTCCATTCCACTCCATTCCATTAAATTCCATTCCATTCCGTTCTACTCGGGTTGATTCCATTCTATTCCATTCCATTCCATTACATTACATTCGATTCCATTCCATTCCATTTCATTCCGTTCTACTCGGGTTCATTCCATTCCATTCCATTCCCTTCCATTCCATTCCATTCCATTCCATTCAATTCCATTCCATTCGATTCCATTCCATTCCATTCCATTCCATTCCATTCCATTCCGTTCTACTCGGGTTGATTCCATTCCATTCCATTCCATTCCATTCCATTCCATTCCATTCCATTCCATTCCATTCCATTCCATACGATTCCATTCCATTCCATTCCATTCCATTCCATTCCATTCCATTCCATTCCATTCTATTCCATTCCATTCCATTCGAATCCATTCCATTCCATTCCATTCCATTCCATTCCATTCCAATCCATTTCATTCTACTCGGGTTGATTCCCTTCCATTCCATTCGAATCCATTCCATTCCATTCCATTCCATTCCATTCCATTCCATTCCATTCCATTCCATTCCATTCCATTCCATTCCATTCCATTCCGTTCTACTCGGGTTGATTCCAATCCATTCCATTCCATTCCATTCCATTCCATTCCACTCCATTCCATTCCATTCCATTCCATTCCACTCCATTCCATTCCATTCCATTCCATTCCATACGATTCCATTCCATTCCATTCCATTCCATTCCATTCCATTCCATTCCATTCCATTCCGTTCTACTCGGGTTGATTCCACTCTATTGCATACCATTCCATTCCATTCCATTCCATTGAATTCCATTCCATTCCATTCTATTCCATTGAATTCCATTCCATTCCATTCCATTCCATTCCGTTCTACTCGGGTTGATTCCATTCCATTCCATTCCATTCCATTCCATTCCATTCCATTCCATTCCATTCTATTCCATTACAATCCATTCCATTCTACTCGGGTTGATTGCATTCCAATCCATTCGAATCCATTCCATTCCCTTGCATTCCATTCCATTCCATTCCATTCCATTCCATTCCATTCCATTCCATTCCATTCCATTCCATTCCATTCCATTCCGTTCCGTTCCGTTCCGTTCCATTCCATTCCATTCCATTCCATTCCGTTCTACTCGGGTTCATTCCATTCCTTTCCATACCATTCCATTCAATTCCATTGCATTCCATTCCTTTCCATTCCATTCCATTCCATTCCATTCCATTCCAAACCAATACATTCCATTCTACTCGGGTTGATTCCATTCCATTCCACTCCATTCCATTAAATTCCATTCCATTCCGTTCTACTCGGGTTGATTCCATTCTATTCCATTCCATTCCATTCCATTACATTCGATTCCATTCCATTCCATTTCATTCCGTTCTACTCGGGTTCATTCCATTCCATTCCATTCCCTTCCATTCCATTCCATTCCATTCCATTCAATTCCATTCCATTCGATTCCATTCCATTCCATTCCATTCCATTCCATTCCATTCCATTCCATTCCATTCCATTCCATTCCATTCCATTCCGTTCTACTCGGCTTCATTCCATTCCATTCCATTCCGTTCCGTTCCGTTCCGTTCCGTTCCGTTCCATTCCATTCCATTCCATTCCATTCCATTCGCTTCTACTCGGGTTGATTCCATTCTATTCCATTCCATTCCATTCGATTCCATTCGATTCCATTCCATTCCATTCCATTCCATTCCATTCCATTCCATTCCATTCCGTTCTACACGGGTTGAATCCATTCCGTTCCATTCCATTCCGTTCCGTTCCATTCCGTTCAGTTCTACTCTGGTTGATTCCATTCTATACCATTCCATTCCATTCCATTACATTCCATTCCATTCCATTACATTACATTACATTACATTACATTACATTACATTACATTACATTTCATTACGTTACATTACATTACATTCCGTTCTACGTTGGTTGATTCCATTGAGTTCCGTTCCGTTCCATTCCGTCCCGTCCTGTCCCTTCCCGTCCCGTCCCGTCCCGTGCTGTTGTACTTGGGTTGATTCCATTCCATTCCGTTCCGTTCCTTTAAGTTTCGTTCCATTCCGATCCACGCAGATTGATTAAATTCCATTCTATTCTATTCCATTCCATTCCATTCCATTCCATTCCATTCCATTCCATTCCATTCCATTCCATTCCATTCCATTCCATTCCATTCTACTCGGGTTGATTCCATGCCGTTCCGTTCCGTTCCATTTCGTCCCATCCCGACCCGTCCAGTCCCGTCCCGTCCCGTTCCATCCCGTTCCGTTCTGCTCGGGTTGATTCCGTTCCATTCCGTTCCGTTCCTTTCTGTTCCGTTCCATTCCGTTCCATGCGGGTTGATTCAATTCCATTCTATTACCTTGAATTCCATTCCATTCCATTCCATTCCATTCCATTCCATTCTACTCGGATTGATTCCATTCCATTCCATTCCATTCCATTCCAGTCCATTCCAATCCATTCCATTCTACTCGGGTTGATTCCATTCCATTCCATTCCATTCCATTCCATTCCATTCCATTCCATTCCATTCCATTCCAATCCATTCCATTCTACTCTGGTTGATTCCATTCCAATCCATTCGAATCCATTCCATTCCCTTCCATTCCATTCCATTCCATTCCATTCCATTCCATTCCATTCCATTCCATTCCATTCCATTCCATTCCATTCCGTTCTACTCGGGTTGATTCCATTCTATTCCATTCCATTCCATTCGATTCCATTCGATTCCATTCCATTCCATTCCATTCCGTTCTACTCGGGTTCATTCCATTCCATTCCATTACCTTCCATTCCATTCCACTCCGTTCTACTCGGGTTGATTCCACTCTATTGCATACCGTTCCATTCCATTCCATTCCATTTCATTCCATTCCATTCCATTCTATTCCATTGAATTCCATTCCATTCCATTGAATTCCATTCCATTCCATTCCATTCGATTCCATTCGATTCCATTCCATTCCATTCCATTCCATCCCATTCCATTCCATTCCATTCCATTCCCTTCTACTCGGTTTGATTCCATTCCATTCCATTCCATTCCATTCCATTCCATTCCATTCCATTCCATTCCATTCCATTCCATTAAATTCCATTCCATTCTATTCCATTCCATTCCATTCCATTCCATTCCATTCCATTCCATTCCATTCCATTCCATTCCGTTCTACTCGGGTTCACTGCAATCCATTCCATTCCATTCCAATCCATTCCATTCCATTCCATTCCATTCCATACCATTCCATTCCATTCCATTCCATTCCATTCCATTCCATTCCGTTCTACTCGGGTTGATTCCATTCCATTCCATTCCATTCCATTCCATGCCATTCCATTCCATTCCATTCCATTCCATTCCATTCCATACCATTCCATTCCATTCCATTCCATTCCATTCCATTCCGTTCTAATCGGGTTGATTCCACTCTAATGCATACCATTCCATTCCATTCCATTCCATTTCATTCCATTCCATTCCGTTCTAATCGGGTTGATTCCACTCTGATGCATACCATTCCATTCCATTCCATTCCGTTCCATTCCATTCCGTTCTACTCGGGTTGATTCCATTCCATTCCATTCCATTCCATTCCATTCCATTCCATTCCATTCCATTCCATTCCAGTCGATTCCATTCCATTCCATTCCATTCCATTCCATTCCATTCCATTCCAATCCATTCCATTCTACTCGGGTTGATTCCCTTCCATTCCATTCGAATCCATTCCAATCCCTTCCATTCCATTCCATTCCATTCCATTCCATTCCATTCCATTCCATTCCATTCCATTCCATTCCATTCCATTCCATTCTATTCCACTCCATTCGATTCCATTCGATTCCATTCCATTCCATTCCATTCCATTCCATTCCATTCCATTCCATTCCATTCCGTTCTACTCGGGTTCATTCCATTCCATTCCACTCCATTCCATTCCATTCCATTCCATTCCATTCCATACGATTCCATTCCATTCCATTCCATTCCATTCCATTCCATTCCATTCCATTCCATTCTACTCGGGTTGATTCCACTCTATTGCATACCATTCCATTCCATTCCATTCCATTTCATTCCATTCCATTCCATTCCATTCCATTCCATTCCATTCCATTCCATTCCATTCCGTTCTACTCGGGTTCATTCCATTCCATTCCACTCCATTCCATTCCATTCCATTCCATTCCATTCCATTCCATTCCATACGATTCCATTCCATTCCATTCCATTCCATTCCATTCCATTCCATTCCATTCCATTCCATTCCATTCCATTCCATTCCATTCCATTCTACTCGGGTTGATTCCACTCTATTGCATACCATTCCATTCCATTCCATTCCATTTCATTCCATTCCATTCCATTCTATTCCATTGAATTCCATTCCATTCCATTCCATTCCATTCCATTCCATTCCATTCCATTCCGTTCCATTCCATTCCGTTCTACTCGGGTTGATTCCATTCCATTCCATTCCATTCCATTCCATTCCATTGCATTCCATTCCATTCCATTCCAATCCATTCCATTCTACTCGGGTTGATTCCATTCCAATCCATTCGTATCCATTCCATTCCCTTCCATTCCATTCCATTCCATTCCATTCCATTCCATTCCATTCCATTCCATTCCATTCCATTCCATTCCATTCCGTTCTACTCGGGTTCATTCCATTCCTTTCCATTCCCTTCCATTCAATTCCATTCCATTCCATTCCATTCCATTCCATTATATTCCATTCCATTCCATTCCATTCCAAACCAATACATTCCATTCTACTCGGGTTGTTTCTATTCCATTCCATTCCATTCCATTAAATTCCATTCCATTCCGTTCTACTCGGGTTGATTCCATTCCATTCCATTCCATTCCATTCCATTCCATTCCATTCTATTCCATTCCATTCCATTCCATTCCATTCCGTTCTACTCGGGTTGATTCCATTCTATTCCATTCCATTCCATTCCATTCCATTCGATTCCATTCGATTCCATTCCATTCCGTTCTACTCGGGTTCATTCCATTCCATTCCATTACCTTCCATTCCATTCCACTCCGTTCTACTCGGGTTGATTCCACTCTATTGCATACCATTCCATTCCATTCCATTCCATTTCATTCCATTCCATTCCATTCTATTCCATTGAATTCCATTCCATTCCATTGAACTCCATTCCATTGAATTCCATTCCATTCCATTCCATTCCATTCCATTCCGTTCTACTCGGGTTGATTCCATTCCATTCCATTCCATTCCATTCCATTCCATTCCATTCCATTCCATTCCATTCCATTCCATTCAAATCCATTCCATTCTACTCGGGTTGATTCGATTCCATTCCATTCCATTCCATTAAATTCCATTCCATTCCGTTCTACTCGGGTTGATTCCATTCCATTCCATTCCATTCCATTCCATTCCATTCCATTCCATTCCATTCCATTCCATTCCATTCCATTCCGTTCTACTCGGGTTGATTCCATTGTATTCCATTCCATTCCATTCGATTCCATTCGATTCCATTCCATTCCATTCCATTCCGTTCTACTCGGGTTCATTCCATTCCATACCATTCCCTTCCATTCCATTCCATTCCATTCCATTCAATTCCATTCCATTCGATTCCATTCCATTCCATTCCATTCCATTCCATTCCATTCCATTCCATTCCATTCCAATCCATTCCATTCCATTCCGTTCTACTCGGGTTCATTCCATTCCATTCCGTTCCGTTCCGTTCCGTTCCGTTCCGTTCCGTTCCGTTCCGTTCCGTTCCATTCCATTCCGTTCCATTCCATTCCATTCCATTCCATTCGCTTCTACTCGGGTTGATTCCATTCTATTCCATTCCATTCCATTCGATTCCATTCGATTCCATTCCATTCCATTCCATTCCATTCCATTCCATTCCATTCTACACGGGTTGAATCCATTCCGTTCCATTGCATTCCGTTCTGTTCCATTCCGTTCAGTTCTACTCTGGTTGATTCCATTCTATTCCATTCCATTCCATTCCATTCCATTCCATTCCATTCCATTCCATTCCATTCCATTCCATTCCATTCCATACGATTCCATTCCATTCCATTCCATTCCATTCCATTCCATTCCATTCCATTCCGTTCTACTCGGGTTGATTCCACTCTATTGCATACCGTTCCATTCCATTCCATTCCATTTCATTCTATTCCATTCCATTCTATTCCATAGAATTCCATTCCATTCCATTCCATTCCATTCCATTCCATTCCATTCCATTCCATTCCATTCCATTCAATTCCGTTCCATTCCATTCCGTTCTACTCGGGTTGATTCCATTCCATTCCATTCCATTCCATTCCATTCCATTCCATTCCATTCCATTCCATTCCATTCCATTACAATCCATTCCATTCTACTCGGGTTGATTGCATTCCAATCCATTCGAATCCATTCCATTCCCTTGCATTCCATTCCATTCCATTCCATTCCATTCCATTCCATTCCATTCCATTCCATTCCATTTCATTCCATTCCTTTCCATTCCATTCCATTCAATTCCATTCCATTCCATTCCATTCCGTTCCATTCCATTCCATTCCATTCCATTCCCTTCCAAACCAATACATTCCATTCTACTCGGGTTGATTCCATTCCATTCCACTCCATTCCATTAAATTCCATTCCATTCCGTTCTACTCGGGTTGATTCCATTCTATTCCATTCCATTCCATTCCATTCCATTCGATTCCATTCCATTCCATTTCATTCCGTTCTACTCGGGTTCATTCCATTCCATTCCATTCCCTTCCATTCCATTCCATTCCATTCCATTCAATTCCATTCCATTCGATTCCATTCCATTCCATTCCATTCCATTCCATTCCATTCCATTCCATTCCATTCCATTCCATTCCATTCCATTCCATTCCATTCCATTCCGTTCTACTCGGGTTCATTCCATTCCATTCCATTCCGTTCCGTTCCGTTCCGTTCCGTTCCGTTCCATTCCATTCCATTCCATTCCATTCCATTCCATTCGCTTCTACTCGGGTTAATTCCATTCTATTCCATTCCATTCCATTCGATTCCATTCGATTCCATTCCATTCCATTCCATTCCATTCCATTCCATTCCATTCCATTCCATTCCATTCCGTTCTACACGGGTTGAATCCATTCCGTTCCATTCCATTCCGTTCCGTTCCATTCCGTTCAGTTCTACTCTGGTTGATTCCATTCTATTCCCTTCCATTCCATTCGAATCCATTCCATTCCCTTCCATTCCATTCCATTCTATTCCATTCCATTCCATTCCATTCCACTCCGTTCCATTCGACTCCATTCCATTCAATTCCATTCCATTCCATTCCATTCCATTCCTTTCCATTCCATTCCATTCCATTCCATTCCATTCCATTCCATTAAATTCCATTCTATTCCACTCCATTCCATTCCATTCCATTTCATTCCATTCCATTCCATTCCATTCCATTCCATTCCATTCCATTCCATTGTACTCGGGTTCATTCCATTCCATTCCGTTCCGTTCCTTTCCGTTCCGTTCCATTCCATCCCATTCCATTCCATTCCATTCCGTTCCATTCCGTTCCACGCGGGTTGATTCAATTCCATTCTATTACTTTGAATTCCATTCCATTGCATTCAATTCCATTCCATTCCATTCCATTCCATTCCATTCCATTCTACTCGGATTGATTCCATTCCATTCCATTCCATTCCATTCCAGTCCATTCCAATCCATTCCATTCTACTCGGGTTGATTCCATTCCATTCCATTCCATTCCATTCCATTCCATTCCATTCCATTCCATTCCATTCCATTCTATTGCATTCCATTCCATTCCAATCCATTCGATTCCATTCCATTCCATTCCATTCCATTCCATTCCATTCCATTCCATTCCATTCCATTCCATTCCATTCCATTCCCTTCTACCCGGTTTGATTCCATTCCATTCCATTCCATTCCATTCCATTCCATTCCATTCCATTCCATTCCATTCCATTCCGTTCCATTCCATTCCATTAAATTCCATTCCATTCGATTCCATTCCATTCCATTCCATTCCATTCCATTCCATTCCATTCCATTCCGTTCTACTCGGGTTCATTGCATTCCATTCCACTCCATTCCATTCCATTCCATTCCATTCCATTCCATTCCATACGATTCCATTCCATTCCATTCCATTCCATTCCAATCCATTCCATTCTACTCGGGTTGATTCAATTCCAATCCATTCGAATCCATTCCATTCCCTTCCATTCCATTCCATTCCATTCCATTCCATTCCATTCCATTCCGTTCTACTCGGGTTCATTCCATTCCTTTCAATTCCATTCCATTCAATTCCATTCCATTCCATTCCATTCCATTCCATTCCATTCCATTCCATTCCATTCCAAACCAATACATTCCATTCTACTCGGGTTGATTCGATTCCATTCCATTCCATTCCATTAAATTCCATTCCATTCCGTTCTACTCGGGTTGATTCCATTCCATTCCATTCCATTCCATTCCATTCCATTCCGTTCCATTCCATTCCATTCCATTCCATTCCATTCCATTCCATTCCGTTCTACTCGGGTTGATTCCATTCTATTCCATTCCATTCCATTCCATTCCATTCGATTCCATTCCATTCCATTCCATTCCGTTCTACTCGGGTTCATTCCATTCCATACAATTCCCTTCCATTCCATTCCATTCCATTCCATTCAATTCCATTCCATTCGATTCCAATCCATTCCATTCCATTCCATTCCATTCCATTCCATTCCATTCCATTCCATTCCATTCCATTCCATTCCATTCCGTTCTACTCGGGTTCATTCCATTCCATTCCGTTCCGTTCCGTTCCGTTCCGTTCCGTTCCGTTCCGTTCCATTCCATTCCATTCCATTCCATTGCATTCCATTCGCTTCTACACGTGTTGATTCCATTCTATTCCATTCCATTCCATTCGATTCCATTCGATTCCATTCCATTCCATTCCATTCCATTCCATTCCATTCCATTCCATTCCATTCCATTCCATTCCGTTCTACACGGGTTGAATCCATTCCGTTCCATTGCATTCCGTTCCGTTCCATTCCGTTCAATTCTACTCTGGTTGATTCCATTCTATTCCATTCCATTCCATTCCATTCCATTCCATTCCATTCCATTCCATTCCATTCCATTCCGTTCTACTCGGGTTGATTCCATTCCACTCCATTCCATTCCATTCCATTCCATTCCATTCCATTCCATTCCATTCCATTCCATACCATTCCATTCCATTCCATTCCATTCCATTCCATTCCATTCCATTCCATTCCGTTCTAATCGGGTTGATTCCCCTCTAATGCATACCATTCCATTCCATTCCATTCCATTTCATTCCATTCCATTCCGTTCTAATCGGGTTGATTCCACACTGATGCATACCATTCCATTCCATTCCATTCCGTTCCATTCCATTCCGTTCTACTCGGGTTGATTCCATTCCATTCCATTCCATTCCATTCCATTCCATTCCATTCCAGTCGATTCCATTCCATTCCATTCCATTCCATTCCATTCCATTCCATTCCATTCCATTCCATTCCATTCCATTCCATTCTATTCCACTCCATTCGATTCCATTCCATTCCATTCCATTCCATTCCATTCCATTCCATTCCATTCCATTCCATTCCATTCCATTCCGTTCTACTCGGGTTCATTCCATTCCATTCCATTCCATTCCATTCCATTCCATTCCATTCCATTCCATTCCATACGATTCCATTCCATTCCATTCCATTCCATTCCATTCCATTCCATTCCATTCCATTCCATTCCATTCCATTCCATTCTACTCGGGTTGATTCCACTCTATTGCATACCATTCCATTCCATTCCATTCCATTTCATTCCATTCCATTCCATTCTATTCCATTGAATTCCATTCCATTCCATTCCATTCCATTCCATTCCATTCCATTCCATTCCGTTCCATTCCAATCCGTTCTACTCGGGTTGATTCCATTCCATTCCATTCCATTCCATTCCATTCCATTCCATTCCATTCCATTCCATTCCAATCCATTCCATTCTACTCGGGTTGATTCCATTCCAATCCATTCGTATCCATTCCATTCCCTTCCATTCCATTCCATTCCATTCCATTCCATTCCATTCCATTCCATTCCATTCCATTCCATTCCGTTCTACTCGGGTTCATTCCATTCCTTTCCATTCCCTTCCATTCAATTCCATTCCATTCCATTCCATTCCATTCCATTCCATTCCATTCCATTCCATTCCAAACCAATACATTCCATTCTACTCGGGTTGTTTCCATTCCATTCCATTCCATTCCATTAAATTCCATTCCATTCCGTTCTACTCGGGTTGATTCCATTCCATTCCATTCCATTCCATTCCATTCCATTCCATTCCATTCTATTCCATTCCATTCCATTCCATTCCATTCCATTCCATTCCATTCCATTCCATTCTATTCCATTCCATTCCATTCCATTCCATTCCGTTCTACTCGGGTTGATTCCATTCTACTCCATTCCATTCCATTCCATTCCATTCGATTCCATTCCATTCCATTCCATTCCGTTCTACTCGGGTTCATTCCATTCCATTCCATTACCTTCCATTCCATTCCACTCCATTCTACTCGGGTTGATTCCACTCTATTGCATACCATTCCATTCCATTCCATTCCATTTCATTCCATTCCATTCCATTCTATTCCATTGAATTCCATTCCATTCCATTGAACTCCATTCCATTGAATTCCATTCCATTCCATTCCGTTCCATTCCATTCCATTCCATTCCATTCCATTCCATTCCATTCCATTCCATTCCATTCCATTCCATTCCATTCCATTCCATTCAAATCCATTCCATTCTACTCGGGTTGATTCAATTCCAATCCATTCGAATCCATTCCATTCCCTTCCATTCCATTCCATTCCATTCCATTCCATTCCATTCCATTCCGTTCTACTCGGGTTCATTCCATTCCTTTCCATTCCATTCCATTCCATTCCATTCCATTCCATTCCATTCCATTCCATTCCATTCCATTCCATTCCAAACCAATACATTCCATTCTACTCGGGTTGATTCGATTCCATTCCATTCCATTCCATTAAATTCCATTCCATTCCGTTCTACTCGGGTTGATTCCATTCCATTCCATTCCATTCCATTCCATTCCATTCCATTCCATTCCATTCCATTCCATTCCATTCCATTCCATTCCGTTCTACTCGGGTTGATTCCATTCTATTCCATTCCATTCCATTCGATTCCATTCGATTCCATTCCATTCCATTCCATTCCGTTCTACTCGGGTTCATTCCACTCCATACCATTCCCTTCCATTCCATTCCATTCCATTCCATTCAATTCCATTCCATTCGATTCCATTCCATTCCATTCCATTCCATTCCATTCCATTCCATTCCAATCCATTCCATTCCATTCCATTCCATTCCGTTCTACTCGGGTTCATTCCATTCCATTCCGTTCCGTTCTGTTCCGTTCCGTTCCGTTCCGTTCCATTCCGTTCCATTCCATTCCATTCCATTCCATTCCATTCGCTTCTACTCGGGTTGATTCCATTCTATTCCATTCCATTCCATTCGATTCCATTCGATTCCATTCCATTCCATTCCATTCCATTCCATTCCATTCCATTCCATTCCATTCCATTACATTACATTACATTACATTACATTACGTTACATTACATAACATTCCGTTCTACGCGGGTTGATTCCATTGAGTTCCGTTCCGTTCCATTCCGTCACGTCCTGACCCTTCCCGTCCCGTCCCGTCCCGTGCCGTTGTACTTGGGTTGATTCCATTCCATTCCGTTCCGTTCCTTTAAGTTCCGTTCCATTCCGATCCACGCAGATTGATTCAATTCCATTCTGTTCTATTCCATTCCATTCCATTCCATTCCATTCCATTCCATTCCATTAAATTCCGTTCCATTCTACTCGGGTTGATTCCATGCCGTTCCGTTCCGTTCCATTCCGTCCCATCCCGACCCGTCCCGTCCCGTCCCGTCCCGTTCCATCCCGTTCCGTTCTGCTTGGGTTGATTCTGTTCCATTCCGTTCCGTTTCTTTCTGTTCCGTTCCATTCCATTCCATGCGGGTTGATTCAATTCCATTCTATTACATTGAATTCCATTCCATTCCATTCCATTCCATTGCATTCTACTCGGATTGATTCCATTCCATTCCATTCCATTCCATTCCAGTCCATTCCAATCCATTCCATTCTACTCGGGTTGCTTCTATTGCATTCCATTCCATTCCATTCCATTCCATTCCATTCCATTCCATTCCATTCCATTGCATTCCATTCCATTCGATTCCATTCGATTCCATTCCATTCCATTCCATTCCATTCCATTCCATTCCATTCCATTCCATTCCATTCCCTTCTACTCGGTTTGATTCCATTCCGTTCCATTCCATTCCATTCCATTCCATTCCATTCCATTCCATTCCATTCCATTCCATTCCATTAAATTCCATTCCATTCGATTCCACTCCATTCCATTCCATTCCATTCCATTCCATTCCATTCCATTCCATTCCATTCCATTCCATTCCGTTCTACTCGGGTTCATTGCATTCCATTCCATTCCATTCCATTCCATTCCATTCGATTCCACTCCATTCCATTCCATTCCATTCCATTCCATTCCATTCCATTCCATTCCATTCCGTTCTACTCGGGTTGATTCCATTCCATTCCATTCCATTCCATTCCATTCCATTCCATTCCATTCCATTCCATTCCATTCCATTCCATACGATTCCATTCCATTCCATTCCATTCCTTTCCATTCCATTCCATTCCATTCCATTCCATTCCGTTCTACTCGGGTTGATTCCACTCTAATGCATACCATTCCATTCAATTCCATTCCATTCCATTCCATTTCATTCCATTCCATTCCATTCTATTCCATTGAATTCCATTCCATTGAATTCCATTCCATTCCAATCCATTCCGTTCCATTCCATTCCGTTCTACTCGGGTTGACTCCATTCCATTCCATTCCATTCTATTCCATTCCATTCCATTCGATTCCATTCCATTCCATTCCATTCCATTCCATTCCAATCCATTCCATTCTACTCGGGTTGATTCCCTTCCATTCCATTCGAATCCATTCCATTCCATTCCATTCCATTCCATTCCATTCCATTCCATTCCATTCCGTTCTACTCGGGTTGATTCCAATCCATTCCATTCCATTCCATTCCATTCCATTCCATTCCATTCCATTCCATTCCATACGATTCCATTCCATTCCATTCCATTCCATTCCATTCCATTCCATTCCATTCCGTTCTACTCGGGTTGATTCCACTCTATTGCATACCATTCCATTCCATTCCATTCCATTTCATTCCATTCCATTCCCTTGCATTCCATTCCATTCCATTCCATTCCATTCCATTCCATTCCATTCCATTCCATTCCATTCGATTCCATTCCATTCCATTCCATTCCATTCCATTCCATTCCATTCCGTTCCATTCCATTCCATTCCATTCCATTCCGTTCTACTCGGGTTCATTCCACTCCTTTCCATTCCATTCCATTCAATTCCATTCCATTCCATTCCATTCCATTCCATTCCATTCCATTCCATTCCATTCCAAACCAATACATTCCATTCTACGCGGGTTGATTCCATTCCATTCCACTCCATTCCATTAAATTCCATTCCATTCCGTTCTACTCGGGTTGATTCCATTCTATTCCATTCCATTCCATTCCATTCCATTCCATTCGATTCCATTCCATTCCATTTCATTCCGTTCTACTCGGGTTCATTCCATTCCATTCCATTCCCTTCCATTCCATTCCATTCCATTCCATTCAATTCCATTCCATTCGATTCCATTCCATTCCATTCCATTCCATTCCATTCCATTCCATTCCATTCCGTTCTACTCGGGTTCATTCCATTCCATTCCATTCCGTTCCGTTCCGTTCCGTTCCGTTCCGTTCCATTCCATTCCATTCCATTCCATTCCATTCGCTTCTACTCGGGTTGATTCCATTCTATTCCATTCCATTCCATTCGATTCCATTCGATTCCATTCCATTCCATTCCATTCCATTCCATTCCATTCCATTCCTTTCTACACGGGTTGAATCCATTCCGTTCCATTCCATTCCGTTCCGTTCCATTCCGTTCAGTTCTACTCTGGTTGATTCCATTCTATTCCATTCCATTCCATTCCATTCCATTCCATTCCATTCCATTCCATTCCATTCCATTCCATTACATTACATTACATTACATTACATTACATTACATTACATTACGTTACATTACATTACATTCCGTTCTACGTGGGTTGATTCCATTGAGTTCCGTTCCGTTCCATTCCGTCCCGTCCTGTCCCTTCCTGTCCCGTCCCGTCCCGTGCCGTTGTACTTGGGTTGATTCCATTCCATTCCGTTCCGTTCCTTTAAGTTTCGTTCCATTCCATCCACGCAGATTGATTCAATTCCATTCTGTTCTATTCCATTCCATTCCATTCAATTCCATTCCATTCCATTCCATTCCATGCCATTCCATTCCATTCCATTCCATTCCATTCCATTCCATTCCATTCCGTTCTACTCGGGTTCATTCCATTCCATTCCATTCCGTTCCGTTCCGTTCCGTTCCGTTCCGTTCCATTCCATTCCATTCCATTCCATTCCATTCGCTTCTACTCGGGTTGATTCCATTCTATTCCATTCCACTCCATTCGATTCCATTCGATTCCATTCCATTCCATTCCATTCCATTCCATTCCGTTCTACACGGGTTGAATCCATTCCGTTCCATTCCATTCCGTTCCATTCCATTCCGTTCAGTTCTACTCTGGTTGATTCCATTCTATTCCATTCCATTCCATTCCATTCCATTCCATTACATTACATTACATTACATTACATTACATTACATTACATTACATTACATTACATTACATTACGTTACATTACATTACATTCCGTTCTACGTGGGTTGATTTCATTGAGTTCCGTTCCGTTCCATTCCGTCCCGTCCTGTCCCTTCCTGTCCCGTCCCGTCCCGTGCCGTTGTACTTGGGTTGATTCCATTCCATTCCGTTTCGTTCCTTTAAGTTTCGTTCCATTCCGATCCACGCAGATTGATTCAATTCCATTCTGTTCTATTCCATTCCATTCCATTCAATTCCATTCCATTCCATTCCATTCCATTCCATTCCATTCCATTCCATTCTACTCGGGTTGATTCCATGCCGTTCCGTTCCGTTCCATTTCGTCCCATCCCGACCCGTACAGTCCCGTCCCGTCCCGTTCCATCCCGTTCCGTTCTGCTCGGGTTGATTCCGTTCCATTCCGTTCCGTTCCATTCTGTTCCGTTCCATTCCGTTCCATGCGGGTTGATTCAATTCCTTTCTATTACATTGAATTCCATTCCATTCCATTCCATTCCATTCCATTCCATTCCATTCCATTCTACTCGGATTGATTCTATTCCATTCCATTCCATTCCATTCCAGTCCATTCCAATCCATTCCATTCTACTCGGGTTGATTCCATTCCATTCCATTCCATTCCATTCCATTCCATTCCATTCCATTCCATTCCATTCCATTGCATTCCGTTCCATTCCATTCCATTCGATTCCATTCGATTCCATTCCATTCCATTGCATTCCATTCCATTCCATTCCATTCCCTTCTACTCGGTTTGATTCCATTCCTTTCCATTCCATTCCATTCCATTCCATTCCATTCCATTCCATTCCATTCCATTCCATTCCATTACATTACATTCCTTTCCATTAAATTCCATTCCATTCGATTCCATTCCATTCCACTCCATTCCATTCCATTCCATTCCATTCCATTCCATTCCATTCCATTCCATTCCATTCTATTCCGTTCAACTCGGGTTCATTGCATTCCATTCCATTCCATTCCATTCCATTCCATTCCATTCCATTCCAATCCATTCCATTCTACTCGGGTTGATTCCCTTCCATTCCATTCGAATCCATTCCATTCCCTTCCATTCCATTCCATTCCATTCCATTCCATTCCATTCCATTCCACTCCATTCCATTCGATTCCATTCCATTCAATTCCATTCCATTCCATTCCATTCCATTCCGTTCCATTCCATTCCATTCCATTCCATTCCATTCCATTAAATTCCATTCTATTCCACTCCATTCCATTCCATTCCATTTCATTCCATTCCATTCCATTCCATTCCATTCCATTCCATTCCATTCCATTGTACTCGGGTTCATTCCATTCCATTCCGTTCCGTTCCTTTCCGCTCCGTTCCATTCCATCCCATTCCATTCCATTCCATTCCGTTCCATTCCGTTCCACGCGGGTTGATTCAATTCCATTCTATTACTTTGAATTCCATTCCATTGCATTCAATTCCATTCCATTCCATTCCATTCCATTCCATTCCATTCTACTCGGATTGATTCCATTCCATTCCATTCCATTCCATTCCAGTCCATTCCAATCCATTCCATTCTACTCGGGTTGATTCCATTCCATTCCATTCCATTCCATTCCATTCTATTGCATTCCATTCCATTCCAATGCATTCGATTCCATTCCATTCCGTTCCATTCCATTCCATTCCATTCCATTCAATTCCATTCCATTCCATTCCATTCCATTCCCTTCTACCCGGTTTGATTCCATTCCATTCCATTCCATTCCCTTCCATTCCATTCCATTCCATTCCATTCAATTCCATTCCATTCGATTCCATTCCATTCCATTCCATTCCATTCCATTCCATTCCATTCCATTCCATTCCATTCCATTTCATTCCGTTCTACTCGGGTTTCTTTCCATTCCATTCCATTCCGTTCCGTTCCGTTCCGTTCCGTTCCGTTCCATTCCATTCCATTCCATTCCATTCCATTCGCTTCTACTCGGGTTGATTCCATTCTACTCCATTCCATTCCATTCGATTCCATTCGATTCCATTCCATTCCATTCCATTCCATTCCATTCCATTCCATTCCGTTCTACACGGGTTGAATCCATTCCGTTCCATTCCATTCCGTTCCGTTCCATTCCGTTCAGTTCTACTCTGGTTGATTCCATTCTATTCCATTCCATTCCATTCCATTCCATTCCATTCCATTCCATTCCATTCCATTCCATTCCATTACATTCCATTACATTACATTACATTACATTACGTTACATTACATTACATTCCGTTCTACGTGGGTTGATTCCATTGAGTTCCGTTCCGTTCCATTCCGTCCCGTCCTGTCCCTTCCTGTCCCGTCCCGTCCCGTGCCGTTGTACTTGGGTTGATTCCATTCCATTCCGTTCCGTTCCTTTAAGTTTCGTTCCATTCCGATCCACGCAGATTGATTCAATTCCATTCTGTTCTATTCCATTCCATTCCATTCAATTCCATTCCATTCCATTCCATTCCATTCCATTCCATTCCATTCCATTCCATTCCATTCCATTCCATTCCATTCCATTCCATTCCGTTCTACTCGGGTTCATTCCATTCCATTCCATTCCGTTCCGTTCCGTTCCGTTCCGTTCCGTTCCATTCCATTCCATTCCATTCCATTCCATTCGCTTCTACTCGGGTTGATTCCATTCTATTCCATTCCATTCCATTCGATTCCATTCGATTCCATTCCATTCCATTCCATTCCATTCCATTCCATTCCATTCCGTTCTACACGGGTTGAATCCATTCCGTTCCATTCCATTCCGTTCCGTTCCATTCCGTTCAGTTCTACTCTGGTTGATTCCATTCTATTCCATTCCATTCCATTCCATTCCATTCCATTCCATTCCATTCCATTCCATTCCATTACGTTACATTACATTACATTACATTACATTACATTACATTACATTACGTTACATTACATTACATTCCGTTCTACGTGGGTTGATTCCATTGAGTTCCGTTCCGTTCCATTCCGTCCCGTCCTGTCCCTTCCTGTCCCGTCCCGTCCCGTGCCGTTGTACTTGGGTTGATTCTATTCCATTCCGTTCCGTTCCTTTCAGTTTCGTTCCATTCCGATCCACGCAGATTGATTCAATTCCATTCTGTTCTATTCCATTCCATTCCATTCCATTCCATTCCATTCCATTCCATTCCATTCCATTCCATTCTACTCGGGTTGATTCCATGCCGTTCCGTTCCGTTCCATTTCGTCCCATCCCGACCCGTCCAGTCCCGTCCCGTCCCGTTCCATCCCGTTCCGTTCTGCTCGGGTTGATTCCGTTCCATTCCGTTCCGTTCCTTTCTGTTCCGTTCCATTCCGTTCCATGCGGGTTGATTCAATTCCATTCTATTACATTGAATTCCATTCCATTCCATTCCATTCCATTCCATTCCATTCCAATCCATTCCATTCTACTCGGATTGATTCTATTCCATTCCATTCCATTCCATTCCAGTCCATTCCAATCCATTCCATTCTACTCGGGTTGATTCCATTCCATTCCATTGCATTCCATTCCATTCCATTCCATTCCATTCCATTCCATTCCATTCCATTGCATTCCGTTCCATTCCATTCCATTCGATTCCATTCGATTCCATTCCATTCCATTGCATTCCATTCCATTCCATTCCATTCCCTTCTACTCGGTTTGATTCCATTCCTTTCCATTCCATTCCATTCCATTCCATTCCATTCCATTCCATTCCATTACATTCCATTCCATTAAATTCCATTCTATTCGATTCCATTCCATTCCACTCCATTCCATTCCATTCCATTCCATTCCATTCCATTCCATTCCATTCCATTCCATTCCATTCTATTCCGTTCAACTCGGGTTCATTGCATTCCATTCCATTCCATTCCATTCCATTCCATTCCATTCCATTCCATTCCATTCCAATCCATTCCATTCTACTCGGGTTGATTCCCTTCCATTCCATTCGAATCCATTCCATTCCCTTCCATTCCATTCCATTCCATTCCATTCCATTCCATTCCACTCCACTCCATTCGATTCCATTCCATTCAATTCCATTCCATTCCATTCCATTCCATTCCGTTCCATTCCATTCCATTCCATTCCATTCCATTCCATTAAATTCCATTCTATTCCACTCCATTCCATTCCATTCCATTTCATTCCATTCCATTCCATTCCATTCCATTCCATTCCATTCCATTCCATTGTACTCGGGTTCATTCCATTCCATTCCGTTCCGTTCCTTTCCGCTCCGTTCCATTCCATCCCATTCCATTCCATTCCATTCCGTTCCATTCCGTTCCACGCGGGTTGATTCAATTCCATTCTATTACTTTGAATTCCATTCCATTGCATTCAATTCCATTCCATTCCATTCCATTCCATTCCATTCCATTTTACTCGGATTGATTCCATTCCATTCCATTCCATTCCATTCCAGTCCATTCCAATCCATTCCATTCTACTCGGGTTGATTCCATTCCATTCCATTCCATTCCATTCCATTCTATTGCATTCCATTCCATTCCAATCCATTCGATTCCATTCCATTCCATTCCATTCCATTCCATTCCATTCCATTCCATTCCATTCCATTCCATTCCATTCCATTCCCTTCTACCCGGTTTGATTCCATTCCATTCCATTCCATTCCATTCCATTCCATTCCATTGCATTCCATTCCATTCCATTCCATTCCATTAAATTCCATTCCATTCGATTCCATTCCATTCCATTCCATTCCATTCCATTCCATTCCATTCCATTCCATTCCATTCCGTTCTACTCGGGTTCATTGCATTCCATTCCATTCCATTCCATTCCATTCCATTCCATTCCATTCCATTCCATACGATTCCATTCCATTCCATTCCATTCCATTCCAATCCATTCCATTCTACTCGGGTTGATTCAATTCCAATCCATTCGAATCCATTCCATTCCCTTCCATTCCATTCCATTCCATTCCATTCCATTCCGTTCTACTCGGGTTCATTCCATTCCTTTCAATTCCATTCCATTCAATTCCATTCCATTCCATTCCATTCCATTCCATTCCATTCCATTCCATTCCAAACCAATATATTCCATTCTACTCGGGTTGATTCGATTCCATTCCATTCCATTCCATTAAATTCCATTCCATTCCGTTCTACTCGGGTTGATTCCATTCCATTCCATTCCATTCCATTCCATTCCATTCCTTTCCATTCCATTCCATTCCATTCCATTCCGTTCTACTCGGGTTGATTCCATTCTATTCCATTCCATTCCATTCGATTCCATTCGATTCCATTCCATTCCATTCCATTCCGTTCTAGTCGGGTTCATTCCATTCCATACCATTCCCTTCCATTCCATTCCATTCCATTCCATTCAATTCCATTCCATTCGATTCCATTCCATTCCATTCCATTCCATTCCATTCCATTCCATTCCATTCCATTCCATACGATTCCATTCCATTCCATTCCATTCCATTCCATTCCATTCCATTCCGTTCTACTCGGGTTGATTCCACTCTAATGCATACCATTTCATTCCATTCCATTCCATTCCATTCCATTTCATTCCATTCCATTCCATTCCATTCTATTCCTTTGAATTCCATTCCATTGAATTCTATTCCATTCCAATCCATTCCGTTCCATTCCATTCCGTTCTACTCGGGTTGACTCCATTCCATTCCATTCCATTCTATTCCATTCCATTCCATTCGATTCCATTCCATTCCATTCCATTCCATTCCATTCCAATCCATTCCATTCTACTCGGGTTGATTCCCTTCCATTCCATTCGAATACATTCCATTCCATTCCATTCCATTCCATTCCATTCCATTCCATTCCATTCCATTCCATTCCATTCCATTCCATTCCGTTCTACTCGGGTTGATTCCAATTCGTTCCATTCCATTCCAATCCATTCCATTCCATTCCATTCCATTCCATTCCATTCCATTCCATTCCATACGATTCCATTCCATTCCATTCCATTCCATTCTATTCCATTCCATTCCATTCTATTCCATTCCATTCCATTCCATTCCATTCCGTTCTACTCAGGTTGATTCCATTCTATTCCATTCCATTCCATTCCATTCCATTCGATTCCATTCCATTCCATTCCATTCCGTTCTACTCGGGTTCATTCCATTCCATTCCATTACCTTCCATTCCATTCCACTCCGTTCTACTCGGGTTGATTCCACTCTATTGCATACCATTCCATTCCATTCCATTCCATTTTATTCCATTCCATTCCATTCTATTCCATTGAATTCCATTCCATTCCATTGAACTCCATTCCATTGAATTCCATTCCATTCCATTCCGTTCCATTCCATTCCATTCCATTCCATTCCATTCCATTCCATTCCATTCCATTCCATTCCATTCAAATCCATTCCATTCTACTCGGTTTGATTCAATTCCAATCCATTCGAATCCATTCCATTCCCTTCCATTCCATTCCATTCCATTCAATTCCATTCCATTCCATTCCATTCCGTTCTACTCGGGTTCATTCCATTCCTTTCCATTCCATTCCATTCAATTCCATTCCATTCCATTCCATTCCATTCCATTCCATTCCATTCCATTCCATTCCATTCCATTCCATTCCAAACCAATACATTCCATTCTACTCGGGTTGATTCGATTCCATTCCATTCCATTCCATTAAATTCCATTCCATTCCGTTCTACTCGGGTTGATTCCATTCCATTCCATTCCATTCCATTCCATTCCATTCCATTCCATTCCATTCCATTCCATTCCATTCCATTCCATTCCGTTCTACTCGGGTTGATTCCATTCTATTCCATTCCATTCCATTCGATTCCATTCGATTCCATTCCATTCCATTCCATTCCGTTCTACTCGGGTTCATTCCATTCCATACCATTCCCTTCCATTCCATTCCATTCCATTCCATTCAATTCCATTCCATTCGATTCCATTCCATTCCATTCCATTCCATTCCATTCCATTCCATTCCATTCCACTCCATTCCATTCCATTCCATACGATTCCATTCCATTCCATTCCATTCCATTCCATTCCATTCCATTCCATTCCATTCCATTCCATTCCGTTCTACTCGGGTTGATTCCACTCTAATGCATACCATTTCATTCCATTCCATTCCATTCCATTCCATTCCATTTCATTCCATTCCATTCCATTCCATTCTATTCCATTGAATTCCATTCCATTGAATTCCATTCCATTCCAATCCATTCCGTTCCATTCCATTCCGTTCTACTCGGGTTGACTCCATTGCATTCCATTCCATTCTATTCCATTCCATTCCATTCCATTCCATTCCATTCCATTCCATTCCATTCCATTCCATTCCAATCCATTCCATTCTACTCGGGTTGATTCCCTTCCACTCCATTCGAATCCATTCCATTCCATTCCATTCCATTCCATTCAATTCCATTCCATTCCATTCCATTCCATTCCATTCCATTCCATTCCATTCCATTGCATTCCATTCCAAACCAATACATTCCATTCTACTCGGGTTGATTCGATTCCATTCCATTCCATTCCATTAAATTCCATTCCATTCCGTTCTACTCGGGTTGATTCCATTCCATTCCATTCCATTCCATTCCATTCCATTCCATTCCATTCCATTCCATTCCATTCCATTCCATTCCGTTCTACTCGGGTTGATTCCATTCTATTCCATTCCATTCCATTCGATTCCATTCGATTCCATTCCATTCCATTCCATTCCGTTCTACTCGGGTTCATTCCATTCCATACCATTCCCTTCCATTCCATTCCATTCCATTCCATTCAATTCCATTCCATTCGATTCCATTCCATTCCATTCCATTCCATTCCATTCCATTCCATTCCATTCCATTCCATTCCGTTCTACTCGGGTTCATTCCATTCCATTCCCTTCCGTTCCGTTCCGTTCCGTTCCGTTCCGTTCCATTCCATTCCATTCCATTCCATTCCATTCGCTTCTACTCGGGTTGATTCCATTCTATTCCATTCCATTCCATTCGATTCCATTCGATTCCATTCCATTCCATTCCATTCCATTCCATTCCATTCCATTCCATTCCATTCCATTACATTATATTACATTACATTACATTACATTACGTTACATTACATAACATTCCGTTCTACGCGGGGTGATTCCATTGAGTTCCGTTCCGTTCCATTCCGTCACGTCCTGACCCTTCCCGTCCCGTCCCGTCCCGTGCCGTTGTACTTGGGTTGATTCCATTCCATTCCGTTCCGTTCCTTTAAGTTCCGTTCCATTCCGATCCACGCAGATTGATTCAATTCCATTCTGTTCTATTCCATTCCATTCCATTCCATTCAATTCCATTCCATTCCATTAAATTCCGTTCCATTCTACTCGGGTTGATTCCATGCCGTTCCGTTCCGTTCCATTCCGTCCCATCCCGACCCGTCCCGTCCCTTCCCGTCCCGTTCCAGCCCGTTCCGTTCTGCTTGGGTTGATTCTGTTCCATTCCGTTCCGTTTCTTTCTGTTCCGTTCCATTCCGTTCCATGCGGGTTGATTCAATTCCATTCTATTACATTGAATTCCATTCCATTCCATTCCATTCCATTCCATTCTACTCGGATTGATTCCATTCCATTCCATTCCATTCCATTCCAGTCCATTCCAATCCATTCCATTCTACTCGGGTTGCTTCCATTCCATTCCATTCCATTCCATTCCATTCCATTCCATTCCATTCCATTGCATTCCATTCCATTCGATTCCATTCGATTCCATTCCATTCCATTCCATTCCATTCCATTCCATTCCATTCCATTCCATTCCCTTCTACTCGGTTTCATTCCATTCCATTCCATTCCATTCCATTCCATTCCATTCCATTCCATTCCATTCCATTCCATTCCATTCGATTCCACTCCATTCCATTCCATTCCATTCCATTCCATTCCATTCCATTCCATTCCATTCCATTCCATTCCATTCCATTCCGTTCTACTCGGGTTCATTGCATTCCATTCCATTCCATTCCATTCCATTCCATTCGATTCCACTCCATTCCATTCCATTCCATTCCATTCCATTCCATTCCATTCCATTCCGTTCTACTCGGGTTGATTCCATTCCATTCCATTCCATTCCATTCCATTCCATTCCATTCCATTCCATTCCATTCCATTCCATTCCATTCCATTCCATTCCATTCCATTCCATACGATTCCATTCCATTCCATTCCATTCCATTCCATTCCATTCCATTCCATTCCATTCCATTCCATTCCATTCCGTTCTACTCGGGTTGATTCCACTCTAATGCATACCATTCCATTCCATTCCATTCCATTCCATTCCATTCCATTCCATTCCATTCCATTCCATTCCATTCCATTCTATTCCATTGAATTCCATTCCATTGAATTCCATTCCATTCCAATCCATTCCGTTCCATTCCATTCCGTTCTACTCGGGTTGACTCCATTCCATTCCATTCCATTCTATTCCATTCCATTCCATTCGATTCCATTCCATTCCAATCCATTCCATTCCATTCCAATCCATTCCATTCTACTCGGGTTGATTCCCTTCCATTCCATTCGAATCCATTCCATTCCATTCCATTCCATTCCATTCCATTCCATTCCATTCCATTCCGTTCTACTCGGGTTGATTCCAATCCATTCCATTCCATTCCATTCCATTCCATTCCATTCCATTCCATTCCATTCCATTCCATTCCATTCCATACGATTGCATTCCATTCCATTCCATTCCATTCCATTCCATTCCATTCCATTCCATTCCATTCCATTCCGTTCTACTCGGGTTGATTCCACTCTATTGCATACCATTCCATTCCATTCCATTCCATTTCATTCCATTCCATTCCATTCTATTCCATAGAGTTCCATTCCATTCCATTCCATTCCATTCCATTCCATTCCATTCCATTCCATTCCATTCCGTTCCATTCCATTCCGTTCTACTCGGGTTGATTCCATTCCATTCCATTCCATTCCATTCCATTCCATTCCATTCCATTCCATTCCATTCCATTAAAATCCATTCCATTCTACTCGGGTTGATTGCATTCCAATCCATTCGAATCCATTCCATTCCATTCCATTCCATTCCATTCCATTCCATTCCATTCCATTCCATTCCATTCCATTCTATTCCATTCGATTCCATTCCATTCCATTCCATTCCATTCCATTCCATTCCATTCCGTTCCATTCCATTCCATTCCATTCCATTCCGTTCTACTCGGGTTCATTCCATTCCTTTCCATTCCATTCCATTCAATTCCATTCCATTCCATTCCATTCCATTCCATTCCATTCCATTCCATTCCATTCCATACCAATACATTCCATTCTACTCGGGTTGATTCCATTCCATTCCACTCCATTCCATTGAATTCCATTCCATTCTGTTCTACTCGGGTTGATTCCATTCTATTCCATTCCATTCCATTCCATTCCATTCCATTCCATTTCATTCCGTTCTACTCGGGTTCATTCCATTCCATTCCATTCCCTTCCATTCCATTCCATTCCATTCCATTCAATTCCATTCCATTCGATTCCATTCCATTCCATTCCATTCCATTCCATTCCATTCCATTCCATTCCATTCCATTCCATTCCGTTCTACTCGGGTTCATTCCATTCCATTCCATTCCGTTCCGTTCCGTTCCGTTCCGTTCCGTTCCATTCCATTCCATTCCATTCCATTCCATTCGCTTCTACTCGGGTTGATTCCATTCTATTCCATTCCATTCCATTCGATTCCATTCGATTCCATTCCATTCCATTCCATTCCATTCCATTCCATTCCATTCCATTCCGTTCTACACGGGTTGAATCCATTCCGTTCCATTCCATTCCGTTCCGTTCCATTCCGTTCAGTTCTACTCTGGTTGATTCCATTCTATTCCATTCCATTCCATTCCATTCCATTCCATTCCATTCCATTCCATTCCATTACATTACATTACATTACATTACATTACATTACGTTACATTACATTACATTCCGTTCTACGTGGGTTGATTCCATTGAGTTCCGTTCCGTTCCATTCCGTCCCGTCCTGTCCCTTCCTGTCCCGTCCCGTCCCGTGCCGTTGTACTTGGGTTGATTCCATTCCATTCCGTTCCGTTCCTTTAAGTTTCGTTCCATTCCGATCCACGCAGATTGATTCAATTCCATTCTGTTCTATTCCATTCCATTCCATTCAATTCCATTCCATTCCATTCCATTCCATTCCATTCCATTCCATTCCATTCTACTCGGGTTGATTCCATGCCGTTCCGTTCCGTTCCATTTCTTCCCATCCCGACCAGTCCAGTCCCGTCCCGTCCCGTTCCATCCCGTTCCGTTCTGCTCGGGTTGATTCCGTTCCATTCCGTTCCGTTCCTTTCTGTTCCGTTCCATTGCGTTCCATGCGGGTTGATTCAATTCCATTCTATTACATTGAATTCCATTCCATTCCATTCCATTCCATTCCATTCCATTCCATTCCATTCCATTCCATTCCATTCTACTCGGATTGATTCTATTCCATTCCATTCCATTCCATTCCAGTCCATTCCAATCCATTCCATTCTACTCGGGTTGATTCCATTCCATTCCATTCCATTCCATTCCATTCCATTCCATTCCATTCCATTCCATTCCATTCCATTGCATTCCGTTCCATTCCATTCCATTCGATTCCATTCGATTCCATTCCATTCCATTGCATTCCATTCCATTCCATTCCATTCCCTTCTACTCGGTTTGATTCCATTCCTTTCCATTCCATTCCATTCCATTCCATTCCATTCCATTCCATTCCATTCCATTACATTCCATTCCATTAAATTCCATTCCATTCGATTCCATTCCATTCCACTCCATTCCATTCCATTCCATTCCATTCCATTCCATTCCATTCCATTCTATTCCGTTCAACTCGAGTTCATTGCATTCCATTCCATTCCATTCCATTCCATTCCATTCCATTCCATTCCATTCCAATCCATTCCATTCTACTCGTGTTGATTCCCTTCCATTCCATTCGAATCCATTCCATTCCCTTCCATTGCATTCCATTCCATTCCATTCCATTCCATTCCACTCCATTCCATTCGATTCCATTCCATTCAATACCATTCCATTCCATTCCATTCCATTCCGTTCCATTCCATTCCATTCCATTCCATTCCATTCCATTAAATTCCATTCTATTCCACTCCATTCCATTCCATTCCATTTCATTCCATTCCATTCCATTCCATTCCATTCCATTCCATTCCATTCCATTGTACTCAGGTTCATTCCATTCCATTCCGTTCCGTTCCTTTCCGCTCCGTTCCATTCCATCCCATTCCATTCCATTCCATTCCGTTCCATTCCGTTCCACGCGGGTTGATTCAATTCCATTCTATTACTTTGAATTCCATTCCATTGCATTCAATTCCATTCCATTCCATTCCATTCCATTCCATTCCATTCCATTCCATTCTACTCGGATTGATTCCATTCCATTCCATTCCATTCCATTCCAGTCCATTCCAATCCATTCCATTCTACTCGGGTTGATTCCATTCCATTCCATTCCATTCCATTCCATTCCATTCTATTGCATTCCATTCCATTCCAATCCATTCGATTCCATTCCATTCCATTCCATTCCATTCCATTCCATTCCATTCCATTCCATTCCATTCAATTCCATTCCATTCCATTCCGTTCCCTTCTACCCGGTTTGATTCCATTCCATTCCATTCCATTCCATTCCATTCCATTCCATTCCATTCCATTCCATTCCATTCCATTAAATTCCATTCCATTCGATTCCATTCCATTCCATTCCATTCCATTCCATTCCATTCCATTCCATTCCATTCCATTCCATTCCGTTCTACTCGGGTTCAATGCATTCCATTCCATTCCATTCCATTCCATTCCATTCCATTCCATTCCATTCCATTCCATTCCATACGATTCCATTCCATTCCATTCCATTCCATTCCAATCCATTCCATTCTACTCGGGTTGATTCAATTCCAATCCATTCGAATCCATTCCATTCCCTTCCATTCCATTCCATTCCATTCCATTCCATTCCATTCCGTTCTGCTCGGGTTCATTCCATTCCTTTCAATTCCATTCCATTCAATTCCATTCCATTCCATTCCATTCCATTCCATTCCATTCCATTCCAAACCAATACATTCCATTCTACTCGGGTTGATTCGATTCCATTCCATTCCATTCCATTAAATTCCATTCCATTCCATTCTACTCGGGTTGATTCCATTCCATTACATTCCATTCCATTCCATTCCATTCCATTCCATTCCATTCAGTTCCATTCCATTCCATTCCATTCCGTTCTACTCGGGTTGATTCCATTCTATTCCATTCCATTCCATTCGATTCCATTCGATTCCATTCCATTCCATTCCATTCCGTTCTACTCGGGTTCATTCCATTCCATACCATTCCCTTCCATTCCATTCCATTCCATTCCATTCAATTCCATTCCATTCGATTCCATTCCATTCCATTCCATTCCATTCCATTCCATTCCATTCCATTCCATTCCATTCCAATCCATTCCATTCTACTCGGGTTGATTCCCTTCCATTCCATTCGAATCCATTCCATTCCATTCCATTCCATTCCATTCCATTCCATTCCATTCCATTCCATTCCATTCCATTCCATTCCATTCAATTCCATTCCATTCCATTCAATTCAATTCCATTGAATTCCATTCCATTCCATTCCATTCCATTCCATTCCATTCCATTCCATTCCATTCCATTCCATTCCATTCCGTTCCATTCCATTCCGTTCTACTCGGGTTGATTCCATTCCATTCCATTCCATTCCATTCCATTCCATTCCATTCCATTCCATTCCATTCCATTCCATTACAATCCATTCCATTCTACTCGGGTTGATTGCATTCCAATCCATTCGAACCCATTCCATTCCCTTGCATTCCATTCCCTTGCATTCCATTCCATTCCATTCCATTCCATTCCATTCCATTCCATTCCATTCCATTCTATTCCATTCGATTCCATTCCATTCCATTCCATTCCATTCCATTCCATTCCATTCCGTTCCATTCCATTCCATTCCATTCCATTCCGTTCTACTCGGGTTCATTCCATTCCTTTCCATTCCATTCCATTCAATTCCATACCATTCCATTCCATTCCATTCCATTCCATTCCATTCCAAACCAATACATTCCATTCTACTCGGGTTGATTCCATTCCATTCCACTCCATTCCATTAAATTCCATTCCATTCCGTTCTACTCGGGTTGATTCCATTCTATTCCATTCCATTCCATTCCATTCCATTCGATTCCATTCCATTCCATTCCATTCCGTTCTACTCGGGTTCATTCCATTCCATTCCATTCCCTTCCATTCCATTCCATTCCATTCCATTCCATTCCATTCAATTCCATTCCACTTGATTCCATTCCATTCCATTCCATTCCATTCCATTCCATTCCATTCCATTTCGTTCTACTCGGGTTCATTCCATTCCATTCCATTCCGTTCCGTTCCGTTCCTTTCCGTTCCGTTCCATTCCATTCCATTCCATTCCATTCCATTCGCTTCTACTCGGGTTGATTCCATTCTATTCCATTCCATTCCATTCGATTCCATTCGATTCCATTCCATTCCGTTCCATTCCATTCCATTCCATTACATTCCATTCCATTCCGTTCTACACGGGTTGAATCCATTCCGTTCCATTCCATTCCGTTCCGTTTCATTCCGTTCAGTTCTACTCTGGTTGATTCCATTCTATTCCATTCCATTCCATTCCATTCCATTCCATTCCATTCCATTCCATTCCATTACATTACATCACATTACATTACATTACATTACGTTACATTACATTACATTCGGTTCTACGTGGGTTGATTCCATTGAGTTCCGTTCCGTTCCATTCCGTCCCGTCCTGTCCCTTCCCGTCCCGTCCCGTCCCGTGCCGTTGTACTTGGGTTGATTCCATTCCATTCCGTTCCGTTCCTTTAAGTTCCGTTCCATTCCGATCCACGCAGATTGATTCAATTCCATTCTGTTCTATTCCATTCCATTCCATTAAATTCAATTCCATTCCATTCCATTCCATTCCATTCCATTATACTCGGGTTGATTCCATGCCGTTCCGTTCCGTTCCATTCCGTCCCATCCCGACCCGCCCCGTCCCGTCCCGTCCCGTTCCATCCCGTTCCGTTCTGCCCGGGTTGATTCCGTTCCATTCCGTTCCGTTTCTTTCTGTTCCGTGCCGTTCCGTTCCATGCGGGTTGATTCAAATCCATTCTATTACATTGAATTCCATTCCATTCCATTCCATTCCATTCCATTCTACTCGGATTGATTCCATTCCATTCCATTCCATTCCATTCCAGTCCATTCCAATCCATTCCATTCTACTCGGCTTGGTTCCATTCCATTCCATTCCATTCCATTCCAATCCATTCCATTCCATTCCATTCCATTCCATTGCATTCCATTCCATTCCATTCCATTCGATTCCATTCGATTCCATTCCATTCCATTCCATTCCATTCCATTCCATTCCATTCCATTACTTTCTACTTGGTTTGATTCCATTCCATTCCATTCCATTCCATTCCATTCCATTCCATTCCATTCCATTCCATTCCATACCATTCCATTCCATTCCATTCCGTTCTACTCGGGTTGATTCCATTCCATTCCATTCCATTCCATTCCATTCCATTCCATTCCATTCCAATCCATTCCATACGATTCCATTCCATTCCATTCCTTTCCATTCCATTCCATTCCATTCCAAACCAATACATTCCATTCTACTCGGGTTGATTCCATTCCATTCCATTCCATTCCATTCCATTCCATTCCATTCCATTCCATTCCATTCCATTCCATTCCATTCCATTCCGTTCTACTCGGGTTGATTCCATTCTATTCCATCCCATTCCATTCCATTCCATTCCATTCCCTTCTACTCGGTTTGATTCCATTCCATTCCATTCCATTCCATTCCATTCCATTCCATTCCATTCCATTCCATTCCATTCCATTAAATTCCATTCCATTCTATTCCATTCCATTCCATTCCATTCCATTCCATTCCATTCCATTCCATTCCATTCCATTCCATTCCATTCCATTCCATTCCGTTCTACTCGGGTTCATTGCAATCCATTCCATTCCATTCCAATCCATTCCATTCCATTCCATTCCATTCCATACCATTCCATTCCATTCCATTCCATTCCATTCCATTCCGTTCTACTCGGGTTGATTCCATTCCATTCCATTCCATTCCATTCCATTCCATTCCATTCCATTCCATTCCATTCCATACCATTCCATTCCATTCCATTCCATTCCATTCCATTCCATTCGGTTCTAATCGGGTTGATTCCAATCTAATGCATACCATTCCATTCCATTCCATTCCATTTCATTCCATTCCATTCCGTTCTAATCGGGTTGATTCCACTCTGATGCATACCATTCCATTCCATTCCATTCCGTTCCATTCCATTCCGTTCTACTCGGGTTGATTCCATTCCATTCCATTCCATTCCATTCCATTCCATTCCATTCCATTCCATTCCAGTCGATTCCATTCCATTCCATTCCATTCCATTCCATTCCATTCCAATCCATTCCATTCTACTCGGGTTGATTCCCTTCCATTCCATTCGAATCCATTCCAATCCATTCCATTCCATTCCATTCCATTCCATTCCATTCCATTCCATTCCATTCCATTCCATTCCATTCCATTCCACTCCATTCGATTGCATTCCATTCCATTCCATTCCATTCCATTCCATTCCATTCCATTCCATTCCATTCCATTCCATTCCGTTCTACTCGGGTTCATTCCATTCCATTCCATTCCATTCCATTCCATTCCATTCCATTCCATTCCATACGATTCCATTCCATTCCATTCCATTCCATTCCATTCCATTCCATTCCATTCCATTCCATTCCATTCCATTCCATTCTACTCGGGTTGATTCCACTCTATTGCATACCATTCCATTCCATTCCATTCCATTTCATTCCATTCCATTCCATTCTCTTCCATTGAATTCCATTCCATTCCATTCCATTCCATTCCATTCCATTCCATTCCATTCCATTCCGTTCCATTCCATTCCGTTCTACTCGGGTTGATTCCATTCCATTCCATTCCATTCCATTCCATTCCATTCCATTCCATTCCATTCCATTCCATTCCATTCCATTCCATTCCAATCCATTCCATTCTACTCGGGTTGATTCCATTCCAATCCATTCGTATCCATTCCATTCACTTCCATTCCATTCCATTCCATTCAATTCCATTCCATTCCATTCCATTCCATTCCATTCCGCTCTACTCGGGTTCATTCCATTCCTTTCCATTCCCTTCCATTCAATTCCATTCCATTCCATTCCATTCCATTCCAAACCAATACATTCCATTCTACTCGGGTTGTTTCCATTCCATTCCATTCCATTCCATTAAATTCCATTCCATTCCGTTCTACTCGGGTTGATTCCATTCCATTCCATTCCATTCCATTCCATTCCATTCCATTCTATTCCATTCCATTCCATTCCATTCCATTCCGTTCTACTCGGGTTGATTCCATTCTATTCCATTCCATTCCATTCCATTCCATTCGATTCCATTCCATTCCATTCCATTCCGTTCTACTCGGGTTCATTCCATTCCATTCCATTACCTTCCATTCCATTCCACTCCGTTCTACTCGGGTTGATTCCACTCTATTGCATACCATTCCATTCCATTCCATTCCATTTCATTCCATTCCATTCCATTCTATTCCATTGAATTCCATTCCATTGAATTCCATTCCATTCCAATCCATTCCGTTCCACTCCATCCCGTTCTACTCGGGTTGATTCAATTCCAATCCATTCGAATCCATTCCATTCCCTTCCATTCCATTCCATTCCATTCCATTCCATTCCATTCCATTCCATTCAAATCCATTCCATTCTACTCGGGTTGATTCAATTCCAATCCATTCGAATCCATTCCATTCCTTTCCATTCCATTCCATTCCATTCCATTCCATTCCATTCCATTCCATTCCATTCCATTCCGTTCTACTCGGGTTCATTCCATTCCTTTCCATTCCATTCCATTCCATTCCATTCCATTCCATTCCATTCCATTCCATTCCATTCCATTCCATTCCAAACCAATACATTCCATTCTACTCGGGTTGATTCGATTCCATTCCATTCCATTCCATTAAATTCCATTCCGTTCCGTTCTACTCGGGTTGATTCCATTCCATTCCATTCCATTCCATTCCATTCCATTCCATTCCATTCCATTCCATTCCATTCCATTCCATTCCATTCCATTCCATTCCATTCCATTCCATTCCATTCCGTTCTACTCGGGTTGATTCCATTCTATTCCATTCCATTCCATTCGATTCCATTCGATTCCATTCCATTCCATTCCATTCCGTTCTACTCGGGTTCATTCCATTCCATACCATTCCCTTCCATTCCATTAAATTCCATTCCATTCAATTCCATTCCATTCGATTCCATTCCATTCCATTCCATTCCATTCCATTCCATTCCATTCCATTCCATTCCATTCCGTTCTACTCGGGTTCATTCCATTCCATTCCGTTCCGTTCCGTTCCGTTCCGTTCCGTTCCGTTCCATTCCGTTCATTCCATTCCATTCCATTCCATTCCATTCGCTTCTACTCGGGTTGATTCCATTCTATTCCATTCCATTCCATTCGATTCCATTCGATTCCATTCCATTCCATTCCTTTCCATTCCATTCCATTCCATTCCATTACATTCCATTCCATTCCATTACATTACATTACATTACATTACATTACATTACATTACATTACGTTAAATTACATAACATTCCGTTACATTACATAACATTCCGTTCTACGCGGGTTGATTCCATTGAGTTCCGTTCCGTTCCATTCCGTCACGTCCTGACCCTTCCCGTCCCGTCCCGTCCCGTGTCGTTGTACTTGGGTTGATTCCATTCCATTCCGTTCCGTTCCTCTAAGTTCCGTTCCATTCCGATCCACGCAGATTGATTCAATTCCATTCTGTTCTATTCCATTCCATTCCATTCCATTCAGTTCCATTCCATTCCATTAAATTCCGTTCCATTCTACTCGGGTTGATTCCATGCCGTTCCGTTCCGTTCCATTCCGTCCCATCCCGACCCGTCCCGTCCCGTCCCGTCCCGTTCCATCCCGTTCCGTTCTGCTTGGGTTGATTCTGTTCCATTCCGTTCCGTTTCTTTCTGTTCCGTTCCATTCCGTTCCATGCGGGTTGATTCAATTCCATTCTATTACATTGAATTCCATTCCATTCCATTCCATTCCATTCCATTATACTCGGATTGATTCCATTCCATTCCATTCCATTCCATTCCAGTCCATTCCAATCCATTCCATTCTACTCGGGTTGCTTCCATTCCATTCCATTCCATTCCATTCCATTCCATTCCATTCCATTCCATTCCATTGCATTCCATTCCATTCGATTCCATTCGATTCCATTCGATTCCATTCCATTCCATTCCATTCCATTCCATTCCATTCCATTCCCTTCTACTCGGTTTGATTCCATTCCATTCCATTCCATTCCATTCCATTCCATTCCATTCCATTCCATTCCATTCCATTCCATTAAATTCCATTCCATTCGATTCCACTCCATTCCATTCCATTCCATTCCATTCCATTCCATTCCATTCCATTCCATTCCGTTCTACTCGGGTTGATTCCATTCCATTCCATTCCATTCCATTCCATTCCATTCCATTCCATTCCATTCCATTCCATTCCATTCCATACGATTCCATTCCATTCCATTCCATTCCATTCCATTCCATTCCATTCCATTCCATTCCATTCCGTTCTACTCGGGTTGATTCCACTCTAATGCATACCATTCCATTCAATTCCATTCCATTCCATTCCATTTCATTCCATTCCATTCCATTCTATTCCATTGAATTCCATTCCATTGAATTCCATTCCATTCCAATCCATTCCGTTCCATTCCATTCCGTTCTACTCAGGTTGACTCCATTCCATTCCATTCCATTCTATTCCATTCCATTCCATTCGATTCCATTCCATTCCATTCCATTCCATTCCATTCCATTCCAATCCATTCCATTCTACTCGGGTTGATTCCCTTCCATTCCATTCGAATCCATTCCATTCCATTCCATTCCATTCCATTCCATTCCATTCCATTCCATTCCATTCCATTCCATTCCATTCCGTTCTACTCGGGTTGATTCCAATCCATTCCATTCCATTCCATTCCATTCCATTCCATTCCATTCCATTCCATTCCATTCCATTCCATACGATTCCATTCCATTCCATTCCATTCCTTTCCATTCCATTCCATTCCATTCCATTCCATTCCATTCCGTTCTACTCGGGTTGATTCCACTCTATTGCATACCATTCCATTCCATTCCATTCCATTTCATTCCATTCCATTCCATTCTATTCCATAGAATTCCATTCCATTCCATTCCATTCCATTCCATTCCATTCCATTCCATTCCATTCCATTCCATTCCATTCCGTTCCATTCCATTCCGTTCTACTCGGGTTGATTCCATTCCATTCCATTCCATTCCATTCCATTCCATTCCATTCCATTCCATTCCATTACAATCCATTCCATTCTACTCGGGTTGATTGCATTCCAATCCATTCGAATCCATTCCATTCCCTTGCATTCCATTCCATTCCATTCCATTCCATTCCATTCCATTCCATTCCATTCCATTCCATTCCATTCCATTCTATTCCATTCGATTCCATTCCATTCCATTCCATTCCATTCCATTCCATTCCGTTCCATTCCATTCCATTCCATTCCATTCCGTTCTACTCGGGTTCATTCCATTCCTTTCCATTCCATTCCATTCAATTAAATTCCATTCCATTCCATTCCATTCCATTCCATTCCATTCCATTCCATTCCATTCCATTCCAAACCAATACATTCCATTCTACTCGGGTTGATTCCATTCCATTCCACTCCATTCCATTAAATTCCATTCCATTCCGTTCTACTCGGGTTGATTCCATTCTATTCCATTCCATTCCATTCCATTCCATTCGATTCCATTCCATTCCATTTCATTCCGTTCTACTCGGGTTCATTCCATTCCATTCCATTCCCTTCCATTCCATTCCATTCCATTCCATTCAATTCCATTCCATTCGATTCCATTCCATTCCATTCCATTCCATTCCATTCCATTCCATTCCATTCCATTCCATTCCATTCCATTCCGTTCTACTCGGGTTCATTCCATTCCATTCCGTTCCGTTCCGTTCCGTTCCGTTCCGTTCCGTTCCATTCCATTCCATTCCATTCCATTCCATTCGCTTCTACTCGGGTTGATTCCATTCTATTCCATTCCATTCCATTCGATTCCATTCGATTCCATTCCATTCCGTTCCATTCCATTCCATTCCATTCCATTCCGTTCTACACGGGTTGAATCCATTCCGTTCCATTCCATTCCGTTCCGTTCCATTCCGTTCAGTTCTACTCTGGTTGATTCCATTCTATTCCATTCCATTCCATTCCATTCCATTCCATTCCATTCCATTCCATTACATTACATTATATTACATTACATTACATTACATTACATTACATTACGTTACATTACATTACATTCCGTTCTACGTGGGTTGATTCCATTGAGTTCCGTTCCGTTCCATTCCGTCCCGTCCTGTCCCTTCCTGTCCCGTCCCGTCCCGTGCCGTTGTACTTGGGTTGATTCCATTCCATTCTGTTCCGTTCCTTTAAGTTTCGTTCCATTCCGATCCACGCAGATTGATTCAATTCCATTCTGTTCTATTCCATTCCATTCCATTCAATTCCATTCCATTCCATTCCATTCCATTCCATTCCATTCCATTCCATTCCATTCCATTCTACTCGAGTTGATTCCATGCCGTTCCGTTCCATTCCATTTCGTCCGATACCGACCCGTCCAGTCCCGTCCCGTCCCGTTCCATCCCGTTCCGTTCTGCTCGGGTTGATTCCGTTCCATTCCGTTCCGTTCCTTTCTGTTCCGTTCCATTCCGTTCCATGCGGGTTGATTCAATTCCATTCTATTACATTGAATTCCATTCCATTCCATTCCATTCCATTCCATTCCATTCCATTCCATTCCATTCCATTCCATTCCATTCTACTCGGATTGATTCTATTCCATTCCATTCCATTCCATTCCAGTCCATTCCAATCCATTCCATTCTACTCGGGTTGATTCCATTCCATTCCATTCCATTCCATTCCATTCCATTCCATTCCATTCCATTCCATTCCATTCCATTGCATTCCGTTCCATTCCATTCCATTCGATTCCATTCGATTCCATTCCATTCCATTGCATTCCATTCCATTCCATTCCATTCCCTTCTACTCGGTTTGATTCCATTCCTTTCCATTCCATTCCATTCCATTCCATTCCATTCCATTCCATTCCATTACATTACATTCCATTCCATTAAATTCCATTCCATTCGATTCCATTCCATTCCACTCCATTCCATTCCATTCCATTCCATTCCATTCCATTCCATTCTATTCCGTTCAACTCGGGTTCATTGCATTCCATTCCATTCCATTCCATTCCATTCCATTCCATTCCATTCCAATCCATTCCATTCTACTCGGGTTGATTCCCTTCCATTCCATTCGAATCCATTCCATTCCCTTCCATTCCATTCCATTCCATTCCATTCCATTCCATTCCACTCCATTCCATTCGATTCCATTCCATTCAATTCCATTCCATTCCATTCCATTCCATTCCGTTCCATTCCATTCCATTCCATTCCATTCCATTCCATTAAATTCCATTCTATTCCACTCCATTCCATTCCATTCCATTTCATTCCATTCCATTCCATTCCATTCCATTCCATTCCATTCCATTGTACTCGGGTTCATTCCATTCCATTCCGTTCCGTTCCTTTCCGCTCCGTTCCATTCCATCCCATTCCATTCCATTCCATTCCGTTCCATTCCGTTCCACGCGGGTTGATTCAATTCCATTCTATTACTTTGAATTCCATTCCATTGCATTCAATTCCATTCCATTCCATTCCATTCCATTCCATTCCATTCTACTCGGATTGATTCCATTCCATTCCATTCCATTCCATTCCAGTCCATTCCAATCCATTCCATTCCACTCGGGTTGATTCCATTCCATTCCATTCCATTCCCTTCCATTCTATTGCATTCCATTCCATTCCAATCCATTCGATTCCATTCCATTCCATTCCATTCCATTCCATTCCATTCCATTCCATTCCATTCCATTCCATTCCATTCCATTCCATTCCCTTCTACCCGGTTTGATTCCATTCCATTCCATTCCATTCCATTCCATTCCATTCCATTCCATTCCATTCCATTCCATTCCATTCCATTAAATTCCATTCCATTCGATTCCATTCCATTCCATTCCATTCCATTCCATTCCATTCCATTCCATTCCATTCCGTTCTACTCGGGTTCATTGCATTCCATTCCATTCCATTCCATTCCATTCCATTCCATTCCATTCCATTCCATACGATTCCATTCCATTCCATTCCATTCCATTCCAATCCATTCCATTCTACTCGGGTTGATTCAATTCCAATCCATTCGAATCCATTCCATTCCCTTCCATTCCATTCCATTCCATTCCATTCCATTCCATTCCATTCCGTTCTACTCGGGTTCATTCCATTCCTTTCAATTCCATTCCATTCAATTCCATTCCATTCCATTCCATTCCATTCCATTCCATTCCATTCCATTCCAAACCAATACATTCCATTCTACTCGGGTTGATTCGATTCCATTCCATTCCATTCCATTAAATTCCATTCCATTCCGTTCTACTCGGGTTGATTCCATTCCATTCCATTCCATTCCATTCCATTCCATTCCATTCCATTCCATTCCATTCCATTCCATTCCATTCCATTCCATTCCGTTCTACTCGGGTTGATTCCATTCTATTCCATTCCATTCCATTCGATTCCATTCGATTCCATTCCATTCCATTCCATTCCGTTCTACTCGGGTTCATTCCATTCCATACCATTCCCTTCCATTCCATTCCATTCCATTCCATTCAATTCCATTCCATTCGATTCCATTCCATTCCATTCCATTCCATTCCATTCCATTCCATTCCATTCCTTTCCATTCCATTCCGTTCTACTCGGGTTCATTCCATTCCATTCCGTTCCGTTCCGTTCCGTTCCGTTCCGTTCCGTTCCATTCCATTCCATTCCATTCCATTCCATTCGCTTCTACTCGGGTTGATTCCATTCTATTCCATTCCATTCCATTCGATTCCATTCGATTCCATTCCATTCCATTCCATTCCATTCCATTCCATTCCATTCCATTCCGTTCTACACGGGTTGAATCCATTCCGTTCCATTGCATTCCGTTCCGTTCCATTCCGTTCAATTCTACTCTGGTTGATTCCATTCTATTCCATTCCATTCCATTCCATTCCATTCCATTCCATTCCATTCCATTCCATTCCATTCCATTACATTACATTACATTACATTACGTTACATTACATTACATTCCGTTCTACGCGGGTTGATTCCATTGAGTTCCGTTCCATTCCATTCCGTCCCGTCCTGTCCCTTCCCGTCCCGTCCCTTCCCTTGCCGTTGTACTTGGGTTGATTCCATTCCATTCCGTTCCGTTCCTTTAAGTTCCGTTCCATTCCGATCCACGCAGATTGATTCAATTCCATTCTGTTCTATTCCATTCCATTCCATTCCATTCAATTCCATTCCATTCCATTAAATTCCATTCCATTCTACTCGGGTTGATTCCATGCCGTTCCGTTCCGTTCCATTCCGTCCCATCCCGACCCGTCCCGTCCCGTCCCGTCCCGTTCCATCCCGTTCCGTTCTGCTTGGGTTGATTCCGTTCCATTCCGTTCCGTTTCTTTCTGTTCCGTTCCATTCCGTTCCATGCGGGTTGATTCAATTCCTTTCTATTACATTTAATTCCATTCCATTCCATTCCATTCCATTCCATTCTACTCGGATTGATTCCATTCCATTCCATTGCATTCCATTCCAGTCCATTCCAATCCATTCCATTCTACTCGGGTTGATTCCATTCCATTCCATTCCATTCCATTCCATTCCATTCCATTCCATTCCATTCCATTCCATTCCATTGCATTCCATTCCATTCGATTCCATTCGATTCCATTCCATTCCATTCCATTCCATTCCATTCCATTCCATTCCATTCCATTCCATTCCCTTCTACTCGGTTTGATTCGATTCCATTCCATTCCATTCCATTCCATTCCATTCCATTCCATTCCATTCCATTCCATTCCATTCCATTCCATTAAATTCCATTCCATTCGATTCCACTCCATTCCATTCCATTCCATTCCATTCCATTCCATTCCATTCCATTCCATTCCATTCCATTCCATTCCGTTCTACTCGGGTTCATTGCATTCCATTCCATTCCATTCCATTCCATTCCCTTCCATTCCATACCATTCCATTCCATTCCATTCAATTCCATTCCATTCCATTCCATTCCATTCCATTCCGTTCTACTCGGGTTGATTCCATTCCATTCCATTCCATTCCATTCCATTCCTTTCCATTCCATTCCATTCCATTCCATTCCATACGATTCCACTCCATTCCATTCCATTCCATTCCATTCCATTCCATTCCATTCCATTCCATTCTGTTCTACTCGGGTTGATTCCACTCTAATGCATACCATTCCATTCCATTCCATTCCATTCCATTCCATTCCATTTCATTCCATTCCATTCCATTCCATTCTATTCCATTGAATTCCATTCCATTGAATTCCATTCCATTCCAATCCATTCCGTTCCATTCCATTCCGTTCTACTCGGGTTGACTCCATTCCATTCCATTCCATTCTATTCCATTCCATTCCATTCGATTCCATTCCATTCCATTCCATTCCATTCCATTCCAATCCATTCCTTTCTACTCGGGTTGATTCCCTTCCATTCCATTCGAATCCATTACATTCCATTCAATTCCATTCCATTCCATTCCATTCCATTCCATTCCGTTCTACTCGGGTTGATTCCAATCCATTCCATTCCATTCCATTCCATTCCATTCCATTCCATTCCATTCCATTCCATTCCATTCCATTCCATTCCATACGATTCCATTCCATTCCATTCCATTCCATTCCATTCCATTCCATTCCATTCCGTTCTACTCTGGTTGATTCCACTCAATTGCATACCATTCCATTCCATTCCATTCCATTTCATTCCATTCCATTCCATTCAATTCCATTGAATTCCATTCCATTCCATTCCATTCCATTCCATTCCATTCCATTCCATTCCATTCCATTCCATTCCATTCCATTCCGTTCCATTCCATTCCGTTCTACTCGGGTTGATTCCATTCCATTCCATTCCATTCCATTCCATTCCATTCCATTCCATTCCATTCCATTACAATCCATTCCATTCTACTCGGGTTGATTGCATTCCAATCCATTCGAATCCATTCCATTCCCTTGCATTCCATTCCATTCCATTCCATTCCATTCCATTACATTCCATTCCATTCCATTCTATTCCATTCGATTCCATTCCATCCCATTCCATTCCATTCCATTCCATTCCGTTCCGTTCCATTCCATTCCATTCCATTCCATTCCGTTCTACTCGGGTTCATTCCATTCCTTTCCATTCCATTCCATTCAATTCCATTCCATTGCATTCCATTCCATTCCATTCCATTCCATTCCATTCCATTCCATTCCAAACCAATACATTCCATTCTACTCGGGTTGATTCCATTCCATTCCACTCCATTCCATTAAATTCCATTCCATTCCGTTCTACTCGGGTTGATTCCATTCTATTCCATTCCATTCCATTCCATTCCATTCGATTCCATTCCATTCCATTTCATTCCGTTCTACTCGGGTTCATTCCATTCCATTCCATTCCCTTCCATTCCATTCCATTCCATTCCATTCAATTCCATTCCATTCGATTCCATTCCATTCCATTCCATTCCATTCCATTCCGTTCTACTCGGGTTCATTCCATTCCATTCCATTCCATTCCATTCCATTCCATTCCGTTCTACTCGGGTTGATTCCAATCCATTCCATTCCATTCCATTCCATTCCATTCCATTCCATTCCATTCCATTCCATTCCATTCCATTCCATACGATTCCATTCCATTCCATTCCATTCCATTCCATTCCATTCCATTCCATTCCGTTCTACTCTGGTTGATTCCACTCAATTGCATACCATTCCATTCCATTCCATTCCATTTCATTCCATTCCATTCCATTCAATTCCATTGAATTCCATTCCATTCCATTCCATTCCATTCCATTCCATTCCATTCCATTCCATTCCATTCCATTCCATTCCATTCCATTCCGTTCCATTCCATTCCGTTCTACTCGGGTTGATTCCATTCCATTCCATTCCATTCCATTCCATTCCATTCCATTCCATTCCATTCCATTCCATTACAATCCATTCCATTCTACTCGGGTTGATTGCATTCCAATCCATTCGAATCCATTCCATTCCCTTGCATTCCATTCCATTCCATTCCATTCCATTCCATTACATTCCATTCCATTCCATTCTATTCCATTCGATTCCATTCCATCCCATTCCATTCCATTCCATTCCATTCCGTTCCGTTCCATTCCATTCCATTCCATTCCATTCCGTTCTACTCGGGTTCATTCCATTCCTTTCCATTCCATTCCATTCAATTCCATTCCATTGCATTCCATTCCATTCCATTCCATTCCATTCCATTCCATTCCATTCCAAACCAATACATTCCATTCTACTCGGGTTGATTCCATTCCATTCCACTCCATTCCATTAAATTCCATTCCATTCCGTTCTACTCGGGTTGATTCCATTCTATTCCATTCCATTCCATTCCATTCCATTCGATTCCATTCCATTCCATTTCATTCCGTTCTACTCGGGTTCATTCCATTCCATTCCATTCCCTTCCATTCCATTCCATTCCATTCCATTCAATTCCATTCCATTCGATTCCATTCCATTCCATTCCATTCCATTCCATTCCGTTCTACTCGGGTTCATTCCATTCCATTCCATTCCGTTCCGTTCCGTTCCTTTCCGTTCCGTTCCATTCCATTCCATTCCATTCCATTTCATTCGCTTCTTCTCGGGTTGATTCCATTCTATTCCATTCCATTCCATTCGATTCCATTCGATTCCATTCCATTCCATTCCATTCCATTCCATTCCATTCCATTCCATTCCATTCCATTCCATTCCATTCCACTCCATTCCGTTCTACACGGGTTGAATCCATTCCGTTCCATTCCATTCCGTTCCGTTCCATTCCGTTCAGTTCTACTCTGGTTGAATCCATTCCATTCCATTCCATTCCATTCCATTCCATTACATTACATTACATTACATTACATTACATTACATTACGTTACATTACATTACATTCCGTTCTACGTGGGTTGATTCCATTGAGTTCCGTTCCGTTCCATTCCGTCCCGTCCTGTCCCTTCCCGTCCCGTCCCGTCCCGTGCCGTTGTACTTGGGTTGATTCCATTCCATTCCGTTCCGTTCCTTTAAGTTCCGTTCCATTCCGATCCACGCAGATTGATTCAATTCCATTCTGTTCTATTCCATTCCATTCCATTCAATTCAATTCCATTCCATTCCATTCCATTCCATTCCATTATACTCGGGTTGATTCCATGCCGTTCCGTTCCGTTCCATTCCGTCCCATCCCGACCCGTCCCATCCCGTCCCGTCCCGTTCCATCCCGTTCCGTTCTGCTCGGGTTGATTCCGTTCCATTCCGTTCCGTTTCTTTCTGTTCCGTTCCATTCCGTTCCATGCGGGTTGATTCAAATCCATTCTATTACATTGAATTCCATTCCATTCCATTCCATTCCATTCCATTCCATTCTACTCGGATTGATTCCATTCCATTCCATTCCATTCCATTCCAGTCCATTCCAATCCATTCCATTCTACTCGGCTTGATTCCATTCCATTCCATTCCATTCCATTCCATTCCATTCCATCCCATTCCATTCCATTCCATTCCATTCCATTGCATTCCATTCCATTCCATTCCATTCGATTCCATTCGATTCCATTCCATTCCATTCCATTCCATTCCATTCCATTCCATTCCATTCCATTCCATTCCATTACTTTCTACTCGGTTTGATTCCATTCCATTCCATTCCATTCCATTCCATTCCATTCCATTCCATTCCATTCCTTTCCATTCCATTCCGTTCCATTCCATTAAATTCCATTCCATTCGATTCCATTCCATTCCATTCCATTCCATTCCATTCCATTCCATTCCATTCCATTCCATTCCATTCTGTTCTACTCGGGTTCACTGCATTCCATTCTATTCCATTCCATTCCATTCCATTCCATTCCATTCCATTCCATTCCATTCCATACCATTCCATTCCATTCCATTCCATTCCATTCCTTTCTACTCGGGTTGATTCCATTCCATTCCATTCCATTCCATTCCATTTCATTCCATTCCAATCCATTCCATACGATTCCATTCCATTCCATTCCATTCCATTCCATTCCACTCCGTTCTACTCGGGTTGATTCCACTCTAATGCATACCATTCCATTCCATTCCATTCCATTTCATTCCATTCCATTCCATTCCATTCCTTTGAATTCCATTCCATTGAATTCCATTCCATTCCACTCCATTCCGTTCCATTCCATTCCGTTCTACTCGGGTTGATTCCATGCCATTCCATTCCAATCCATTCCATTCCATTCCATTCCATTCCATTCCATTCCATTCCGTTCTACTCGGGTTGATTCAATTCCATTCCATTCCATTCTATTCCATTCCATTCCATTCGATTCCATTCCATTCCATTCCATTCCATTCCATTCCAATCCATTCCATTCTACTCGGGTTGATTCCATTCCATTCCATTCGAATCCATTCCATTCCATTCCATTCCATTCCATTCCATTCCATTCCATTCCATTTCGTTCTACTCTTGTTGATTCCACTCTATTGCATACCATTCCATTCCATTCCATTACATTTCATTCCATTCCATTACATTCTATTCCATTTAATTCCATTCCATTCCATTCCATTCCATTCCATTCCATTCCATTCCATTCCATTCCGTTCAATTCAATTCCGTTTTACTCGGGTTGATTCCATTCCATTCCATTCCATTCCATTCCATTCCATTCCATTCCATTCCAATCCATTCCATTCTACTCGGGTTGATTCCTTACCATTCCATTCGAATCCATTCCAATCCCTTCCATTCCATTCCATTCCATTCCATTCCATTCCATTCCATTCGATTCCATTCCATTCCATTCCATTCCATTCCATTCCATTCCATTCCATTCCATTCCATTCCATTCCATACGATTCCATTCCATTCCATTCCATTCCATTCCATTCCATTCCATTCCATTCCATTCTACTCGAGTTGATTCCACTCTATTGCATACCATTCCACTCCATTCCATTCCATTTCATTCCATTCCATTCCATTCTATTCCATTGAATCCCATTCCATTCCATTCCATTCCATACGATTCCATTCCATTCCATTCCTTTCCGTTCTATTCGGGTTGACTCCACTGTAATGCATACCATTCCATTCCATTCCATTCCATTCCATTCCATTCCATTCCATTCCATTCTATTCCATTGAATTCCATTCCATTCCATTCCATTCCATTCCATTCCATTCCGTTCCATTCCATTCCGTTCTCCTCGGGTTGATTCCATTCCATTCCATTCCATTCCATTACATTCCATTCCATTCCATTAAATTCCATTCCATTCCATTCCATTCCATTATATTCCATTGCATTCCAATCCATTCCATTCTACTCGGGTTGATTCCATTCCAATCCATTCGAATCCATTCCATTCCCTTCCATTCCATTCCATTCCATTCCATTCCATTCCATTCCATTCCATTCCATTCCATTCCATTCCATTCCGTTCTACTCGGGTTCATTACATTCCTTTCCATTCCATTCCATTCAATTCCATTCCATTCCATTCCATTCCATTCCATTCCATTCCATTCCATTCCATTCCGTTCCATTCCATTCCGTTCTACTCGGGTTGATTCCATTCCATTCCATTCCATTCCATTCCATTCCATTCCATTCCATTCCATTGCATTCCAATCCATTCCATTCTACTCGGGTTGATTCCATTCCAATCCATTCGAATCCATTCCATTCCCTTCCATTCCATTCCATTCCATTCCATTCCATTCCATTCCATTCCATTCCATTCCATTCCGTTCTACTCGAGTTGATTAAATTCTATTCCATTCCATTCCATTCGATTCCATTCGATTCCATTCCATTCCATTCCATTCCGTTCTACTCGGGTTCATTCCATTCCATTCCATTCCCTTCCATTCCATTCCATTCCGTTCTACTCGGGATGATTCCACTCTATTGCATACCATTCCATTCCATTCCATTCGATTTCATTCCATTAAATTCCATTCTATTCCATTGAATTCCATTCCATTCCATTCCATTCCATTCCGTTCCATTCCATTCCATTCTACTCGGGTTGATTCCATTCCATTCCATTCCATTCCATTCCATTCCATTCCATTCCATTCCATTCCAATCCATTCCATTCTACTCGGGTTGATTCCATTCCAATCCATTCGAATCCATTCCATTCCCTTCCATTCCATTCCATTCCATTCCATTCCATTCCATTCCATTCCATTCCATTCCATTCCAAACCAATACATTCCATTCTCGGGTTGATTCCATTCCGTTCCATTCCATTCCATTAAATTCCATTCCATTCCGTTCTACTCGGGTTGATTCCATTCCATTCCATTCCATTCCATTCCATTCCATTCCATTCCATTCCATTCCATTCCATTCCATTCCGTTCTACTCGGGTTGATTCCATTCTATTCCATTCCATTCCATTCCATTCCATTCCATTCCATTCCTTTCCGTTCCATTCCATTCCGTTCTACTCGGGTTGATTCCATTCCATTCCATTCCATTCCATTCCATTCCATTCCATTCCATTGCATTCCATTCCATTCCATTCCAATCCATTCCATTCTACTCGGGTTGATTCCATTCCAATCCATTCGAATCCTTTCCATTCCCTTCCATTCCATTCCATTCCATTCCATTCCATTCCATTCCATTCCATTCCGTTCTACTCGGGTTCATTCCATTCCTTTCCATTCCATTCCATTCAATTCCATTCCATTCCATTCCATTCCATTCCCTTCTACCCGGTTTGATTCCATTCCATTCCATTCCATTCCATTCCATTCCATTCCATTCCATTCCATTCCATTCCATTCCATTAAATTCCATTCCATTCGATTCCATTCCATTCCATTCCATTCCATTCCATTCCATTCCATTCCATTCCATTCCATTCCGTTCTACTCGGGTTGATTCCACTCTAATGCATACCATTCCATTCCATTCCATTCCATTTCATTCCATTCCATTCCATTCTATTCCATTGAATTCCATTCCATTGAATTCCATTCCATTCCATTCCATTCCGTTCCATTCCATTCCGTTCTACTCGGGTTGATTCAATTCCATTCCATTCCATTCCATTCCATTCCATTCCATTCCATTCCATTCCAGTGGATTCCATTGCATTCCATTCCATTCCATTCCATTCCAATCCATTCCATTCTACTCGGGTTGATTCCCTTCCATTCCATTCGAATCCATTCCAATCAATTCCATTCCATTCCATTCCATTCCATTCCATTCCATTCCATTCCATTCCATTCCATTCCATTCCATTCCATTCCATTCCGTTCTACACGGGTTGAATCCATTCCGTTCCATTCCATTCCATTCCGTTCCATTCCGTTCAGTTCTACTCTGGTTGAATCCATTCCATTCCATTCCATTCCATTCCATTCCATTACATTACATTACATTACATTACATTACATTACATTACATTACATTACGTTACATTACATTACATTCCGTTCTACCTGGGTTGATTCCATTGAGTTCCGTTCCGTTCCATTCCGTCCCTTCCTGTCCCTTCCCGTCCCGTCCCGTCCCGTGCCGTTGTACTTGGGTTGATTCCATTCCATTCCGTTCCGTTCCTTTAAGTTCCGTTCCATTCCGATCCACGCAGATTGATTCAATTCCATTCTGTTCTATTCCATTCCATTCCATTCAATTCCATTCCATTCCATTCCATTCCATTCCATTCCATTATACTCGGGTTGATTCCATGCCGTTCCGTTCCGTTCCATTCCGTCCCATCCCGACCCGTCCCGTCCCGTCCCGTCCCGTTCCATCCCGTTCCGTTCTGATCGGGTTGATTCCGTTCCATTCCGTTCCGTTTCTTTCTGTTCCGTTCCATTCCGTTCCATGCGGGTTGATTCAAATCCATTCTATTACATTGAATTCCATTCCATTCCATTCCATTCCATTCCATTCTACTCGGATTGATTCCATTCCATTCCATTCCATTCCATTCCAGTCCATTCCAATCCATTCCATTCTACTCGGCTTGATTCCATTCCATTCCATTCCATTCCATTCCATTCCATTCCATTCCATTCCATTCCATTGCATTCCATTCCATTCCATTCCATTCGATTCCATTCGATTCCATTCCATTCCATTCCATTCCATTCCATTCCATTCCATTCCATTCCATTACTTTCTACTCGGTTTGATTCCATTCCATTCCATTCCATTCCATTCCATTCCATTCCATTCCATTCCATTCCATTCCGTTCCATTCCATTAAATTCCATTCCATTCGATTCCATTCCATTCCATTCCATTCCATTCCGTTCCATTCCATTCCATTCCATTCCATTCTGTTCTACTCGGGTTCACTGCATTCCATTCTATTCCATTCCATTCCATTCCATTCCATTCCATTCCATTCCATTCCATACCATTCCATTCCATTCCATTCCATTCCATTCCTTTCTACTCGGGTTGATTCCACTCCATTCCATTCCATTCCATTCCATTTCATTCCATTCCAATCCATTCCATACGATTCCATTCCATTCCATTCCATTCCATTCCATTCCACTCCGTTCTACTCGGGTTGATTCCACTCTAATGCATACCATTCCATTCCATTCCATTCCATTTCATTCCATTCCATTCCATTCCATTCCTTTGAATTCCATTCCATTGAATTCCATTCCATTCCACTCCATTCCGTTCCATTCCATTCCGTTCTACTCGGGTTGATTCCATTCCATTCCATTCCAATCCATTCCATTCCATTCCATTCCATTCCATTCCATTCCATTCCATTCCGTTCTACTCGGGTTGATTCCACTCTAATGCCTACCATTCCATTCCATTCCATTCCATTTCATTCCATTCCATTCCATTCTATTCCATTGAATTCCATTCCATTGAATTCCATTCCATTCCAATCCATTCCGTTCCATTCCATTCCGTTCTACTCAGGTTGATTCAATTCCATTCCATTCCATTCTATTCCATTCCATTCCATTCGATTCCATTCCATTCCATTCCATTCCATTCCATTCCAATCCATTCCATTCTACTCGGGTTGATTCCCTTCCATTCCATTCGAATCCATTCCATTCCATTCCATTCCATTCCATTCCATTCCATTCCATTCCATTCCATTCCATTCCATTCCGTTCTACTCGTGTTGATTCCACTGTATTGCATACCATTCCATTCCATTCCATTACATTTCATTCCATTCCATTACATTCTATTCCATTTAATTCCATTCCATTCCATTCCATTCCATTCCATTCCATTCCATTCCATTCCATTCCATTCCGTTCAATTCAATTCCGTTTTACTCGGGTTGATTCCATTCCATTCCATTCCATTCCATTCCATTCCATTCCATTCCATTCCAATCCATTCCATTCTACTCGGGTTGATTCCTTACCATTCCATTCGAATCCATTCCAATCCCTTCCATTCCATTCCATTCCATTCCATTCCATTCCATTCCATTCCATTCCATTCGATTCCATTCCATTCCATTCCATTCCATTCCATTCCATTCCATTCCATTCCATTCCATTCCATTCCATTCCATTCTACTCGAGTTGATTCCACTCTATTGCATACCATTCCACTCCATTCCATTCCATTTCATTCCATTCCATTCCATTCTATTCCATTGAATCCCATTCCATTCCATTCCATTCCATACGATTCCATTCCATTCCATTCCCTTCCGTTCTATTCGGGTTGACTCCACTCTAATGCATACCATTCCATTCCATTCCATTCCATTCCATTCCATTCCATTCCATTCCATTCCATTCTATTCCATTGAATTCCATTCCATTCCACTCCATTCCATTCCGTTCCATTCCATTCCGTTCTACTCGGGTTGATTCCATTCCATTCCATTCCATTCCATTCCATTCCATTCCATTCCATTCCATTCCATTACATTCCATTCCATTATATTCCATTGCATTCCAATCCATTCCATTCTACTCGGGTTGATTCCATTCCAATCCATTCGAATCCATTCCATTCCCTTCCATTCCATTCCATTCCATTCCATTCCATTCCATTCCATTCCATTCCATTCCATTCCGTTCTACTCGGGTTCATTACATTCCTTTCCATTCCATTCCATTCAATTCCATTCCATTCCATTCCATTCCATTCCATTCCATTCCATTCCATTCCATTCCGTTCCATTCCATTCCGTTCTACTCGGGTTGATTCCATTCCATTCCATTCCATTCCATTCCATTCCATTCCATTCCATTCCATTCCATTGCATTCCAATCCATTCCATTCTACTCGGGTTGATTCCATTCCAATCCATTCGAATCCATTCCATTCCCTTCCATTCCATTCCATTCCATTCCATTCCATTCCATTCCATTCCATTCCATTCCGTTCTACTCGGGTTCATTCCATTCCTTTCCATTCCATTCCATTCAATTCCATTCCATTCCATTCCATTCCATTCCATTCCATTCGATTCCATTCCATTCCAATCCATTCCATTCTACTCGGGTTGATTCCCTTCCATTCCATTCGAATCCATTCCATTCCATTCCATTCCATTCCATTCCATTCCATTCCATTCCATTCCATTCCGTTCTACTCGGGTTCATTACATTCCTTTCCATTCCATTCCATTCAATTCCATTCCATTCCATTCCATTCCATTCCATTCCATTCCATTCCATTCCATTCCAATCCATTCCATTCTACTCGGGTTGATTCCATTCCAATCCATTCGAATCCATTCCATTCCCTTCCATTCCATTCCATTCCATTCCATTCCATTCCATTCCGTTCCATTCCATTCCGTTCTACTCAGGTTGATTCAATTCCATTCCATTCCATTCTATTCCATTCCATTCCATTCGATTCCATTCCATTCCATTCCATTCCATTCCATTCCAATCCATTCCATTCTACTCGGGTTGATTCCCTTCCATTCCATTCGAATCCATTCCATTCCATTCCATTCCATTCCATTCCATTCCATTCCATTCCATTCCATTCCATTCCATTCCGTTCTACTCGTGTTGATTCCACTCTATTGCATACCATTCCATTCCATTCCATTACATTTCATTCCATTCCATTACATTCTATTCCATTTAATTCCATTCCATTCCATTCCATTCCATTCCATTCCATTCCATTCCATTCCGTTCAATTCAATTCCGTTTTACTCGGGTTGATTCCATTCCATTCCATTCCATTCCATTCCATTCCATTCCATTCCATTCCAATCCATTCCATTCTACTCGGGTTGATTCCTTACCATTCCATTCGAATCCATTCCAATCCCTTCCATTCCATTCCATTCCATTCCATTCCATTCCATTCCATTCCATTCGATTCCATTCCATTCCATTCCATTCCATTCCATTCCATTCCATTCCATTCCATTCCATTCCATTCCATTCTACTCGAGGTGATTCCACTCTATTGCATACCATTCCACTCCATTCCATTCCATTTCATTCCATTCCATTCCATTCTATTCCATTGAATCCCATTCCATTCCATTCCATTCCATACGATTCCATTCCATTCCATTCCTTTCCGTTCTATTCGGGTTGACTCCACTCTAATGCATACCATTCCATTCCATTCCATTCCATTCCATTCCATTCCATTCCATTCCATTCCATTCCATTCCATTCCATTCTATTCCATTGAATTCCATTCCATTCCATTCCATTCCATTCCGTTCCATTCCATTCCGTTCTACTCGGGTTGATTCCATTCCATTCCATTCCATTCCATTCCATTCCATTCCATTCCATTCCATTCCATTCCATTCCATTATATTCCATTGCATTCCAATCCATTCCATTCTACTCGGGTTGATTCCATTCCAATCCATTCGAATCCATTCCATTCCCTTCCATTCCATTCCATTCCATTCCATTCCATTCCATTCCATTCCATTCCATTCCATTCCGTTCTACTCGGGTTCATTACATTCCTTTCCATTCCATTCCATTCAATTCCATTCCATTCCATTCCATTCCATTCCATTCCATTCCATTCCATTCCATTCCATTCCGTTCCATTCCATTCCGTTCTACTCGGGTTGATTCCATTCCATTCCATTCCATTCCATTCCATTCCATTCCATTCCATTCCATTCCATTGCATTCCAATCCATTCCATTCTACTCGGGTTGATTCCATTCCAATCCATTCGAATCCATTCCATTCCCTTCCATTCCATTCCATTCCATTCCATTCCATTCCATTCCATTCCATTCCATTCCATTCCGTTCTACTCGGGTTCATTCCATTCCTTTCCATTCCATTCCATTCAATTCCATTCCATTCCATTCCATTCCATTCCATTCCATTCCATTCCATTCCATTCCATTCCATTCCATTCCATTCCATTCCATTCCGTTCTACTCGAGTTGATTAAATTCTATTCCATTCCATTCCATTCGATTCCATTCGATTCCATTCCATTCCATTCCATTCCGTTCTACTCGGGTTCATTCCATTACATTCCATTCCATTCCATTCCATTCCATTCCATTCCGTTCTACTCGGGATGATTCCACTCTATTGCATACCATTCCATTCCATTCCATTCGATTTCATTCCATTAAATTCCATTCTATTCCATTGAATTCCATTCCATTCCATTCCATTCCATTCCGTTCCATTCCATTCCATTCTACTCGGGTTGATTCCATTCCATTCCATTCCATTCCATTCCATTCCATTCCATTCCATTCCATTCCAATCCATTCCATTCTACTCGGGTTGATTACATTCCAATCCATTCGAATCCATTCCATTCCCTTCCATTCCATTCCATTCCATTCCATTCCATTCCATTCCATTCCATTCCATTCCATTCCGTTCTACTCGGGTTCATTCCATTCCTTTCCATTCCAATCCATTCAATTCCATTCCATTCCATTCCATTCCATTCCATTCCATTCCAAACCAATACATTCCATTCTACTCGGGTTGATTCCATTCCGTTCCATTCCATTCCATTAAATTCCATTCCATTCCGTTCTACTCGGGTTGATTCCATTCCATTCCATTCCATTCCATTCCATTCCATTCCATTCCATTCCGTTCTACTCGGGTTGATTCCATTCTATTCCATTCCATTCCATTCCATTCCATTCCATTCCATTCCATTCCGTTCCATTCCATTCCGTTCTACTCGGGTTGATTCCATTCCATTCCATTCCATTCCATTCCATTCCATTCCATTCCATTAAATTCCATTCCAATCCATTCCATTCTACTCGGGTTGATTCCATTCCAATCCATTCGAATCCATTCCATTCCCTTCCATTCCATTCCATTCCATTCCATTCCATTCCATTCCATTCCATTCCATTCCATTCCGTTCTACTCGGGTTCATTCCATTCCTTTCCATTCCAATCCATTCAATTCCATTCCATTCCATTCCATTCCATTCCATTCCATTCCAAACCAATACATTCCATTCTACTCGGGTTGATTCCATTCCGTTCCATTCCATTCCATTAAATTCCATTCCATTCCGTTCTACTCGGGTTGATTCCATTCCATTCCATTCCATTCCATTCCATTCCATTCCATTCCATTCCGTTCTACTCGGGTTGATTCCATTCTATTCCATTCCATTCCATTCCATTCCATTCCATTCCATTCCATTCCGTTCCATTCCATTCCGTTCTACTCGGGTTGATTCCATTCCATTCCATTCCATTCCATTCCATTCCATTCCATTCCATTCCATTCCATTCCATTCCATTCCATTCCGTTCTACTCGTGTTCATTCCATTCCTTTCCATTCCATTCCATTCAATTCCATTCCATTCCATTCCATTCCATTCCCTTCTACCCGGTTTGATTCCATTCCATTCCATTCCATTCCATTCCATTCCATTCCATTCCATTCCATTGCATTCCATTCCATTCCATTCCATTAAATTCCATTCCATTCGATTCCATTCGATTCCATTCCATTCCATTCCATTCCATTCCATTCCATTCCATTCCATTCTATTCCATTGAATTCCATTCCAATGAATTCCATTCCATTCCATTCCATTCCGTTCCATTCCATTCCATTCTATTCCATTGAATTCCATTCCATTGAATTCCATTCCATTCCATTCCATTCCGTTCCATTCCATTCCGTTCTACTCGGGTTGATTCAATTCCATTCCATTCCATTCCATTCCATTCCATTCCATTCCATTCCATTCCAGTGGATTCCATTGCATTCCATTCCATTCCATTCCATTCCAATCCATTCCATTCTACTCGGGTTGATTCCCTTCCATTCCATTCGAATCCATTCCAATCCCTTCCATTCCATTCCATTCCATTCCATTCCATTCCATTCCATTCCATTCCATTCCATTCCATTCCATTCCATTCCATTCCTTTCCGTTCTACTCGGGTTGATTCCATTCCATTCCATTCCATTCCATTCCATTCCATTCCATTCCATTCCATTCCATTCCATACGATTCCATTCCATTCCATTCCATTCCATTCCATTCCATCCCATTCCATTCCATTCCATTCCATTCCATTCTACTCGGGTTGATTCCACTCTATTGCATACCATTCCATTCCATTCCATTCCATTTCATTCCATTCCATTCCATTCTATTCCATTGAATTCCATTCCATTCCATTCCATTCCATTCCATTCCATTCCATTCCGTTCCATTCCATTCCGTTCTACTCGTGTTGATTCCATTCCATTCCATTCCATTCCGTTCCATTCCATTCCATTCCATTCCATTCCATTCCATTCCATTCCATTCAACTCGGTTTCATTCCATTCCATTCCATTCCATTCCATTCCATTCCATTCCATTCCATTCCATTCCGTTCCGTTCCGTTCCATTCCATTCCATTCCGTTCCGTTCCATTCCATTCCATTCCATTCCATTCCGTTCTACTCGTGTTCATTGCATTCCATTCCATTCCATTCCATTCCATTCCATTCCATTCCATTCCATTCCATTCCATTCCATTCCATTCCATACCATTCCATTCCATTCCATTCCATTCCATTCCATTCCATTCCATTCCATTCCATTCCATTCCATTCCATTCCATTCTACTCGGGTTGATTCCATTCCATTCCATTCCATTCCATTCCATTCCATTCCATTCCATTCCATTCCATACGATTCCATTCCATTCCATTCCATTCCATTCCATTCCATTCCATTCCATTCCATTCCATTCCATTCTACTCGGGTTGATTCCACTGTATTGCATACCTTTCCATTCCATTCCATTCCATTTCTTTCCATTCCTTTCCATTCTATTCCATTGAATTCCATTCCATTCCATTCCATTCCATTCCAATCCATTCCATTCTACTCGGGTTGATTCCATTCCAATCCATTTGAATCCATTCCATTCCCTTCCATTCCATTCCATTCCATTCGATTCCATTCCATTCCATTCCATTCCATTCGATTCGATTCCATTCCATTCCATTCCATTCCATTCCATTCCATTCCGTTCTACTCGGGTTCATTCCATTCCTTTCCATTCCATTCCATTCTATTCCATTCCATTCCATTCCATTCCATTCCATTCCAAACCAATACATTCCATTCTACTCGGGTTGATTCCATTCCATTCCATTCCATTCCATTAAATTCCATTCCATTCCGTTCTACTCGGGTTGATTCCATTCCATTCCATTCCATTCCATTCCATTCCATTCCATTCCATTCCATTCCATTCCATTCCATTCCATTCCATTCCGTTCTACTCGGGTTGATTCCATTCTATTCCATTCCATTCCATTCGATTCCATTCGATTCCATTCCATTGCATTCCATTCCGTTCTACTCGGGTTCATTCCATTCCATTCCATTCCCCTCCATTCCATTCCATTGCATTCCATTCAATTCCATTCCATTCGATTCCATTCCATTCCATTCCATTCCATTCCATTCCATTCCATTCCATTCCATTCCATTCCGTTCTACTCGGGTTCATTCCATTCCATTCCGTTCCGTTCCGTTCCGTTCCGTTCCGTTTCATTCCATTCCATTCCATTCCATTCCATTCCATTCGCTTCTACTCGGGTTGATTCCATTCTATTCCATTCCATTCCATTCGATTCCAATCGATTCCATTCCATTCCATTCCATTCCATTCCATTCCATTCCGTTCTACACGGGTTGAATCCATTCCGTTCCATTGCATTCCGTTCCATTCCATTCCGTTCAGTTCTACTCTGGTTGATTCCATTATATTCCATTCCATTCCATTCCATTCCATTCAATTCCGTTCCGTTCCGTTCCATTCCATTCCATTCCGTTCCGTTCCATTCCATTCCATTCCATTCCATTCCGTTCTACTCGGGTTCATTGCATTCCATTCCATTCCATTCCATTCCATTCCATTCCATTCCATTCCATTCCATTCCATTCCATTCCATTCCATTCCATTCCATTCCATTCCATACCATTCCATTCCATTCCATTCCATTCCATTCCATTCCATTCCATTCCATTCCATTCCATTCCATTCCATTCTACTCGGGTTGATTCCATTCCATTCCATTCCATTCCATTCCATTCCATTCCATTCCATTCCATTCCATACGATTCCATTCCATTCCATTCCATTCCATTCCATTCCATTCCATTCCATTCTACTCGGGTTGATACCACTGTATTGCATACCTTTCCATTCCATTCCATTCCATTTCTTTCCATTCCTTTCCATTCTATTCCATTGAATTCCATTCCATTCCATTCCATTCCATTCCAATCCATTCCATTCTACTCGGGTTGATTCCATTCCAATCCATTCGAATCCATTCCATTCCATTCCATTCCATTCCATTCCATTCCATTCCATTCCATACGATTCCATTCCATTCCATTCCATTCCATTCCATTCCATTCCATTCCATTCCATTCTACTCGGGTTGATACCACTGTATTGCATACCTTTCCATTCCATTCCATTCCATTTCTTTCCATTCCTTTCCATTCTATTCCATTGAATTCCATTCCATTCCATTCCATTCCATTCCAATCCATTCCATTCTACTCGGGTTGATTCCATTCCAATCCATTCGAATCCATTCCATTCCCTTCCATTCCATTCCATTCCATTCCATTCCATTCCATTCCATTCCATTCGATTCGATTCCATTCCATTCCATTCCATTCCATTCCATTCCATTCCATTCCATTCCGTTCTACTCGGGTTCATTCCATTCCTTTCCATTCCATTCCATTCTATTCCATTCCATTCCATTCCATTCCATTCCATTCCAAACCAATACATTCCATTCTACTCGGGTTGATTCCATTCCATTCCATTCCATTCCATTAAATTCCATTCCATTCCGTTCTACTCGGGTTGATTCCATTCCATTCCATTCCATTCCATTCCATTCCATTCCATTCCATTCCATTCCATTCCATTCCATTCCATTCCATTCCATTCCGTTCTACTCGGGTTGATTCCATTCTATTCCATTCCATTCCATTCGATTCCATTCGATTCCATTCTATTGCATTCCATTCCGTTCTACTCGGGTTCATTCCATTCCATTCCATTCCCTTCCATTCCATTCCATTGCATTCCATTCAATTCCATTCCATTCGATTCCATTCCATTCCATTCCATTCCATTCCATTCCATTCCATTCCATTCCATTCCATTCCATTCCATTCCGTTCTACTCGGGTTCATTCCATTCCATTCCGTTCCGTTCCGTTCCGTTCCGTTCCGTTCCATTCCATTCCATTCCATTCCATTCCATTCCATTCGCTTCTACTCGGGTTGATTCCATTCTATTCCATTCGATTCCATTCGATTCGATTCCATTCCATTCCATTCCATTCCATTCCATTCCGTTCTACACGGGTTGAATCCATTCCGTTCCATTGCATTCCGTTCCGTTCCATTCCATTCAGTTCTACTCTGGTTGATTCCATTATATTCCATTCCATTCCATTCCATTCCATTCCATTCCATTCCATTCCATTACATTCCATTACATTACATTACATTACATTACATTACATTACATTACATTACATTACATTACGTTACATTACATTACATTCCATTCTACGCGGGTTGATTCCATTGAGTTCCGTTCCGTTCCATTCCGTCCCGTCCTGTCCCTTCCCGTCCCGTCCCGTCCCGTGCCGTTGTACTTGGGTTGATTCCATTCCATTCCGTTCCGTTCCTTTAAGTTCCGTTCCATTCCGATCCACGCAGATTGATTCAATTCCATTCTGTTCTATTCCATTCCATTCCATTAAATTCCATTCCATTCTACTCGGGTTGATTCCATGCCGTTCCGTTCCGTTCCATTCCGTCCCATCTCGACCCGTCCCGTTCCGTTCCATCCCGTTCCGTTCTGCTTGGGTTGATTCCGTTCCATTCCGTTACGTTCCTTTCTGTTCCGTTCCATTCCGTTCCATGCGGGTTGATTCAATTCCATTCTATTACATTGAATTCCATTCCATTCCATTCCATTCCATTCCATTCTACTCGGATTGATTCCATTCCATTCCATTCCATTCCATTCCATTCCAGTCCATTCCAATCCATTCCGTTCTACTCGGGTTCATTGCATTCCATTCCATTCCATTCCATTCCATTCCATTCCATTCCATTCCATTCCATTCCATACCATTCCATTCCATTCCATTCCATTCCATTCCATTCCATTCCATTCCATTCCATTCCATTCCGTTCTACTCGGGTTGATTCCATTCCATTCCATTCCATTCCATTCCATTCCATTCCATTCCATTCCATTCCATTAAATTCCATTCCATTCCATTCCATTCCATACGATTCCATTCCATTCCATTCCATTCCATTCCATTCCATTCCATTCCATTCCATTCCATTCCATTCTACTCGGGTTGATTCCACTCTATTGCATACCATTCCATTCCATTCCATTCCATTTCTTTCCATTCCATTCCATTCTATTCCATTGAATTCCATTCCATTCCATTCCATTCCATTCCATTCCACTCCATTCCATTCCATTCCAATCCATTCCATTCTACTCGGGTTGATTCCATTCCAATCCATTCGAATCCATTCCATTCCCTTCCATTCCATTCAATTCCATTCCATTCCATTCCATTCCATTCAATTCCATTCCATTCCATTCCATTCCATTCCATACAATTCCATTCCATTCCATTACATTCCGTTCTACTCGGGTTCATTCCATTCCTTTCCATTCCATTCCATTCCATTCCATTCCATTCCATTCCATTCCATTCCATTCCATTCCAAACCAATACATTCCATTCTACTCGGGTTGATTCCATTCCATTCCATTCCATTAAATTCCATTCCATTCCGTTCTACTCGGGTTGATTCCATTCCATTCCATTCCATTCCATTCCATTCCATTCCATTCCATTCCATTCCATTCCATTCCGTTCTAATCGGGTTGATTCCATTCTATTAAATTCCATTCCATTAGATTCCATTCCATTCCATTCCATTCCGTTCCATTCCATTCCATTCCATTCCGTTCTACACGGGTTGAATCCATTCCGTTCCATTGCATTCCGTTCCCTTCCATTCCGTACAGTTCTACTCTGGTTGATTCCATTCTATTCCATTCCATTCCATTCCATTCCATTCCATTCCATTCCATTCCATTCCATTCCATTTCATTCCATTGCATTCCATTCCATTCCATTCCATTCCATTCCATTCCGTTCCATTCCGTTCCGTTCCGTTCCGTTCCGTTCCGTTCCGTTCCATTCCATTCCGTTCCATTCCGTTCTACTCGGGTTCATTGCATTCCATTCCATTCCATTCCATTCCATTCCATTCCATTCCGTTCCATTCCATTCCATTCCATTCCATTCCATACCATTCCATTCCATTCCATTCCATTCCATTCCATTCCATTCCATTCCATTCCATTCCATTCCATTCCATTCTGTTCTACTCGGGTTGATTCCATTCCATTCCATTCCATTCCATTCCATTCCATTCCATTCGATTCCATTCCATTCCATTCCATTCCATTCCATTCCATACGATTCCATTCCATTCCATTCCATTCCATTCCATTCCATTCCATTCCATTCCATTCTACTCGGGTTGATTCCACTCTATTGCATACCATTCCATTCTATTCCATTCCATTTCTTTCCATTCCATTCCATTCTATTCCGTTGAATTCCATTCCATTCCTTTCCATTCCATTCCATTCCATTCCATTCCATTCCAATCCATTGCTTTCTACTCGGGTTGATTCCATTCCAATCCATTCGAATCCATTCCATTCCCTTCCATTCCATTCCATTCCACTCCATTCCATTCCATTCCATTCGATTCGATTCCATTCCATTCCATTCCATTCCATTATATTCCATTCCATTCCATTCCATTCCATTCCGTTCTACTGGTGTTCATTCCATTCCTTTCCATTCCATTCCATTCCATTAAATTCCATTCCATTCCATTCCATTCCATTCCATTCAATTCCAAACCAATACATTCCATTCTACTCGGGTTGATTCCATTCCATTCCATTCCATTCCATTAAATTGCATTCCATTCCGTTCTACTCGGGTTGATTCCATTCCATTCCATTCCATTCCATTCCATTCCATTCCATTCCATTCCATTCCATTCCATTCCATTCCATTCCGTTCTACTAGGGTTGATTCCATTCTATTCCATTCCATTCCATTCGATTCCATTCCATTCCATTCCGTTCCATTCCATTCCATTCCATTCCATTCCGCTCTACACGGGTTGAATCCATTCCGTTCCATTGCATTCCGTTGCGTTCCATTCCGTTCAGTTCTACTCTGGTTGATTCTATTCTATTCCATTCCATTCCATACCATTCCATTCCATTCCATTCCATTCCATTCCATTCCATTCCATTCCATTCCATTGCATTCCATTCCATTCCATTCCATTCCATTCCATTCCATTCCATTCCATTCCATTCCATTCCATTCCATTCCATTCCATTCTACTCGGTTTCATTCCATTCCATTCCATTCCATTCCATTCCATTCCATTCCATTCCGTTCCGTTCCGTTCCGTTCCGATCCGTTCCTTTCCATTCCATTCCATTCCATTCCATTCCGTTCTACTCGGGTTCATTGCATTCCATTCCATTCCATTCCATTCCATTCCATTCCATTCCATTCCATTCCATTCCATACCATTCCATTCCATTCCATTCCATTCCATTCCATTCCATTCCATTCCATTCCATTCCATTCCATTCCATTCCATTCTACTCGGGTTGATTCCATTCCATTCCATTCCATTCCATTCCATTCCATTCTATTCCATTCCATTCCATACGATTCCATTCCATTCCATTCCATTCCATTCCATTCCATTCCATTCCATTCCATTCCATTCTACTCGGGTTGATTCCACTCTATTGCATACCATTCCATTCCATTCCATTCCATTTCTTTCCATTCGATTCCATTCTATTCCATTGAATTCCATTCCATTCCATTCCATTCCATTCCATTCCATTCCATTCCATTCCAATCCATTCCATTCTACTCGGGTTGATTCCATTGCAATCCATTCGAATCCATTCCATTCCCTTCCATTCCATTCCATTCCATTCCATTCCATTCCATTCCATTCTGTTCTACTCGGGTTGATTCCATTCCATTCCATTCCATTCCATTCCATTCCATTCCATTCCATTCCATTCCATTCCATTCCATTCCATTCCATACGATTCCATTCCATTCCATTCCATTCCATTCCATTACATTCCATTCCATTCCATTCCATTCCATTCCATTCCATTCCATTCTACTCGGGTTGATTCCACTCTATTGCATACCATTCCATTCCATTCCATTCCATTTCTTTCCATTCCATTCCATTCTATTCCATTTAATTCCATTCCATTCCTTTCCATTCCATTCCATTCCATTCCATTCCATTCCAATCCATTCCTTTCTACTCGGGTTGATTCCATTCCAATCCATTCGAATCCATTCCATTCCCTTCCATTCCATTCCATTCCACTCCATTCCATTCCATTCCATTCGATTCGATTCCATTCCATTCCATTCCATTCCATTCCATTCCATTCCATTCCATTCCATTCCATTCCATTCCATACCGTTCTACTCGTGTTCATTCCATTCCTTTCCATTCCATTCCATTCCATTCCATTCCATTCCATTCCATTCCATTCAATTCCAAACCAATACATTCCATTCTACTCGGGTTGATTCCATTCCATTCCATTCCATTCCATTAAATTGCATTCCATTCCGTTCTACTCGGGTTGATTCCATTCCATTCCATTCCATTCCATTCCATTCCATTCCATTCCATTCCATTCCATTCCATTCCATTCCGTTCTACTCGGGTTGATTCCATTCTATTCCATTCCATTCCATTCCATTCCATTCCATTCCATTCCATTCCATTCCATTCCATTCCATTCCATTCCATTCCGTTCTACACGGGTTGAATCCATTCCGTTCCATTGCATTCCGTTGCGTTCCATTCCGTTCAGTTCTACTCTGGTTGATTCTATTCTATTCCATTCCATTCCATTCCATTCCATTCCATTCCATTCCATTCCATTCCATTCCATTGCATTCCATTCCATTCCATTCCATTCCATTCCATTCCATTCCATTCCATTCCATTCCATTCCATTCCATTCCATTCCATTCTACTCGGTTTCATTCCATTCCATTCCATTCCATTCCATTCCATTCCATTCCGTTCCGTTCCGTTCCGTTCCGATCCGTTCCGTTCCATTCCATTCCATTCCGTTCTACTCGGGTTCATTGCATTCCATTCCATTCCATTCCATTCCATTCCATTCCATTCCATTCCATTCCATTCCATTCCATACCATTCCATTCCATTCCATTCCATTCCATTCCATTCCATTCCATTCCATTCCATTCCATTCTACTCGGGTTGATTCCATTCCATTCCATTCCATTCCATTCCATTCCATTCCATTCCATTCCATTCCATTCCATTCCATACGATTCCATTCCATTCCATTCCATTCCATTCCATTCCATTCCATTCCATTCCATTCCATTCCAATCCATTCCATTCCATTCTACTCGGGTTGATTCCACTCTATTGCATACCATTCCATTCCATTCCATTCCATTTCTTTCCATTCGATTCCATTCTATTCCATTGAATTCCATTCCATTCCATTCCATTCCATTCCATTCCATTCCATTCCATTCCAATCCATTCCATTCTACTCGGGTTGATTCCATTGCAATCCATTCGAATCCATTCCATTCCCTTCCATTCCATTCCATTCCATTCCATTCCATTCCATTCCATTCTGTTCTACTCGGGTTGATTCCATTCCATTCCATTCCATTCCATTCCATTCCATTCCATTCCATTCCATTCCATACGATTCCATTCCATTCCATTCCATTCCATTCCATTACATTCCATTCCATTCCATTCCATTCCATTCCATTCCATTCCATTCTACTCGGGTTGATTCCACTCTATTGCATACCATTCCATTCCATTCCATTCCATTTCTTTCCATTCCATTCCATTCTATTCCATTTAATTCCATTCCATTCCTTTCCATTCCATTCCATTCCATTCCATTCCATTCCAATCCATTCCTTTCTACTCGGGTTGATTCCATTCCAATCCATTCGAATCCATTCCATTCCCTTCCATTCCATTCCATTCCACTCCATTCCATTCCATTCCATTCGATTCGATTCCATTCCATTCCATTCCATTCCATTCCATTCCATTCCATTCCATTCCATTCCATTCCATTCCATTCCATACCGTTCTACTCGTGTTCATTCCATTCCTTTCCATTCCATTCCATTCCATTCCATTCCATTCCATTCCATTCCATTCAATTCCAAACCAATACATTCCATTCTACTCGGGTTGATTCCATTCCATTCCATTCCATTCCATTAAATTGCATTCCATTCCGTTCTACTCGGGTTGATTCCATTCCATTCCATTCCATTCCATTCCATTCCATTCCATTCCATTCCATTCCATTCCATTCCATTCCATTCCGTTCTACTCGGGTTGATTCCATTCTATTCCATTCCATTCCATTCGATTCCATTCCATTCCATTCCATTCCATTCCATTCCATTCCATTCCATTCCATTCCGTTCTACACGGGTTGAATCCATTCCGTTCCATTGCATTCCGTTGCGTTCCATTCCGTTCAGTTCTACTCTGGTTGATTCTATTCTATTCCATTCCATTCCATTCCATTCCATTCCATTCCATTCCATTCCATTCCATTCCATTGCATTCCATTCCATTCCATTCCATTCCATTCCATTCCATTCCATTCCATTCCATTCCATTCCATTCCATTCCATTCCATTCTACTCGGTTTCATTCCATTCCATTCCATTCCATTCCATTCCATTCCATTCCGTTCCGTTCCGTTCCGTTCCGATCCGTTCCGTTCCATTCCATTCCATTCCGTTCTACTCGGGTTCATTGCATTCCATTCCATTCCATTCCATTCCATTCCATTCCATTCCATTCCATTCCATTCCATACCATTCCATTCCATTCCATTCCATTCCATTCCATTCCATTCCATTCCATTCCATTCTACTCGGGTTGATTCCATTCCATTCCATTCCATTCCATTCCATTCCATTCCATTCCATTCCATTCCATTCCATTCCATTCCATACGATTCCATTCCATTCCATTCCATTCCATTCCATTCCATTCCATTCCATTCCATTCCATTCCAATCCATTCCATTCCATTCTACTCGGGTTGATTCCACTCTATTGCATACCATTCCATTCCATTCCATTCCATTTCTTTCCATTCGATTCCATTCTATTCCATTGAATTCCATTCCATTCCATTCCATTCCATTCCATTCCATTCCATTCCATTCCAATCCATTCCATTCTACTCGGGTTGATTCCATTCCAATCCATTCGAATCCATTCCATTCCCTTCCATTCCATTCCATTCCATTCCATTCCATTCCATTCCATTCCATTCGATTCCATTCCATTCCATTCCATTCCATTCCATTCCATTCCATTCCATTCCATTCCATTCCATTCCGTTCTACTCGGGTTCATTCCATTCCTTTCCATTCCATTCCATTCCATTCCATTCCATTCCATTCCATTCCATTCCCTTCCATCCCATTCCATTCTACTCGGGTTGATTCCATTCCATTCCGTTCCATTCCATTCCATTCCTTTCCATTCCCTTCCATTCCATTCCATTCCATTCCATTCCATTCCATTCCGTTCCATTCCAATCCATTCCATTCTACTCAGGTTGATTCCATTCCGTTCCACTCGATTCCATTCGATTCCATTCCATTCCATTCCATTCCATTCCATTCCATTCCATTCCATTCCATTCCCTTCCATTCCATTCCATTCCATTCCCTTCCATTCCATTCCATTGCATTCCGTTCTACACAGGTTGATTCCATTCTATTCCATTCCATTCCATTCGATTCCATTCGATTCCATTCGATTCCATTCCATTCCATTCCATTCCATTCCTTTCTACTCGAGTTGATTCCATTCCATTCCATTCCATTCCATTCCATTCCATTCCATTCCATTCCACTCCATTCCACTCCGGTTGATTCCATGCTGTTCCGTTCCGTTCCATTCTGTACCATGTCGACCCGTCCCATCCCGTCCCGTCCCTTCCCATCCCGTTCCGTTCTGCTCGGGTTGATTACATTCCATTCCGTTCCGTTCCTTTCCGTTCCGTTCCATTCCGTTCCACGCGGGTTGATTCAATTCCATTCTATTACATTGAATTCCATTCCATTCCATTCCATTCCATTCCATTCTACTCGGATTGATTCCATTCCATTCCATTCCATTCCAGGCCTTTCCAATCCATTCCATTCTACTGGGGTTGATTCCATTCCATTCCATTCCATTTCATTCCATTCCATTCCATTCCATTCCATTCCATTCGATTTCATTCGATTCCATTCCATTCCATTCCATTCCAATCCACTCCATTCTACTCGGGTTGATTCCTTTCCGTTCCATTCCATTTCATTCCATTCCATTCCATTCCGTTCCATTCCATTCTACTCGAGTTGATTCAATTCTATTCCACTCGATTCCATTCGATTCCATTCGATTCCATTCCATTCCATTCCATTCCATTCCATTCCATTCCATTCCATTCCATTCCATTCTATTCCACTGAATTCCTTTCCGTTCCATTCCATTCCATTCCATTCCATTCCATTCCATTCCATTCCATTCCATTCCATTCCATTCCATTCCGTTCTACTCGGGTTGATTCCATTCCATTCCATTCCATTCCATTCCATTCCATTCCATTCCGTTCTACTCGGGTTGATTCCATGCCGTTCCATTCCATTCCATTTGATTCCATTCCATTCCATTCCATTCCATTCCATTCCGACCCATTCCATTCTACTCGGGTTGATTCCATTCCATTCCATTCCATTCCATTGCATTCCTTTCCATTGCATTCCATTCGATTCCATTCCATTCCATTCCATTCCATTCCATTCCATTCCAATCCATTCCATTTTACTCAGGTTGATTCCATTCCATTCCACTCGAATCCTTTCGATTCCATTCCATTCCATTCCATTCCATTCCATTCCCTTCCATTCCATTCCATTGCATTCCGTTCTACTCAGGTTGATTCCATTCTATTCCATTCCATTCCATTCCATTCCATTCGATTCCATTTGATTCCATTCCATTCCATTCCATTCCATTCCATTCCATTCCATTCCATTCCGTTCTACTCGAGTTGATTCCATTCCATTCCATTCCATTCCATTCCATTCCATTCCATTCCATTCCATTCCATTCCATTCCAATCCATTCCTTTCTACTCGGGTTGAGTCCATTCCATTCCATTCCATTCCATTCCATTCCATTCCGTTCTACTCGGATTGATGCCATTCTATTCCATTCCATTCCATTCGATTCCATTCGTTTCCATTCCATTCCATTCCATTCCATTCAATTCCATTCTATTCCATTCCATTCCATTAAATTCCATTCTATTCCATTCCATTCCATTCCATTCCATTTCATTCCATTCCATTCGATTCTACTCGGATTGATTCCATTCCATTCCATTCCATTCCAGGCCATTCCAATCCATTCCATTCTACGGGGGTTGATTCCATTCCATTCCATTCCATTTCATTCCATTCCATTCCATTCCATTCCATTCCATTCCATTCGATTTCATTCGATTCCATTCCATTCCATTCCATTCCAATCCATTCCATTCTACTCGGGTTGATTCCATTCCATTCCATTCCATTTCATTCCATTCCATTCCATTCCGTTCCATTCCATTCTACTCGGGTTGTTTCCATTCTATTCCATTAGATTCCATTCGATTCCATTCGATTCCATTCCATTCCATTCCATTCCATTCCATTCCATTCCATTCTATTCCATTGAATTCCTTTCCATTCCATTCCATTCCATTCCATTCCATTCCATTCCATTCCATTCCATTCCATTCCATTCCATTCCGTTCTACTCGGGTTGATTCCATTCCATTCCATTCCATTCCATTCCATTCCATTCCATTCCATTCCATTCCATTCCGTTCTACTCGGGTTGATTCCATGCCGTTCCGTTCCGTTCCATTCCGTCCCATCCCGACCCGTCCCGTCCCGTCCCGTCCCGTCCTATCTCGTTCCGTTCTGCTCGGGTTGATTCCGTTCCATTCCGTTCCGTTCCTCTCCGTTCCGTTCCATTCCGTTCCACGCGGGTTGTTTCAATTCCATTCTATTACATTGAATACCATTCCATTCCATTCCATTCCATTCTACTCGGATTGATTCCATTCCATTCCATTCTCTTCCAGTCCATTCCAATCCATTCGATTCTACTCGGGTTAATTGCATTCCATTCCATTCCATTCCATTCCATTCGATTCCATACCATTCCATTCCATTCCCTTCCAACCCATTCCATTCTACACGGGTTGATTCCATTCCATTCCATTCCATTCCATTCCTTTCCATTCCATTCCATTCGATTCCATTCCATTCCATTCCATTCCATTCCATTCCATTCCGTTCCATTCCAATCCATTCCATTCTACTCAGGTTGATTCCATTCCGTTCCACTCGATTCCATTCGATTCCACTCCATTCCATTCCATTCCATTCCATTCCCTTCCATTCCATTCCATTGCATTCCGTTCTACTCAGGTTGATTCCATTCTATTCCATTCCATTCCATTCGATTCCATTCGATTCCATTCGATTCCACTCCATTCCATTCCATTCCATTCCATTCCATTCCATTCCATTCCATTCCATTCCGTTCTACTCGAGTTGATTCCATTCCATTCCATTCCATTCCATTCCATTCCATTCCATTCCATTCCATTCCATTCCATTCCAATCCATTCCTTTCTACTCGGGTTGAGTCCATTCCATTCCATTCCATTCCATTCCATTCCATTCCGTACTACTCGGGTTGATGCCATTCTATTCCATTCCATTCCATTCGATTCTATTCGATTCCATTCCAATCCATTCCATTCCATTCAGTTCCATTCCATTCCATTCCATTCCATTTCATTAAACTCCATTCTATTCCATTCCATTCCATTCCATTCCATTTCATTCCATTCCATTCCATTCCATTCCATTCCATTCCGTTCTACTCGGGTTCATTCCATTCCATTCCGTTTCGTTACTTTCCGTTCCGTTCCATTCCATTCCATTCCATTCCATTACGTTCCATACCGTTCAACGCGGGTTGATTCAATTCCATTCTATTACATTGAATTCCATTCCATTCCATTCCATTCCATTCCATTCCGTTCTACTCGGGTTGATTTCATTCCATTCCATTCCAGTCCATTCCAATCCATTCCATTCTACTCGGGTTGATTCCAATCCATTCCATTCCATTCCATTCCATTCCATTCCGTTCCATTCCATTCCATTCCAAACCAATACATTCCATTCTACTCGGGTTGATTCCATTCCATTCCATTCCATTCCATTAAATTCCATTCCATTCCGTTCTACTCGGGTTGATTCCATTCCATTCCATTCCATTCCATTCCATTCCATTCCATTCCATTCCGTTCTACTCGGGTTTATTCCATTCTATTCCATTCCATTCCATTCGATTCCATTCGATTCCATTCGATTCCATTCCATTTCATTCCATTCCGTTGCATTCCATTCCATGCCATTCCGTTCTACAAGGGTTGATTCCATTCCATTCCATTCCATTCCATTCCATTCCATTCCATTCCGTTCCGTTCCGTTCTGTTCCGTTCCATTCTACTCGGGTTGATTCTATTCTATTCCATTCCAATCCCTTCCATTCCATTCCGTTCTACTCAGGTTGGTCATTCCATTCCATTCCATTCCTTTCCATTCCATTCTGTTCTACTCGTGTTGATCATTCCATTCCATTCCATTCCATTCCATTCCATTCCATTCCATTCCATTCTATTCCATTCCATTCCATTCCATGCTATTCAATTCCATTCTACACGGGTTGATTCCATTGTGTTCCGTTCCATCCCTTCCCGTCCCGTACCGTCCCGTGCCGTTGTTCTCGGGTTGATTCAATTCCATTGCGTTCCGTTCCTTTCCGTTCCGTTCCATTCCGTTCCTCGCGGGTTGATTCAATTCCATTGTATTCTATTCCATTCCATTCCATTCCATTCCATTCCATTCCTTTCCATTCCATTCCATTCCATTCCACTCCATTCCATTCCACTCCATTCCACTCGGGTTGATTCCATGCCGTTCCGTTCCGTTCCATTCCGTCCCATCCCGACCCGTCCCATTTGGTCCCGTCCCGTCCCTTCCCGTTCCGTTCTGCTCGGGTTGATTACGTTCCATTCCGTTCCGTTCCTTTCCGTTCCTTTCCATTCCGTTCCACGCGGGTTGATTGAATTCCATTCTATTGCATTGAATTCCATTCCATTCCATTCCATTCCATTCTACTCGGATTGATTCCATTCCATTCCATTCCATTCCAGTCCATTCCAATCCATTCCATTCTACTGGGGTTGATTCCATTCCATTCCATTCCATTCCATTCCATTCCATTCCATTCCATTCCATTCGATTCGATTTCATTCGATTCCATTCCATTCCATTCCATTCCAATCCATTCCATTCTACTCGGGTTGAATCAATTCCATTGAATTCCTTTACATTCCATTCCATTCCATCCCGTTCCATTCCATTCCATTCCATTCCATTCCATTCCATTCGATTCCATTCCATTCCATTCCATTCCGTTCCATTCCATTCCATTCCATTCCATTCCATTCTACTCGGGTTGATTCCATTCTTTTCCATTCCATTTTCCATTCGATTCAATTCGATTCCATTCGATTCCATTCGATTCCATTCCATTCCATTCCATTCTATTCCATTGAATTCCATTCCATTCCATTCCATTCCATTCCATTCCGTTCTACACGGGTAGATTCCCTTCCATTCCATTCCATTCCATTCCATTCCATTCCATTCCACTTCATTCCATTCCATTCCGTTCCATTCCGTTCTACTCGGGTTTATTCCATGCCGTTCCGTTCCGTTCCATTCCGTCCCATCCCGACCCGTCCCGTCCCATCCCGTCCCATCCCGTTCCGTTCTGCTCGGGTTGATTCCGTTCCATTCCGTTCCGTTCCTTTCCGTTCCGTTCCATTCCGTTCCACGCGGGTTGATTCAATTCCATTCTATTACATTGAATACCATTCCATTCCATTCCGTTCCATTCTACTCGGATTGATTCCATTCCATTCCATTCCATTCCAGTCCATTCCAATCCATTCCATTCTACTCGGGTTGATTGCATTCCATTCCATTCCATTCCATTCCATTCCATTCCATTCCATTCCATTCCAACCAATTCCATTCTACTCGGGTTGATTCCATTCCATTCCATTCCATTCCATTCCTTTCCATTCCATTCCATTCGATTCCATTCCATTCCATTCCATTCCATTCCATTCCAATCCATTCCATTCTATTAGGGTTGATTCCATTCCATTCCATTCCATTCCATTCCATTCCACTCCATTCCGTTCCACTCGATTCCATTCGATTCCATTCGATTCCATTCCATTCCATTCCATTCCATTCCATTCCATTCCATTCCATTGCATTCCGTTCTACTCAGGTTGTTTCCATTCTATTCCATTCCATTCCATTCGATGCCATTCGATTCCATTCGATTCCATTCCATTCCATTCCATTCCATTCCATTCCATTCCTTTCCATTCCATTAAGTTCTACTCGAGTTGATTCCATTCCATTCCATTCCATTCCGTTCCATTCCATTCCATTCCATTCCATTGCATTCCATTCCATTAATTTCCTTTCTATTCCATTCCATTCCATTCCATTCCATTTCATTCCATTCCATTCCATTCCATTCTATTCCATTCCATTCCATTGTACTCGGGTTCATTCCATTCCATTCCGTTCCGTTCCTTTCCTTTCCGTTCCATTCCATCCCATTCCATTCCATTCCATTGCGTTCCATTCCGTTCCACGCGGGTTGATTCAATTCCATTCTATTACTTTGAATTCCATTCCCTTCCATTCCATTCCATTCCATTCTACTGGGATTGATTCCATTCCATTCCATTCCATTCCATTCCATTCCATTCCATTCCATTCCATTCCATTCCATTCCATTCCATTCCATTCCTTTCCATTCCACTCCGTTCTAGTCGGGTTGATTCCATTCCATTCCATTGCATTCCATTCCATTCCATTCCATTCCATTCCGTTCTACTCGGGTTGATCATTCCAATCCATTCTATTGCATTCCATTCCATTCCATTCCATTCCATTGCATGCCATTCCATTTCATACCATTCAATTCCATTGCATTCCATTCCATTTCATTCCATTCCATTCCATTCCATTCCTTTCTACTTGGGTTGATTCCATTCCATTCCATTCCATTCCATTCCATTCGATTCCATTCTTTTCCACTCCATTCCATTCCACTCGAGTTCATTCCATTTCGTTCTGTTCGGGTTGATTCCATTCTATTCCATTCCATTCCATTCGATTTCATTCGATTCCATTCGATTCCATTCCATTCCAATCCATTCCATTGCGTTCTACTCAGGTTGATCATTCCATTCCATTCCATTCCATTCCATTCCATTCCATTCCATTCCATTCCATTCCATTTCATTCCATTCCATTCCATTCCATTCCATTCCACTCCATTCCGCTCTACTCGGGTTGATTCCGTTGAATTCCATTCCTTTCCGTTCCGTCCCGTCCCGTCCCGTCCCTTCCCGTCCCGTCCAGTCCCGTGCCATTGTACTCGGGTTGATTCCATTGCATTCCGTTCCGTTCCTTTCCGTTCCGTTCCATTCCTTTCAACGCGGGTTGATTCAATTCCATTCTATTCTATTCCATTCCATTCCATTCCATTCCGTTCCATTCCATTCCATTCTACTCGTGTTGATTCAATGCGGTTCCGTTCCGTTCCATTCCGTCCCATCCCGAACCGTCCCGTCCCGTCCCGTCCCATCCCTTTCCGTTCTGTCGGGTTGATTCCATTCCATTCTGTTCCGTTCCATTCCGTTACACGCGGGTTGATTCAATTCCATTCTATTACATTGAATTCCATTTCATTCCAATCCATTCCATTCTACTCGGATTGATCCCATTCCATTCCATTCCATTCCAGTCCATTCCAGTCCATTCCATTCTACTCGGGTTGATTCCATTCCATTCCATTCCATTCCATTCCATTCCATTCCATTCCATTCCATTCCATTCCATTCCATTCCATTCCATTCCGTTCTACTCGGGTTGATTCCATTCCATTCCATTCCATTCCATTCCATTCCATTCCATTCCATTCCTTTCCGTTCTACTCGGGTTGATTCCATTCTATTCCATTCCATTCCATTCGATTCCATTCGATTCCATTCCACTCCATTCCATTCCGTTCCATTCCATTCCATTCCATTCCGTTCTACTCGGGTTGATTCTATTCTATTCCATTCCAATCCCTTCCATTCCATTCCGTTCTACTCGGGTTGATCATTCCATTCCATTCCATTACATTCCATTCCATTCTGTTCTACTCGGGTTGATCATTCCATTCCATTCCACTCCATTCCATTCCATTCCATTCCATTCCATTCCATTCCATTCCATTCCATTCCATTCCATTCCATTCCATTCCATTCCATTCCATTCCATTCCATTCCATTCCATGCTATTCCATTCCATTCTACTCGGATTGATTCCATTGTGTTCCGTTCCGTCCCGTCCCGTCCCGTCCCGTCCCGTGCCGTTGTACTCGGGTTGATTCCATTCCATTCCGTTCCGTTCCTTTCCGTTCCGTTCCATTCCATTCCTCGCGGGTTGATTCAATTCCATTCTATTCTATTCCATACCATTCCATTCCATTCCATTCCATTCCATTCCATTCCATTCCATTCCATTCCACTCCATTCCACTCGGGTTGATTCCATGCCGTTCCTTTCCGTTCCATTCCGTCCCATCCCGACCCGTCCCGTCCTGTCCCGTCCCGTCCCATCCCGTTCCGTTCTGCTCGGGTTGATTACGTTCCATTCCGTTCCGTTCCTTTCCGTTCCGTTCCATTCCGTTTCACCTGGGTTGATTCAATTCCATTCTATTACAATGAATACCATTCCATTCCATTCCATTCCATTCTACTCGGATTGATTCCATTCCATTCCATTCCATTCCAGTCCATTCCAATCCATTCCATTCTACTGGGGTTGATTCCATTACATTCCATTCCATTCCATTCCATTCTATTAAATTCCATTCGATTTCATTCGATTTCATTCCATTCCATTCCATTCCAATCCATTCCATTGTACTCGGGTTGATTCCATTCTATTCCATTCCATTTCATTCCATTCCATTCCATCCTGTTCCATTCCATTCCATTCCATTCCATTCCATTCGATTCCATTCCATTCCATTCCATTCCATTCCATTCCATTCCATTCCACTCCATTCTACTCGGGTTGATTCCATTCTTTTCCATTCGATTCCATTCGATTCCATTCGATTCCATTCGATTCCATTCCATTCCATTCCATTCTATTCCATTGAATTCCATTTCATTCCATTCCATTCCATTCCATTCCATTCCATTCCATTCCATTCCATGCCATTCTACTCGGGTTGATTCCATTCCATTGCATTCCATTCCATTCCATTCGATTCGATTCCAATCCATTCCATTCCATTCCATTCCATTCCATTCCATTCTATTCCATTGAATTCCTTTCCATTGCATTCCATTCCATTCCATTCCTTTCCTTTCAATTCCATTCCATTCCATTCCGTTCCACTTGGCTTGATCATTCCATTCAATTCCATTCCATTCCATTCCATTCCATTCCATTCCATTCCATTCCATTCCATTCCATTCCATTCCATTCCACTCGGGTTGATTCCATGCTGTTCCGTTCCGTTCCATTCCGTCCCATCTCGACCCGTCCCGTCCCGTCCCGTCCCGTCCCATCCCGTTCCGTGCTGCTCGGGATGATTACATTCCATTCCGTTCCGTTCCTTTCCGTTCCGTTCCATTCCATTCCACGCGGGTTGATTCAATTCCATTCCATTACATTGAATTCCATTCCATTCCATTCCATTCCATTCTACTCGGATTGATTCCATTCCATTCCATTCCATTCCAGGCCATTCCAATCCATTCCATTCTACTGGGGTTGATTCCATTCCATTCCATTCCATTTCATTCCATTCCATTCCATTCCATTCCATTCGATTTCATTCGATTCCATTCCATTCCATTCCATTCCAATCCATTCCATTCTACTCGGATTGATTCCATTCCATTCCATTCCATTTCATTCCATTCCATTCCATTCCATTCCATTCCGTTCCATTCCATTCTACTCGGGTTGATTCCATTCTATTCCATTCGATTCCATTCGATTCCATTCCATTCCATTCCATTCCATTCCATTCCATTCCATTCCATTCCATTCCATTCCATTCCATTCTATTCCATAGAATTCCTTTCCATTCCATTCCATTCCATTCCATTCCATTCCATTCCATTCCATTCCATTCCATTCCATTCCATTCCATTCCATTCCATTCCATTCCATTCCATTCCATTCCGTTCTACTCGGGTTGACTCCACTCCATTCCATTCCATTCCGTTCTACTCGGGTTGATTCCATGCCGTTCTGTTCCATTCCATTCCGTCCCATCCCGACCCGTCCCGTCCCGTCCCGTCCCGTCCTTTCCCGTTCCGTTCTGCTCGGGTTGATTCCGTTCCATTCCGTTACGTTCCTTTCCGTTCCGTTCCATTCCGTTCCACGCGGGTTGATTCAATTCCATTCTATTACATTGAATACCATTCCATTCCATTCTACTCGGATTGATTCCATTCAATTCCATTCTATTCCAGTCCATTCCAATCCATTCGATTCTTCTCAGGTTGATTGCATTCCATTCCATTCCATTCCATTCCATTCGATTCCATTCCATTCCATTCCATTCCCTTCCAACCCATTCCATTCTACTCGGATTGATTCCATTCCATTCCATTCCATTCCATTCCATTCCTTTCCATTCCATTCCATTCGATTCCATTCCATTCCATTCCATTCCATTCCATTCCATTCCATTCCATTCCAATCCATTCCATTCTACTCAGGTTGATTCCATTCCGTTCCACTCGATTCCATTCGATTCCACTCCATTCCATTCCATTCCATTCCATTCCCTTCCATTCCATTCCATTGCATTCCGTTCTACTCAGGTTGATTCCATTCTATTCCATTCCATTCCATTCGATTCCATTCGATTCCATTCGATTCCATTCCATTCCATTCCATTCCATTCCATTCCATTCCATTCCATTCCATTCCGTTCTACTCGAGTTGATTCCATTCCATTCCATTCCATTCCATTCCATTCCATTCCATTCCATTCCATTCCAATCCATTCCTTTCTACTCGGGTTGAGTCCATTCCATTCCATTCCATTCCATTCCATTCCATTCCGTACTACTCGGGTTGATGCCATTCTATTCCATTCCATTCCATTCGATTCTATTCGATTCCATTCCATTCCATTCCATTCCATTCAGTTCCATTCCATTCCATTCCATTCCATTCCATTTCATTAAACTCCATTCTATTCCATTCCATTCCATTCCATTCCATTTCATTCCATTCCATTCCATTCCATTCCATTCCATTCCGTTCTACTCGGGTTCATTCCATTCCATTCCGTTTCATTCCTTTCCGTTCCGTTCCATTCCATTACATTCCATTCCATTACGTTCCATTCCGTTCCACGCGGGTTGATTCAATTCCATTCTATTACATTGAATTCCATTCCATTCCATTCCATTCCATTCCGTTCTACTCGGGTTGATTCCATTCCATTCCATTCCAGTCCATTCCAATCCATTCCATTCTACTCGGGTTGATTCCATTCCATTCCGTTCCATTCCGTTCCATTCCATTCCATTCCATTCCATTCAATTCCAAACCAATACATTCCATTCTACTCGGGTTGATTCCATTCCATTCCATTCCATTCCATTCCATTAAATTCCATTCCATTCCGTTCTACTCGGGTTGATTCCATTCCATTCCATTCCATTCCATTCCATTCCATTCCATTCCATTCCATTCCATTCCATTCCATTCCATTCCATTCCATTCCATTCCATTCCATTCCGTTCTACTCGGGTTGATTCCATTCTATTCCATTCCATTCCATTCGATTCCATTCGATTCCATTCCATTCCATTCCATTCCGTTTCATTCCATTCCATGCCATTCCGTTCTACAAGGGTTGATTCCATTCCATTCCATTCCATTCCATTCCGTTCCGTTCCGTTCTGTTCCGTTCCATTCTACTCGGGTTGATTCTATTCTATTCCATTCCAATCCCTTCCATTCCATTCCGTTCTACTCAGGTTGATCATTCCATTCCATTCCATTCCTTTCCATTCCATTCTGTTCTACTCGTGTTGATCATTCCATTCCATTCCATTCCATTCCATTCCATTCCATTCCGTTCCATTCCATTCTATTCCATTCCATTCCATTCCATGCTATTCAATTCCATTCTACACGGGTTGATTCCATTGTGTTCCGTTCCGTCCCTTCCCGTCCCTTCCCGTCCCGTGCCGTTGTTCTCGGGTTGATTCCATTCCATTGCGTTCCGTTCCTTTCCGTTCCGTTCCATTCCGTTCCTCGCGGGTTGATTCAATTCCATTCTATTCTATTCCATTCCATTCCATTCCATTCCATTCCATTCCATTCCATTCCATTCCATTCCATTCCATTCCATTCCACTCCATTCCATTCCACTCCATTCCACTCGGGTTGATTCCATGCCGTTCCGTTCCGTTCCATTCCGTCCCATCCCGACCCGTCCCATTTCGTCCCGTCCCGTCCCTTCCCGTTCCGTTCTGCTCGGGTTGATTACGTTCCATTCCGTTCCGTTCCTTTCCGTTCCTTTCCATTCTGTTCCACGCGGGTTGATTGAATTCCATTCTATTGCATTGAATTCCATTCCATTCCATTCCATTCCATTCTACTCGGATTGATTCCATTCCATTCCATTCCATTCCAGTCCATTCCAATCCATTCCATTCTACTGGGGTTGATTCCATTCCATTCCATTCCATTCCATTCCATTCCATTCCATTCCATTCCATTCCATTCCATTCGATTTCATTCGATTCCATTCCATTCCATTCCATTCCAATCCATTCCATTCTACTCGGGTTGATTCCATTCCATTGCATTCCATTCCATTCCATTCCATTCCATCCCGTTCCATTCCATTCCATTCCATTCCATTCCATTCGATTCCATTCCATTCCATTCCATTCCGTTCCATTCCATTCCATTCCATTCCATTCCATTCCATTCCATTCTACTCGGGTTGATTCCATTCTTTTCCATTCCATTTTCCATTCGATTCAATTCGATTCAATTCGATTCCATTCGATTCCATTCCATTCCATTCCATTCTATTCCATTGAATTCCATTCCATTCCATTCCATTCCATTCCATTCCATTCCGTTCTACTCGGGTAGATTCCATTCCATTCCATTCCATTCCATTCCATTCCATTCCATTCCACTCCATTCCATTCCATTCCATTCCATTCCAGTCCATTCCAATCCATTCCATTCTACTAGGGTTGATTGCATTCCATTCCATTCCATTCCATTCCATTCCATTCCATTCCATTCCATTCCATTCCATTCCCTTCCATTCCAACCAATTCCATTCTACTCGGGTTGATTCCATTCCATTCCATTCCATTCCATTCCTTTCCATTCCATTCCATTCGATTCCATTCCATACCATTCCATTCCATTCCATTCCAATCCATTCCATTCTATTCGGGTTGATTCCATTCCATTCCATTCCATTCCATTCCATTCCATTCCATTCCACTCGATTCCATTCGATTCCATTCGATTCCATTCCATTCCATTCCATTCCATTCCATTCCATTCCATTCCATTCCATTCCATTGCATTCCGTTCTACTCAGGTTGTTTCCATTCTATTCCATTCCATTCCATTCGATGCCATTCGATTCCATTCGATTCCATTCCATTCCATTCCATTCCATTCCATTCCATTCCATTCCATTCCATACGATTCCATTCCATTCCATTCCATTCGATTCCATTCCATTCCATTCCATTCCATTCCATTCCATTCCATTCCATTCCATTCCATTCCCTTCTACTCGGTTTCATTCCATTCCATTCCATTCCATTCCATTCCATTCCATTCCATTCCATTCCATTCCATTCCATTCCATTCGATTCGATTCCATTCCATTCCATTCCATTCCATTCCATTCCGTTCTACTCGGGTTCATTCCATTCCTTTCCATTCCATTCCATTCCATTCCATTCCATTCCATTCCATTCCATTCCAAACAAATACATTCCATTCTACTCGGGTTGATTCCATTCCATTCCATTCCATTCCATTAAATTCCATTCCATTCCGTTCTACTCGGGTTGATTCCATTCCATTCCATTCCATTCCATTCCATTCCATTCCATTCCATTCCATTCCATTCCATTCCATTCCATTCCATTCCGTTCTACTCCGGTTGATTCCATTCTATTCCATTCCATTCCATTCCATTCCATTCGATTCCATTCTATTGCATTCCATTCCGTTCTACTCGGGTTCATTCCATTCCATTCCATTCCCTTCCATTCCAATCCATTGCATTCCATTCAATTCCATTCCATTCGATTCCATTCCATTCCATTCCATTCCATTCCATTCCATTCCATTCCATTCCATTCCATTCCATTCCATTCCATTCCATTTCGTTCTACTCGGGTTCATTGCATTCCATTCCGTTCCGTTCCGTTCCGTTCCGTTCCGTTCCGTTCCGTTCCGTTCCATTCCGTTCCATTCCATTCCATTCCATTCCATTCGCTTCTACTCGGGTTGATTCCATTCTATTCCATTCCATTCCATTCGATTCCATTCGATTCCATTCCATTCCATTCCATTCCATTCCATTCCATTCCATTCCATTCCATTCCGTTCTACACGGGTTGAATCCATTCCGTTCCATTGCATTCCGTTCCGTTCCATTCCGTTCAGTTCTACTCTTGTTGATTCCATTCTATTCCATTCCATTCCATTCCATTCCATTCCAATCCATTCCATTCCATTCCATTCCATTCCATTACATTACATTACATTACATTACATTACATTACATTACGTTACATTACATTACATTCCGTTCTACGCGGGTTGATTCCATTGAGTTCCGTTCCGTTCCATTCCGTCCCGTACTGTCCCTTCCCGTCCCGTCCCGTCCCGTGCCGTTGTACTTGGGTTGATTCCATTGCATTCCGTTCCGTTCCTTTAAGTTCCGTTCCATTCCGATCCACGCAGATTGATTCAATTCCATTCTGTTCTCTTCCATTCCATTCCATTCCATTCAATTCCATTCCATTCCATTAAATTCCATTCCATTCTACTCGGGTTGATTCCATGCCGTTCCGTTCCGTTCCATTCCGTCCCATCCCGACCCGTCCCGTCCCGTCCCGTCCCGTTCCATCCCGTTCTGTTCTGCTTGGGTTGATTCCGTTCCATTCCGTTCCGTTCCTTTCTGTTCCGTTCCATTCCGTTCCATGCGGGTTCATTCAATTCCATTCTATTACATTGAATTCCATTCCATTCCATTCCATTCCATTCCATTCCATTCCATTCCATTCCATTCCATTCTACTCGGATTGATTCCATTCCATTCCATTCCATTCCATTCCAGTGCATTCCAATCCATTCCATTCTACTCGGGTTGATTCCATTCCATTCCATTCCATTCCATTCCATTCCATTCCATTCCATTCCATTCCATTCCATTCCATTGCATTCCATTCCTTTCGATTCCATTCGATTCCATTCCATTCCATTCCATTCCATTCCATTCCATTCCATTCCATTCCATTCCATTCCATTCCCTTCTACTCGGTTTGATTCCATTCCATTCCATTCCATTCCATTCCATTCCATTCCATTCCATTCCATTAAATTCCATTCCATTCGATTCCATTCCATTCCATTCCATTCCATTCCATTCCATTCCATTCCATTCCATTCCATTCCATTCCGTTCTACTCGGGTTCATTGCATTCCATTCCATTCCATTCCATTCCATTCCCTTCCATTCCATACCATTCCATTCCATTCCATTCCATTCCTTTCCATTCCATTCCATTCCGTTCTACTCGGGTTGATTCCATTCCATTCCATTCCATTCCATTCCATTCCATTCCATTCCATACGATTCCATTCCATTCCATTCCATTCGATTCCATTCCATTCCATTCCATTCCATTCCATTCCATTCCATTCCATTCCATTCCATTCCATTCCCTTCTACTCGGTTTCATTCCATTCCATTCCATTCCCTTCCATTCCATTCCATTCCATTCCATTCCATTCCATTCCATTCCATTCCATTCGATTCCATTCCATTCCATTCCATTCCATTCCATTCCATTCCATTCCGTTCTACTCGGGTTCATTCCATTCCTTTCCATTCCATTCCATTCCATTCCATTCCATTCCATTCCAAACCAATACATTCCATTCTACTCGGGTTGATTCCATTCCATTCCATTCCATTCCATTAAATTTCATTCCATTCCGTTCTACTCGGGTTGATTCCATTCCATTCCATTCCATTCCATTCCATTCCATTCCATTCCATTCCATTCCGTTCCGTTCCATTCCATTCCATTCCATTCCATTCCGTTCTACTCCGGTTGATTCCATTCTATTCCATTCCATTCCATTCGATTCAATTCGATTCCATTCTATTGCATTCCATTCCGTTCTACTCGGGTTCATTCCATTCCATTCCATTCCCTTCCATTCCAATCCATTGCATTCCATTCAATTCCATTCCATTCGATTCCATTCCATTCCATTCCATTCCATTCCATTCCATTCCATTCCATTCCATTCCATTCCGTTCCATTCCATTCCGTTCTACTCGTGTTCATTGCATTCCATTCCGTTCCGTTCCGTTCCGTTCCGTTCCGTTCCATTCCATTCCATTCCATTCCATTCCATTCCATTCGCTTCTACTCGGGTTGATTCCATTCTATTCCATTCCATTCCATTCGATTCCATTCGATTCCATTCCATTCCATTCCATTCCATTCCATTCCGTTCTACACGGGTTGAATCCATTCCGTTCCATTGCATTCCGTTCCGTTCCATTCCGTTCAGTTCTACTCTTGTTGATTCCATTCTATTCCATTCCATTCCATTCCATTCCATTCCATTCCATTCCATTCCATTCCATTCCATTACATTACTTTACATTACATTACATTACATTACGTTACATTACATTACATTCCGTTCTACGCGGGTTGATTCCATTGAGTTCCCTTCCGTTCCATTCCGTCCCGTCCTGTCCCTTCCCGTCCCTTCCCGTCCCGTGCCGTTGTACTTGGGTTGATTCCATTACATTCCGTTCCGTTCCTTTAAGTTCCGTTCCATTCTGATCCACGCAGATTGATTCAATTCCATTCTGTTCTATTCCATTCCATTCCATTCCATTCAATTCCATTCCATTCCATTAAATTCCATTCCATTCTACTCGGGTTGATTCCATGCCGTTCCGTTCCGTTCCATTCCGTCCCATCCCGACCCGTCCCGTCCCGTCCCGTCCCGTTCCATCCCGTTCCGTTCTGCTTGGGTTGATTCCGTTCCATTCCGTTCCGTTCCTTTCTGTTCCGTTCCATTCCGTTCCATGCGGGTTGATTCAATTCCATTCTATTACATTGAATTCCATTCCATTCCATTCCATTCCATTCCATTCTACTCGGATTGATTCCATTCCATTCCATTCCATTCCAGTCCAGTCCATTCCAATCCATTCCATTCTACTCGGGTTGATTCCATTCCATTCCATTCCATTCCATTCCATTCCATTCCATTCCATTGCATTCCATTCCATTCGATTCCATTCGATTCCATTCCATTCCATTCCATTCCATTCCATTCCATTCCATTCCATTCCATTCCATTCCATTCCATTCCCTTCTACTCGGTTTGATTCCATTCCATTCCATTCCATTCCATTCCATTCCATTCCATTCCATTCCATTCCATTCCATTCCATTAAATTCCATTCCATTCGATTCCATTCCATTCCATTCCATTCCATTCCATTCCATTCCATTCCATTCCATTCCATTCCATTCCATTCCATTCCATTCCATTCCATTCCATTCCATTCCATTCCGTTCTACTCGGGTTCATTGCATTCCATTCCATTCCATTCCATTCCATTCCCTTCCATTCCATACCATTCCATTCCATTCCATTCCATTCCATTCCATTCCGTTCTACTCGGGTTGATTCCATTCCATTCCATTCCATTCCATTCCATTCCATTCCATACGATTCCATTCCATTCCATTCCATTCCATTCCATTCCATTCCATTCCGTTCTACTCGGGTTGATTCCACTCTAATGCATACCATTCCGTTCCATTCCATACCATTCCATTCCATTTCATTCCATTCCATTGCATTCTATTCCATTGAATTCCATTCCATTGAATTCCATTCCATTCCAATCCATTCCGTTCCATTCCATTCCGCTCTACTCGGGTTGACTCCATTCCATTCCATTCCATTCTATTCCATTCCATTCCATTCGATTCCATTCCATTCCATTCCATTCCATTCCATTCCAATCCATTCCATTCTACTCGGGTTGATTCCCTTCCATTCCATTCAAATCCATTCAATTCTTTCCATTCCATTCCATTCCATTCCATTCCATTCCATTCCATTCCATTCCATTACATTACATTACATTCCGTTCTACGCGGGTTGATTCCATTGAGTTCCGTTCCGTTCCATTCCTTCCCGTCCTGTCCCTTCCCGTCCCGTCCCGTCCCGTGCCGTTGTACTTGGGTTGATTCCATTCCATTCCGTTCCGTTCCTTTAAGTTCCGTTCCATTCCGTTCCACGCAGATTGATTCAATTCCATTCTGTTCTATTCCATTCCATTCCATTCCATTCAATTCCATTCCATTCCATTAAATTCCATTCCATTCTACTCGGGTTGATTCCATGCCGTTCCGTTCCGTTCCATTCCGTCCCATCCCGACCCGTCCCTTCCCGTCCCGTCCCGTTCCATCCCGTTCCGTTCTGCTTGGGTTGATTCTGTTCCATTCCGTTCCGTTCCTTTCTGTTCCGTTCCATTCCGTTCCATGCGGGTTGATTCAATTCCATTCTATTACATTGAATTCCATTCCATTCCATTGCATTCCATTCCATTCCATTCCATTCTACTCGGATTGATTCCATTCCATTCCATTCCATTCCAGTCCAGTCCATTCCAATCCATTCCATTCTACTCGGGTTGATTCCATTCCATTCCATTCCATTCCATTCCATTCCATTCCATTCCATTCCATTCCATTCCATTCCATTGCATTCCATTCCTTTCGATTCCATTCGATTCCATTCGATTCCATTCCATTCCATTCCATTCCATTCCATTCCATTCCATTCCATTCCCTTCTACTCGGTTTGATTCCATTCCATTCCATTCCATTCCATTCCATTCCATTCCATTCCATTAAATTCCATTCCATTCGATTCCATTCCATTCCATTCCATTCCATTCCATTCCATTCCATTCCATTCCATTCCATTCCATTCCATTCCATTCCGTTCTACTCGGGTTCATTGCATTCCATTCCATTCCATTCCATTCCATTCCCTTCCATTCCATACCATTCCATTCCATTCCATTCCATTCCATTCCATTCCGTTCTACTCGGGTTGATTCCATTCCATTCCATTCCATTCCATTCCATTCCATTCCATACGATTCCATTCCATTCCATTCCATTCCATTCCATTCCATTCCATTCCATTCCGTTCTACTCGGGTTGATTCCACTCTAATGCATACCATTCCGTTCCATTCCATACCATTCCATTCCATTTCATTCCATTCCATTCCATTCTATTCCATTGAATTCCATTCCATTGAATTCCATTCCATTCCAATCCATTCCGTTCCATTCCATTCCGTTCTAATCGGGTTGACTCCATTCCATTCCATTCCATTCTATTCCATTCCATTCCATTCGATTCCATTCCATTCCATTCCATTCCAATCCATTCCATTCTACTCGGGTTGATTCCCTTACATTCCATTCAAATCCATTCCATTCCATTCCATTCCATTCCATTCCATTCCATTCCATTCCATTCCATTCCATTCCATTCCATTCCATTACATTACATTACATTACATTCCGTTCTACGTTGGTTGATTCCATTGAGTTCCGTTCCGTTCCATTCCTTCACGTCCTGTCCCTTCCCGTCCCGTCCCGTCCCGTGCCGTTGTACTTGGGTTGATTCCATTCCATTCCGTTCCGTTCCTTTAAGTTCCGTTCCATTCCGTTCCACGCAGATTGATTCAATTCCATTCTGTTCTATTCCATTCCATTCCATTCCATTAAATTCCATTCCATTCCATTCCATTCCATTCCATTCCATTCCATTCCATTCTACTCGGGTTGATTCCATGCCGTTCCGTTCCGTTCCATTCCGTCCCATCCCGACCCGTCCCATCCCGTCCCGTCCCGTTCCATCCCGTTCCGTTCTGCTCGGGTTGATTCCGTTCCATTCCGTTCCGTTCCTTTCTGTTCCGTTCCATTCCGTTCCATGCGGGTTGATTCAATTCCATTCTATTACATTGAATTCCATTCCATTCCATTCCATTCCATTCCATTCCATTGCATTCTACTCGGATTGATTCCATTCCATTCCATTCCATTCCATTCCAGTCCATTCCAATCCATTCCATTCTACTCGGGCTGATTCCATTCCATTCCATTCCATTCCATTCCATTCCATTCCATTCCATTCCATTCCATTGCATTGCATTCCATTCCATTCCATTCCATTCGATTCCATTCCATTCCATTCCATTCCATTCCATTCCATTCCATTCCATTCCATTCCATTCCATTCCCTTCTACTCGGTTTCATTCCATTCCATTCCATTCCATTCCATTCCATTCCATTCCATTCCGTTCCGTTCCGTTCCGTTCCGTTCCGTTCCGTTCCATTCCATTCCATTCCATTCCATTCCGTTCTACTCGGGTTCATTGCATTCCATTCCATTCCATACCATTCCATTCCATTCCATTCCATTCCATTCCATTCCATACCGTTCCATTCCATTCCATTCCATTCCATTCCATTCCATTCCATTCCATTCCATTCCATTCCATTCCGTTCTACTCGGGTTGATTCCATTCCATTCCATTCCATTCCATTCCATTCCATTCCATACGATTCCATTCCATTCCATTCCATTCCATTCCATTCCATTCCATTCCATTCCATTCCATTCCATTCTACTCGGGTTGATTCCACTCTATTGCATACCATTCCATTCCATTCCATTCCATTTCTTTCCATTCCATTCCATTCTATTCCATTGAGTTCCATTCCATTCCTTTCCATTCCTTTCCATTCCATTCCAATCCATTCCATTCTACTCGGGTTGATTCCATTCCAATCCATTCGAATCCATTCCATTCCCTTCCATTCCATTCCATTCCATTCCATTCCATTCCATTCCATTCCATTCCATTCGATTCCATTCCATTCCATTCCATTCCATTCCATTCCATTCCATTCCATTCCATTCCATTCCATTCCGTTCTACTCGGGTTCATTCCATTCCTTTCCATTCCATTCCATTCCATTCCATTCCATTCCATTCCATTCCATTCCATTCCTTTCCATTCCATTCCAAACCAATACATTCCATTCTACTCTGGTTGACTCCATTCCATTCCATTCCATTCCATTAAATTCCATTCCATTCCGTTCTACTCGGTTTGATTCCATTCCATTCCAGTCCATTCCATTCCATTCCATTCCGTTCTACTCGGGTTGATTCCATTCTATTCCATTCCATTCCATTCGATTCCATTCGATTCCATTCTATTGCATTCCATTCCGTTCTACTCGGGTTCATTCCATTCCATTCCATTCCCTTCCATTCCATTCAAATCCATTCCATTCCATTCCATTCCATTCCATTCCATTCCATTCCATTCCATTCCATTACATTACATTACATTACATTACATTCCGTTCTACGTGGGTTGTTTCCATTGAGTTCCGTTCCGTTCCATTCCTTCACGTCCTGTCCCTTCCCGTCCCGTCCCGTCCCGTGCCGTTGTACTTGGGTTGATTCCATTCCATTCCGTTCCGTTCCTTTAAGTTCCGTTCCATTCCGTTCCACGCAGATTGATTCAATCCCATTCTGTTCTATTCCATTCCATTCCATTCCATTAAATTCCATTCCATTCCATTCCATTCCATTCCATTCCATTCCATTCCATTCAACTCGGGTTGATTCCATGCCGTTCCGTTCCGTTCCATTCCGTCCCATCCCGACCCGTCCCATCCCGTCCCGTCCCGTTCCATCCCGTTCCGTTCTGCTCGGGTTGATTCCGTTCCATTCCGTTCCGTTCCTTTCTGTTCCGTTCAATTCCGTTCCATGCGGGTTGATTCAATTCCATTCTATTACATTGAATTCCATTCCATTCCATTCCATTCCATTCCATTCCATTGCATTCTACTCGGTTTGATTCCATTCCATTCCATTCCATTCCATTCCAGTCCATTCCAATCCATTCCATTCTACTCGGGTTGATTCCATTCCATTCCATTCCATTCCATTCCATTCCATTCCATTCCATTCCATTCCATTGCATTGCATTCCATTCCATTCCATTCCATTCGATTCCATTCCATTCCATTCCATTCCATTCCATTCCATTCCATTCCATTCCATTCCATTCCATTCCATTCCATTCCCTTCTACTCGGTTTCATTCCATTCCATTCCATTCCATTCCATTCCATTCCATTCCATTCCATTCCATTCCGTTCTGTTCCGTTCCGTTCCGTTCCGTTCCATTCCATTCCATTCCATTCCATTCCGTTCTACTCGGGTTCATTGCATTCCATTCCATTCCATTCCATTCCATTCCATTCCATTCCATTCCATACCATTCCATTCCATTCCATTCCATTCCATTCCATTCCATTCCATTCCATTCCATTCCGTTCTACTCGGGTTGATTCCATTCCATTCCATTCCATTCCATTCCATTCCATTCCATTCCATTCCATTCCATTCCATACGATTCCATTCCATTCCATTCCATTCCATTCCATTCCATTCCATTCCATTCCATTCCATTCCATTCCATTCCATTCTACTCGGGTTGATTCCACTCTATTGCATACCATTCCATTCCATTCCATTCCATTTCTTTCCATTCCATTCCATTCTATTCCATTGAGTTCCATTCCATTCCATTCCTTTCCATTCCATTCCATTCCATTCCATTCCATTCCAATCCATTCCATTCTACTCGGGTTGATTCCATTCCAATCCATTCGAATCCATTCCATTCCCTTCCGTTCCATTCCATTCCATTCCATTCCATTCCATTCCATTCCATTCCATTCGATTCCATTCCATTCCATTCCATTCCATTCCATTCCATTCCATTCCATTCCATTCCGTTCTACTCGGGTTCATTCCATTCCTTTCCATTCCATTCCATTCCATTCCATTCCATTCCATTCCATTCCATTCCATTCCATTCCATTCCTTTCCATTCCATTCCAAACCAATACATTCCATTCTACTCGGGTTGATTCCATTCCATTCCATTCCATTCCATTAAATTCCATTCCATTCCGTTCTACTCGGTTTGATTCCATTCCATTCCAGTCCATTCCATTCCATTCCATTCCATTCCATTCCATTCCATTCCATTCCGTTCTACTCGGGTTGATTCCGTTCTATTCCATTCCATTCCATTCGATTCCATTCGATTCCATTCTATTGCATTCCATTCCGTTCTACTCGGGTTCATTCCATTCCATTCCATTCCCTTCCATTCCATTCCATTGCATTCCATTCAATTCCATGACATTCGATTCCATTCCATTCCATTCCATTCCATTCCATTCCATTCCATTCCATTCCATTCCATTCCATTCCATTCCATTCCATTCCGTTCTACTCGGGTTCATTCCATTCCATTCCGTTCCGTTCCGTTCCGTTCTGTTCCGTTCCGTTCCATTCCATTCCATTCCATTCCATTCCATTCCATTCGCTTCTACTCGGGTTGATTCCATTCTATTCCATCCCATTCCATTCGATTCCATTCGATTCCTTTCCATTCCATTCCATTCCATTCCATTCCATTCCATTCCATTCCATTCCGTTCTACACGGGTTGAATCCATTCCGTTCAATTGCATTCCGTTCCGTTCCATTCCGTTCAGTTCTACTCTGGTTGATTCCATTCTATTCCATTCCATTCCATTCCATTCCATTCCATTCCATTCCATTCCATTCCATTCCATTACATTACATTACATTACATTACATTAAATTACGTTACATTAGATTACATTCTGTTCTACGCGGGTTGATTCCATTGAGTTCCGTTCCGTTCCATTCCGTCCCGTCCTGTCCCTTCCCGTCCCGTCCCGTCCCGTGCCGTTGTACTTGGGTTGATTCCATTCCATTCCGTTCCGTTCCTTTAAGTTCCGTTCCATTCCGATCCACGCAGATTGATTCAATTCCATTCTGTTCTATTCCATTCCATTCCATTCCATTCAATTCCATTCCATTCCATTAAATTCCATTCCATTCTACTCGGGTTGATTCCATGCCATTCCGTTCCGTTCCATTCCGTCCCATCCCGACCCGTCCCGTCCTGTTCCATCCCGTTCCGTTCTGCTTGGGTTGATTCCGTTCCTTTCCGTTCCGTTCCTTTCTGTTCCGTTCCATTCCGTTCCATGCGGGTTGATTCAATTCCATTCTATTACATTGAATTCCATTCCATTCCATTCCATTCCACTCCAGTCCATTCCAATCCATTCCATTCTACTCGGGTTGATTCCATTCCATTCCATTCCATTCCATTCCATTCCATTCCATTCCATTCCATTCCATTCCATTCCATTCCATTGCATTCCATTCCATTCCATTCCATTCGATTCCATTCCATTCCATTCCATTCCATTCCATTCCATTCCATTCCATTCCATTCCATTCCATTCCATTCCATTCCATTCCCTTCTACTCGGTTTCATTCCATTCCATTCCATTCCATTCCATTCCATTCCATTCCATTCCATTCCATTCCATTCCGTTCCGTTCCGTTCCGTTCCATTCCATTCCATTCCATTCCATTCCATTCCGTTCTACTCGGGTTCATTGCATTCCATTCCATTCCATTCCATTCCATTCCATTCCATTCCATTCCATTCCATTCCATTCCATTCCATACCATTCCATTCCATTCCATTCCATTCCATTCCATTCCATTCCATTCCATTCCACTCCATTCCATTCCATTCCATTCCGTTCTACTCGGGTTGATTCCATTCCATTCCATTCCATTCCATTCCATTCCGTTCCATTCCATTCCATTCCATTCCATTCCATTCCATACGATTCCATTCCATTCCATTCCATTCCATTCCATTCCATTCCATTCCATTCCATTCCATTCCATTCTACTCGGGTTGATTCCACTGTATTGCATACCATTCCATTCCATTCCATTCCATTTCTTTCCATTCCATTCCATTCTATTCCATTGAGTTCCATTCCATTCCTTTCCATTCCATTCCAATCCATTCCATTCCATTCCAATCCATTCCAATCTACTCGGGTTGATTCCATTCCAATCCATTCGAATCCATTCCATTCCCTTCCATTCCATTCCATTCCATTCCATTCCATTCCATTCCATTCCATTCCATTCCATTCCATTCCATTCGATTCCATTCCATTCCATTCCATTCCATTCCATTCCATTCCATTCCATTCCATTCCATTCCGTTCTACTCGGGTTCATTCCATTCCTCTCCATTCCATTCCATTCCATTCCATTCCATTCCATTCCATTCCTTTCCATTCCATTCCAAACCAATACATTCCATTCTACTCGGGTTGATTCCATTCCATTCCATTACATCCCATTAAATTCCATTCCATTCCGTTCTACTCGGGTTGATTCCATTCCATTCCATTCCATTCCATTCCATTCCATTCCATTCCATTCCATTCCATTCCATTCCATTCCATTCCGTTCTACTCTGGTTGATCCCATTCTATTCCATTCCATTCCATTCGATTCCATTCGATTCCATTCTATTGCATTCCATTCCGTTCTACTCGGGTTCATTCCATTCCATTCCATTCCCTTCCATTCCATTCCATTGCATTCCATTCAATTCCATTCAATTCGATTCCATTCCATTCCATTCCATTCCATTCCATTCCATTCCATTCCATTCCATTCCATTCCATTCCATTCCGTTCTACTCGGGTTCATTCCATTCCATTCCGTTCCGTTCCGTTCCGTTCCGTTCCGTTCCGTTCCATTCCATTCCATTCCATTCCATTCCATTCCATTCCATTCGCTTCTACTCGGGTTGATTCCATTCTATTCCATTCCATTCCATTCGATTCCATTCGATTCCATTCCATTCCATTCCATTCCATTCCATTCCATTCCATTCCATTCCATTCCGTTCTACACGGGTTGAATCCATTCCGTTCCATTGCATTCCGTTCCGTTCCATTCCGTTCAGTTCTACTCTGGTTGATTCCATTCTATTCCATTCCATTCCATTCCATTCCATTCCATTCCATTCCATTCCATTCCATTCCATTCCATTCCATTGCATTGCATTCCATTCCATTCCATTCGATTCCATTCCATTCCATTCCATTCCATTCCATTCCATTCCATTCCATTCCATTCCATTCCATTCCCTTCTACTCGGTTTCATTCCATTCCATTCCATTCCATTCCATTCCATTCCATTCCGTTCCGTTCCGTTCCGTTCCGTTCCGTTCCGTTCCATTCCATTCCATTCCATTCCATTCCGTTCTACTCGGGTTCATTGCATTCCATTCCATTCCATTCCATTCCATTCCATTCCATTCCATTCCATTCCATACCATTCCATTCCATTCCATTCCATTCCATTCCATTCCATTCCATTCCATTCCATTCCATTCCGTTCTAATCGGGTTGATTCCATTCCATTCCATTCCATTCCATTCCATTCCATTCCATTCCATTCCATTCCATTCCATTCCATTCCATTCCATACGATTCCATTCCATTCCATTCCATTCCATTCCATTCCATTCCATTCCATTCCATTCCATTCCATTCCATTCCATTCCATTCCGTTCTACTCGGGTTGATTCCATTCCATTCCATTCCATTCCTTTCCATTCCATTCCATTCCATTCCATTCCATACGATTCCATTCCATTCCATTCCATTCCATTCCATTCCATTCCATTCCATTCCATTCCATTCCATTCTACTCGGGTTGATTCCACTCTATTGCATACCATTCCATTCCATTCCATTCCATTTATATCCATTCCATTCCATTCTATTCCATTGAGTTCCATTCCATTCCTTTCCATTCCATTCCATTCCATTCCATTCCATTCCAATCCATTCCATTCTACTCGGGTTGATTCCATTCCAATCCATTCGAATCCATTCCATTCCCTTCCATTCCATTCCATTCCATTCCATTCCATTCCATTCCATTCCATTCCATTCCATTCGATTCCATTCCATTCCATTCCATTCCATTCCATTCCATTCCATTCCATTCCATTCCGTTCTACTCGGGTTCATTCCATTCCTTTCCATTCCATTCCATTCCATTCCATTCCATTCCATTCCATTCCATTCCATTCCATTCCATTCCTTTCCATTCCATTCCAAACCAATACATTCCATTCTACTCGGGTTGATTCCATTCCATTCCATTACATCCCATTAAATTCCATGCCATTCCGTTCTACTCGGGTTGATTCCATTCCATTCCATTCCATTCCATTCCATTCCATTCAATTCCATTCCATTCCGTTCTACTCTGGTTGATCCCATTCTATTCCATTCCATTCCATTCGATTCAATTCGATTCCATTCTATTGCATTCCATTCCGTTCTACTCGGGTTCATTCCATTCCATTCCATTCCCTTCCATTCCATTCCATTGCATTCCATTCAATTCCATTCAATTCAATTCCATTCCATTCCATTCCATTCCATTCCATTCCATTCCATTCCATTCCATTCCATTCCATTCCATTCCATTCCATTCCGTTCTACTCGGGTTCATTCCATTCCATTCCGTTCCGTTCCGTTCCGTTCCGTTCCGTTCCGTTCCATTCCATTCCATTCCATTCCATTCCATTCGCTTCTACTCGGGTTGATTCCATTCTATTCCATTCCATTCCATTCCATTCCATTCGATTCCATTCCATTCCATTCCATTCCATTCCATTCCATTCCATTCCATTCCATTCCATTCCATTCCATTCCATTCCATTCCATTCCATTGCATTCCATTCCATTCCATTCCATTCGATTCCATTCCATTCCATTCCATTCCATTCCATTCCATTCCATTCCATTCCATTCCATTCCATTCCATTCCATTCCATTCCCTTCTACTCGGTTTCATTCCATTCCATTCCATTCCATTCCATTCCATTCCATTCCGTTCCGTTCCGTTCCGTTCCGTTCCGTTCCGTTCCGTTCCGTTCCATTCCATTCCATTCCATTCCGTTCTACTCGGGTTCATTGCATTCCATTCCATTCCATTCCATTCCATTCCATTCCATTCCATTCCATTCCATACCATTCCATTCCATTCCATTCCATTCCATTCCATTCCATTCCATTCCATTCCATTCCATTCCATTCCATTCCATTCCGTTCTACTCGGGTTGATTCCATTCCATTCCATTCCATTCCATTCCATTCCATTCCATTCCATTCCATTCCATTCCATTCCATTCCATACAATTCCATTCCATTCCATTCCATTCCATTCCATTCCATTCCATTCCATTCCATTCCATTCCATTCCAATCCATTCCATTCTACTCGGGTTGATTCCATTCCAATCCATTCGAATCCATTCCATTCCATTCCATTCCATTCCATTCCATTCCATTCCATTCCATTCCATTCCATTCCATTCCATTCCATTCCATTCCATTCCGTTCTACTCGGGTTCATTCCATTCCTTTCCATTCCATTCCATTCCATTCCATTACATTCCATTCCATTCCATTCCTTTCCATTCCAAACCAATACATTCCATTCTACTCGGGTTGATTCCATTCCATTCCATTACATTCCATTAAATTCCATTCCATTCCGTTCTACTCGGGTTGATTCCATTCCATTCCATTCCATTCCATTCCATTCCATTCCATTCCATTCCATTCCATTCCATTCCGTTCTACTCTGGTTGATTCCATTCTACTCCATTCCATTCCATTCGATTCCATTCGATTCCATTCTATTGCATTCCATTCCGTTCTACTCGGGTTCATTCCATTCCATTCCATTCCCTTCCTTTCCATTCCATTGCATTCCATTCAATTCCATTCAATTCGATTCCATTCCATTCCATTCCATTCCATTCCATTCCATTCCATTCCATTCCATTCCATTCCATTCCATTCCATTCCATTCCGTTCTACTCGGGTTCATTCCATTCCATTCCGTTCCGTTCCGTTCCGTTCCATTCCATTCCATTCCATTCCATTCCATTCCATTCCATTCCATTCCATTCGCTTCTACTCGTGTTGATTCCATTCTATTCCATTCCATTCCATTCGATTCCATTCGATTCCATTCCATTCCATTGCATTCCATTCCATTCCATTCCGTTCTACACGGGTTGAATCCATTCCGTTCCATTGCATTCCGTTCCGTTCCATTCCGTTCAGTTCTACTCTGGTTGATTCCATTCTATTCCATTCCATTCCATTCCATTCCATTCCATTCCATTCCATTCCATTCCATTCCATTCCATTCCATTGCATTGCATTCCATTCCATTCCATTCGATTCCATTCCATTCCATTCCATTCCATTCCATTCCATTCCATTCCCTTCTACTCGGTTTCATTCCATTCCATTCCATTCCATTCCATTCCATTCCGTTCCGTTCCGTTCCGTTCTACTCGGGTTCATTGCATTCCATTCCATTCCATTCCATTCCATTCCATTCCATTCCATTCCATTCCATTCCATTCCATTCCATACCATTCCATTCCATTCCATTCCATTCCATTCCATTCCATTCCATTCCATTCCACTCCATTCCATTCCATTCCATTCCGTTCTACTCGGGTTGATTCCATTCCATTCCATTCCATTCCATTCCATTCCGTTCCATTCCATTCCATTCCATTCCATTCCATTCCATACGATTCCATTCCATTCCATTCCATTCCATTCCATTCCATTCCATTCCATTCCATTCCATTCCATTCTACTCGGGTTGATTCCACTGTATTGCATACCATTCCATTCCATTCCATTCCATTTCTTTCCATTCCATTCCATTCTATTCCATTGAGTTCCATTCCATTCCTTTCCATTCCATTCCAATCCATTCCATTCCATTCCAATCCATTCCAATCTACTCGGGTTGATTCCATTCCAATCCATTCGAATCCATTCCATTCCCTTCCATTCCATTCCATTCCATTCCATTCCATTCCATTCCATTCCATTCCATTCCATTCCATTCGATTCCATTCCATTCCATTCCATTCCATTCCATTCCATTCCATTCCATTCCATTCCATTCCGTTCTACTCGGGTTCATTCCATTCCTCTCCATTCCATTCCATTCCATTCCATTCCATTCCATTCCATTCCTTTCCATTCCATTCCAAACCAATACATTCCATTCTACTCGGGTTGATTCCATTCCATTCCATTACATCCCATTAAATTCCATTCCATTCCGTTCTACTCGGGTTGATTCCATTCCATTCCATTCCATTCCATTCCATTCCATTCCATTCCATTCCATTCCATTCCATTCCATTCCGTTCTACTCTGGTTGATCCCATTCTATTCCATTCCATTCCATTCGATTCCATTCGATTCCATTCTATTGCATTCCATTCCGTTCTACTCGGGTTCATTCCATTCCATTCCATTCCCTTCCATTCCATTCCATTGCATTCCATTCAATTCCATTCAATTCGATTCCATTCCATTCCATTCCATTCCATTCCATTCCATTCCATTCCATTCCATTCCATTCCATTCCGTTCTACTCGGGTTCATTCCATTCCATTCCGTTCCGTTCCGTTCCGTTCCGTTCCGTTCCGTTCCATTCCATTCCATTCCATTCCATTCCATTCCATTCCATTCGCTTCTACTCGGGTTGATTCCATTCTATTCCATTCCATTCCATTCGATTCCATTCGATTCCATTCCATTCCATTCCATTCCATTCCATTCCATTCCATTCCATTCCATTCCGTTCTACACGGGTTGAATCCATTCCGTTCCATTGCATTCCGTTCCGTTCCATTCCGTTCAGTTCTACTCTGGTTGATTCCATTCTATTCCATTCCATTCCATTCCATTCCATTCCATTCCATTCCATTCCATTCCATTCCATTCCATTCCATTGCATTGCATTCCATTCCATTCCATTCGATTCCATTCCATTCCATTCCATTCCATTCCATTCCATTCCATTCCATTCCATTCCATTCCCTTCTACTCGGTTTCATTCCATTCCATTCCATTCCATTCCATTCCATTCCATTCCGTTCCGTTCCGTTCCGTTCCGTTCCGTTCCGTTCCATTCCATTCCATTCCATTCCATTCCGTTCTACTCGGGTTCATTGCATTCCATTCCATTCCATTCCATTCCATTCCATTCCATTCCATTCCATTCCATACCATTCCATTCCATTCCATTCCATTCCATTCCATTCCATTCCATTCCATTCCATTCCATTCCGTTCTAATCGGGTTGATTCCATTCCATTCCATTCCATTCCATTCCATTCCATTCCATTCCATTCCATTCCATTCCATTCCATTCCATTCCATACGATTCCATTCCATTCCATTCCATTCCATTCCATTCCATTCCATTCCATTCCATTCCATTCCATTCCATTCCATTCCATTCCGTTCTACTCGGGTTGATTCCATTCCATTCCATTCCATTCCTTTCCATTCCATTCCATTCCATTCCATTCCATACGATTCCATTCCATTCCATTCCATTCCATTCCATTCCATTCCATTCCATTCCATTCCATTCCATTCCATTCTACTCGGGTTGATTCCACTCTATTGCATACCATTCCATTCCATTCCATTCCATTTCTATCCATTCCATTCCATTCTATTCCATTGAGTTCCATTCCATTCCTTTCCATTCCATTCCATTCCATTCCATTCCATTCCAATCCATTCCATTCTACTCGGGTTGATTCCATTCCAATCCATTCGAATCCATTCCATTCCCTTCCATTCCATTCCATTCCATTCCATTCCATTCCATTCCATTCCATTCCATTCCATTCGATTCCATTCCATTCCATTCCATTCCATTCCATTCCATTCCATTCCATTCCATTCCATTCCGTTCTACTCGGGTTCATTCCATTCCTTTCCATTCCATTCCATTCCATTCCATTCCATTCCATTCCATTCCATTCCATTCCATTCCATTCCTTTCCATTCCATTCCAAACCAATACATTCCATTCTACTCGGGTTGATTCCATTCCATTCCATTACATCCCATTAAATTCCATGCCATTCCGTTCTACTCGGGTTGATTCCATTCCATTCCATTCCATTCCATTCCATTCCATTCAATTCCATTCCATTCCGTTCTACTCTGGTTGATCCCATTCTATTCCATTCCATTCCATTCGATTCAATTCGATTCCATTCTATTGCATTCCATTCCGTTCTACTCGGGTTCATTCCATTCCATTCCATTCCCTTCCATTCCATTCCATTGCATTCCATTCAATTCCATTCAATTCAATTCCATTCCATTCCATTCCATTCCATTCCATTCCATTCCATTCCATTCCATTCCATTCCATTCCATTCCATTCCGTTCTACTCGGGTTCATTCCATTCCATTCCGTTCCGTTCCGTTCCGTTCCGTTCCGTTCCGTTCCATTCCATTCCATTCCATTCCATTCCATTCCATTCCATTCGCTTCTACTCGGGTTGATTCCATTCTATTCCATTCCATTCCATTCCATTCCATTCGATTCCATTCCATTCCATTCCATTCCATTCCATTCCATTCCATTCCATTCCATTCCATTCCATTCCATTCCATTCCATTCCATTCCATTCCATTCCATTCCATTGCATTCCATTCCATTCCATTCCATTCGATTCCATTCCATTCCATTCCATTCCATTCCATTCCATTCCATTCCATTCCATTCCATTCCATTCCATTCCATTCCATTCCCTTCTACTCGGTTTCATTCCATTCCATTCCATTCCATTCCATTCCATTCCATTCCATTCCGTTCCGTTCCGTTCCGTTCCGTTCCGTTCCGTTCCGTTCCATTCCATTCCATTCCATTCCGTTCTACTCGGGTTCATTGCATTCCATTCCATTCCATTCCATTCCATTCCATTCCATTCCATTCCATTCCATTCCATACCATTCCATTCCATTCCATTCCATTCCATTCCATTCCATTCCATTCCATTCCATTCCATTCCATTCCATTCCATTCCGTTCTACTCGGGTTGATTCCATTCCATTCCATTCCATTCCATTCCATTCCATTCCATTCCATTCCATTCCATTCCATTCCATACGATTCCATTCCATTCCATTCCATTCCATTCCATTCCATTCCATTCCATTCCATTCCATTCCATTCCAATCCATTCCATTCTACTCGGGTTGATTCCATTCCAATCCATTCGAATCCATTCCATTCCATTCCATTCCATTCCATTCCATTCCATTCCATTCCATTCCATTCCATTCCATTCCATTCCATTCCATTCCATTCCGTTCTACTCGGGTTCATTCCATTCCTTTCCATTCCATTCCATTCCATTCCATTACATTCCATTCCATTCCATTCCTTTCCATTCCAAACCAATACATTCCATTCTACTCGGGTTGATTCCATTCCATTCCATTACATTCCATTAAATTCCATTCCATTCCGTTCTACTCGGGTTGATTCCATTCCATTCCATTCCATTCCATTCCATTCCATTCCATTCCATTCCGTTCTACTCTGGTTGATTCCATTCTACTCCATTCCATTCCATTCGATTCCATTCGATTCCATTCTATTGCATTCCATTCCGTTCTACTCGGGTTCATTCCATTCCATTCCATTCCCTTCCTTTCCATTCCATTGCATTCCATTCAATTCCATTCAATTCGATTCCATTCCATTCCATTCCATTCCATTCCATTCCATTCCATTCCATTCCATTCCATTCCATTCCATTCCATTCCGTTCTACTCGGGTTCATTCCATTCCATTCCGTTCCGTTCCGTTCCGTTCCATTCCATTCCATTCCATTCCATTCCATTCCATTCCATTCCATTCCATTCGCTTCTACTCGTGTTGATTCCATTCTATTCCATTCCATTCCATTCGATTCCATTCGATTCCATTCCATTCCATTGCATTCCATTCCATTCCATTCCGTTCTACACGGGTTGAATCCATTCCGTTCCATTGCATTCCGTTCCGTTCCATTCCGTTCAGTTCTACTCTGGTTGATTCCATTCTATTCCATTCCATTCCATTCCATTCCATTCCATTCCATTCCATTCCATTCCATTCCATTCCATTGCATTGCATTCCATTCCATTCCATTCGATTCCATTCCATTCCATTCCATTCCATTCCATTCCATTCCATTCCCTTCTACTCGGTTTCATTCCATTCCATTCCATTCCATTCCATTCCATTCCATTCCATTCCGTTCCGTTCCGTTCCGTTCCGTTCCGTTCCGTTCCATTCCATTCCATTCCATTCCATTCCGTTCTACTCGGGTTCATTGCATTCCATTCCATTCCATTCCATTCCATTCCATTCCATTCCATTCCATTCCATTCCATTCCATTCCATTCCATTCCATACCATTCCATTCCATTCCATTCCATTCCATTCCATTCCATTCCATTCCATTCCATTCCATTCCGTTCTACTCGGGTTGATTCCATTCCATTCCATTCCATTCTATTCCATTCCATTCCATTCCATTCCATTCCATTCCATACGATTCCATTCCATTCCATTCCTTTCCATTCCATTCCATTCCATTCCATTCCATTCTCCTCGGGTTGATTCCACTCTATTGCATACCATTCCATTCCATTCCATTCCATTTCTTTCCATTGCATTCCATTCTATTCCATTGAATTCCATTCCATTCCATTCCATTCCATTCCATTCCATTCCAATCCATTCCGTTCCATTCCATTCCGTTCTACTCGGGTTCATTCCATTCCTTTCCATTCCATTCTATTCCATTCCATTCCATTCGATTCCATTCCATTCCATTCCATTCCATTCCAATCCATTCCATTCTACTCGGGTTGATTCCATTCCATTCCATTCGAATCCATTCCATTCCATTCCATTCCATTCCATTCCATTCCATTCCATTCCATTACATTCCATTACATTACATTACATTACATTCCATTCCGTTCTACTCGGGTTGATTCCATTCCATTCCATTCCATTCCATTCCATTCCATTCCATTCCATTCCATTCCATACGATTCCATTCCATTCCATTCCATTCCATTCCATTCCATTCCATTCCATTCCATTCCATTCCATTCCATTCCCTTCTACTCGGTTTCATTCCATTCCATTCCATTCCATTCCATTCCATTCCATTCCATTCCGTTCCGTTCCGTTCCGTTCCGTTCCGTTCCGTTCCGTTCCATTCCATTCCATTCCATTCCATTCCGTTCTACTCGGGTTCATTGCATTCCATTCCATTCCATTCCATTCCATTCCATTCCATTCCATTCCATTCCATTCCATTCCATACCATTCCATTCCATTCCATTCCATTCCATTCCATTCCATTCCATTCCATTCCATTCCATTCCATTCCATTCCGTTCTACTCGGGTTGATTCCATTCCATTCCATTCCATTCCATTCCATTCCATTCCATTCCATTCCATTCCATTCCATTCCATACGATTCCATTCCATTCCATTCCATTCCATTCCATTCCATTCCATTCCATTCCATTCCATTCCATTCCATTCCATTCCATTCCATTCCGTTCTACTCGGGTTGATTCCATTCCATTCCATTCCATTCCATTCCATTCCATTCCATTCCATTCCATTCCATTCCATTCCATTCCATTCCATACGATTCCATTCCATTCCATTCCATTCCATTCCATTCCATTCCATTCCATTCCATTCCATTCCATTCTACTCGGGTTGATTCCACTCTATTGCATACCATTCCATTCCATTCCATTCCATTTCTTTCCATTCCATTCCATTCTATTCCATTGAGTTCCATTCCATTCCTTTCCATTCCATTCCATTCCATTCCATTCCAATCCATTCCATTCTACTCGGGTTGATTCCATTCCAATCCATTCGAATCCATTCCATTCCCTTCCATTCCATTCCATTCCATTCCATTCCATTCCATTCCATTCCATTCCATTCCATTCGATTCCATTCCATTCCATTCCATTCCATTCCATTCCATTCCATTCCATTCCATTCCGTTCTACTCGGGTTCATTCCATTCCTTTCCATTCCATTCCATTCCATTCCATTCCATTCCATTCCTTTCCATTCCATTCCAAACCAATACATTCCATTCTACTCGGGTTGATACCATTCCATTCCATTCCATTCCATTAAATTCCATTCCATTCCATTCCATTCCATTCCGTTCTACTCGGGTTCATTCCATTCTATTCCATTCCATTCCATTCGATTCCATTCGATTCCATTCTATTGCATTCCATTCCGTTCTACTCGGGTTCATTCCATTCCATTCCATTCCCTTCCATTCCATTCCATTGCATTCCATTCAATTCCATTCCATTCGATTCCATTCCATTCCATTCCATTCCATTCCATTCCATTCCATTCCATTCCATTCCATTCCATTCCATTCCATTCCATTCCGTTCTACTCGGGTTCATTCCATTCCATTCCGTTCCGTTCCGTTCCGTTCTGTTCCGTTCCGTTCCATTCCATTCCATTCCATTCCATTCCATTCCATTCCATTCGCTTCTACTCGGGTTGATTCCATTCTATTCCATCCCATTCCATTCGATTCCATTCGATTCCTTTCCATTCCATTCCATTCCATTCCATTCCATTCCATTCCGTTCTACACGGGTTGAATCCATTCCGTTCCATTGCATTCCGTTCCGTTCCATTCCGTTCAGTTCTACTCTGGTTGATTCCATTCTATTCCATTCCATTCCATTCCATTCCATTCCATTCCATTCCATTCCATTCCATTCCATTACATTACATTACATTACATTAAATTACGTTACATTAGATTACATTCTGTTCTACGCGGGTTGATTCCATTGAGTTCCGTTCCGTTCCATTCCGTCCCGTCCTGTCCCTTCCCGTCCCGTCCCGTCCCGTGCCGTTGTACTTGGGTTGATTCCATTCCATTCTGTTCCGTTCCTTTAAGTTCCGTTCCATTCCGATCCACGCAGATTGATTCAATTCCATTCTGTTCTATTCCATTCCATTCCATTCCATTCAATTCCATTCCATTCCATTAAATTCCATTCCATTCTACTCGGGTTGATTCCATGCCATTCCGTTCCGTTCCATTCCGTCCCATCCCGACCCGTCCGGTCCTGTTCCATCCCGTTCCGTTCTGCTTGGATTGATTCCGTTCCATTCCGTTCCGTTCCTTTCTGTTCCGTTCCATTCCGTTCCATGCGGGTTGATTCAATTCCATTCTATTACATTGAATTCCATTCCATTCCATTCCATTCCATTCCAGTCCATTCCAATCCATTCCATTCTACTCGGGTTGATTCCATTCCATTCCATTCCATTCCATTCCATTCCATTCCATTCCATTCCATTCCATTGCATTCCATTCCATTCCATTCGATTCCATTCCATTCCATTCCATTCCATTCCATTCCATTCCATTCCATTCCATTCCATTCCATTCCATTCCATTCCCTTCTACTCGGTTTCATTCCATTCCATTCCATTCCATTCCATTCCATTCCATTCCATTCCATTCCATTCCATTCCATTCCATTCCGTACTACTCGGGTTGATTCCATTCCATTCCATTCCATTCCATTCCATTCCATTCCATTCCATTCCATTCCATTCCATTCCATTCCATTCCATTCCATTCCATACGATTCCATTCCATTCCATTCCATTCCATTCCATTCCATTCCATTCCATTCCATTCCATTCTACTCGGGTTGATTCCACTCTATTGCATAACATTCCATTCCATTCCATTCCATTTCTTTCCATTCCATTCCATTCTATTCCATTGAGTTCCATTCCATTCCTTTCCATTCCATTCCATTCCATTCCATTCCATTCCATTCCAATCCATTCCATTCTACTCGGGTTGATTCCATTCCAATCCATTCGAATCCATTCCATTCCCTACCATTCCATTCCACTCCATTCCATTCCATTCCATTCCATCCGATTCCATTCCATTCCATTCCATTCCATTCCATTCCATTCCATTCCATTCCATTCCGTTCTACTCGGGTTCATTCCATTCCTTTCCATTCCATTCCATTCCATTCCATTCCATTCCATTCCTTTCCATTCCATTCCAAACCTATACATTCCATTCTACTCGGGTTGATTCCATTCCATTCCATTCCATTCCATTAAATTCCATTCCATTCCATTCCATTCCATTCCGTTCTACTCGGGTTGATTCCATTCTATTCCATTCCATTCCATTCGATTCCATTCGATTCCATTCTATTGCATTCCATTCCGTTCTACTCGGGTTCATTCCATTCCATTCCATTCCCTTCCATTCCATTCCATTGCATTCCATTCAATTCCATTCCATTCGATTCCATTCCATTCCATTCCATTCCATTCCATTCCATTCCATTCCATTCCATTCCATTCCATTCCATTCCATTCCATTCCGTTTTACTCGGGTTCATTCCATTCCATTCCGTTCCGTTCCGTTCCGTTCTGTTCCGTTCTGTTCCATTCCATTCCATTCCATTCCATTCCATTCCATTCCATTCGCTTCTACTCGGGTTGATTCCATTCTATTCCATCCCATTCCATTCGATTCCATTCGATTCCTTTCCATTCCATTCCATTCCATTCCATTCCATTCCATTCCGTTCTACACGGGTTGAATCCATTCCGTTCCATTCCATTCCATTCCATTCCATTCCATTCCATTCCATTCCATTCCATTACATTACATTAAATTACGTTACATTAGATTACATTCTGTTCTACGCGGGTTGATTCCATTGAGTTCCGTTCCGTTCCATTCCGTCCCGTCCTGTCCCTTCCCGTCCCGTCGCGTCCCGTGCCGTTGTACTTGGGTTGATTCCATTCCATTCTGTTCCGTTCCTTTAAGTTCCGTTCCATTCCGATCCACGCAGATTGATTCAATTCCATTCTGTTCTATTCCATTCCATTCCATTCCATTCAATTCCATTCCATTCCATTAAATTCCATTCCATTCTACTCGGGTTGATTCCATGCCATTCCGTTCCGTTCCATTCCGTCCCATCCCGACCCGTCCCGTCCTGTTCCATCCCGTTCCGTTCTGCTTGGGTTGATTCCGTTCCATTCCGTTCCGTTCCTTTCTGTTCCGTTCCATTCCGTTCCATGCGGGTTGATTCAATTCCATTCTATTACATTGAATTCCATTCCATTCCATTCCATTCCATTCCATTCCAGTCCATTCCAATCCATTCCATTCTACTCGGGTTGATTCCATTCCATTCCATTCCATTCCATTCCATTCCATTCCATTCCATTCCATTCCATTCCATTGCATTCCATTCCATTCCATTCCATTCGATTCCATTCCATTCCATTCCATTCCATTCCATTCCATTCCATTCCATTCCATTCCATTCCATTCCATTCCATTCCTTTCTACTCGGTTTCATTCCATTCCATTCCATTCCATTCCATTCCATTCCATTCCATTCCATTCCATTCCATTCCGTTCTACTCGGGTTCATTGCATTCCATTCCATTCCATTCCATTCCATTCCATTCCATTCCATTCCATTCCATTCCATACCATTCCATTCCATTCCATTCCATTCCATTCCATTCCATTCCATTCCATTCCATTCCATTCCATTCCATTCCATTCCATTCCGTTCTACTCGGGTTGATTCCATTCCATTCCATTCCATTCCATTCCATTCCATTCCATTCCATTCCATTCCATTCCATTCCATTCCATACGATTCCATTCCATTCCATTCCATTCCATTCCATTCCATTCCATTCCATTCCATTCCATTCCATTCCATTCCATTCCAATCCATTCCATTCTACTCGGGTTGATTCGATTCCAATCCATTCGAATCCATTCCATTCCATTCCATTCCATTCCATTCCATTCCATTCCATTCCATTCCATTCCATTCCATTCCATTCCATTTCATTCCGTTCTACTCGGGTTCATTCCATTCCTTTCCATTCCATTCCATTCCATTCCATTCCATTCCATTCCTTTCCATTCCATTCCAAACCAATACATTCCATTCTACTCGGGTTGATTCCATTCCATTCCATTACATTCCATTAAATTCCATTCCATTCCGTTCTACTCGGGTTGATTCCATTCCATTCCATTCCATTCCATTCCATTCCATTCCATTCCATTCCATTCCATTCCGTTCTACTCTGGTTGATTCCATTCTACTCCATTCCATTCCATTCGATTCCATTCGATTCCATTCTATTGCATTCCATTCCGTTCTACTCGGGTTCATTCCATTCCATTCCATTCCCTTCCATTCCATTCCATTGCATTCCATTCAATTCCATTCAATTCGATTCCATTCCATTCCATTCCATTCCATTCCATTCCATTCCATTCCATTCCATTCCATTCCATTCCATTCCATTCCGTTCTACTCGGGTTCATTCCATTCCATTCCGTTCCGTTCCGTTCCGTTCCGTTCCGTTCCGTTCCATTCCATTCCATTCCATTCCATTCCATTCCATTCCATTCCATTCGCTTCTACTCGTGTTGATTCCATTCTATTCCTTTCCATTCCATTCGATTCCATTCGATTCCATTCCATTCCATTGCATTCCATTCCATTCCATTCCGTTCCACACGGGTTGAATCCATTCCGTTCCATTGCATTCCGTTCCGTTCCATTCCGTTCAGTTCTACTCTGGTTGATTCCATTCTATTCCATTCCATTCCATTCCATTCCATTCCATTCCATTCCATTCCATTCCATTCCATTGCATTGCATTCCATTCCATTCCATTCGATTCCATTCCATTCCATTCCATTCCATTCCATTCCATTCCCTTCTACTCGGTTTCATTCCATTCCATTCCATTCCATTCCATTCCATTCCATTCCATTCCGTTCCGTTCCGTTCCGTTCCGTTCCGTTCCGTTCCATTCCATTCCATTCCATTCCATTCCGTTCTACTCGGGTTCATCGCATTCCATTCCATTCCATTCCATTCCATTCCATTCCATTCCATTCCATTCCATTCCATACCATTCCATTCCATTCCATTCAATTCCATTCCATTCCATTCCATTCCATTCCATTCCGTTCTACTCGGGTTGATTCCATTCCATTCCATTCCATTCTATTCCATTCCATTCCATTCCATTCCATTCCATTCCATACGATTCCATTCCATTCCATTCCATTCCATTCAATTCCATTCCATTCCATTCCATTCCATTCTCCTCGGGTTGATTCCACTCTATTGCATACCATTCCATTCCATTCCATTCCATTTCTTTCCATTGCATTCCAATCTATTCCATTGAATTCCATTCCATTCCATTCCATTCCATTCCATTCCATTCCATTCCATTCCAATCCATTCCATTCTACTCGGGTTGATTCCATTCCAATCCATTCGAATCCATTCCATTCCCTTCCACTCCATTCCATTCCATTCCATTCCATTCCGTTCTACTCGGGTTGATTCCACTCTAATGCATACCATTCCATTCCATTCCATTCCATTCCATTCCATTTCATTCCATTCCATTCCATTCTATTCCATTGAATTCCATTCCATTGAATTCCATTCCATTCCAATCCATTCCGTTCCATTCCATTCCGTTCTACTCGGGTTCATTCCATTCCTTTCCATTCCATTCTATTCCATTCCATTCCATTCGATTCCATTCCATTCCATTCCATTCCATTCCATTCCAATCCATTCCATTCTACTCGGGTTGATTCCATTCCATTCCATTCGAATCCATTCCATTCCATTCCATTCCATTCCATTCCATTCCATTCCATTCCATTACATTCCATTACATTACATTACATTCCGTTCTACGCGGGTTGATTCCATTGAGTTCCGTTCCGTTCCATTCCTTCCCGTCCTGTCCCTTCCCGTCCCGTCCCGTCCCGTGCCGTTGTACTTGGGTTGATTCCATTCCATTCCGTTCCGTTCCTTTAAGTTCCGTTCCATTACGTTCCACGCAGATTGATTCAATTCCATTCTGTTCTATTCCATTCCATTCCATTCCATTAAATTCCATTCCATTCCATTCCATTCCATTCCATTCCATTCCATTCCATTCCATTCTACTCGGGTTGATTCCATGCCGTTCCGTTCCGTTCCATTCCGTCCCATCCCGACCCGTCCCATCCCGTCCCGTCCCGTTCCATCCCGTTCCGTTCTGCTCGGGTTGATTCCGTTCCATTCCGTTCCGTTCCTTTCTGTTCCGTTCCATTCCGTTCCATGCGGGTTGATTCAATTCCATTCTATTACATTGAATTCCATTCCATTCCATTCCATTCCATTCCATTCCATTCCATTCCATTCCATTCTACTCGGATTGATTCCATTCCATTACATTCCATTCCATTCCATTCCAGTCCATTCCAATCCATTCCATTCTACTCGGGTTGATTCCATTCCATTCCATTCCATTCCATTCCATTCCATTCCATTCCATTCCATTCCATTCCATTGCATTCCATTCCATTCCATTCCATTCGATTCCATTCCATTCCATTCCATTCCATTCCATTCCATTCCATTCCATTCGATTCCATTCTATTGCATTCCATTCCGTTCTACTCGGGTTCATTCCATTCCATTCCATTCCCTTCCATTCCAATCCATTGCATTCCATTCAATTCCATTCCATTCGATTCCATTCCATTCCACTCCATTCCATTCCATTCCATTCCATTCCATTCCATTCCATTCCATTCCATTCCATTGCGTTCTACTCGGGTTCATTGCATTCCATTCCGTTCCGTTCCGTTCCGTTCCGTTCCGTTCCGTTCCATTCCATTCCATTCCATTCCATTCCATTCCATTCCATTCCATTCGCTTCTACTCGGGTTGATTCCATTCTATTCCATTCCATTCCATTCGATTCCATTCGATTCCATTCCATTCCATTCCATTCCATTCCATTCCATTCCGTTCTACACGGGTTGAATCCATTCCGTTCCATTGCATTCCGTTCCGTTCCATTCCGTTCAGTTCTACTCTTGTTGATTCCATTCTATTCCATTCCATTCCATTCCATTCCATTCCATTCCATTCCATTCCATTCCATTACATTACATTACATTACATTACATTACATTACATTACGTTACATTACATTACATTCCGTTCTACGCGGGTTGATTCCATTGAGTTCCGTTCCGTTCCATTCCGTCCCGTCCTGTCCCTTCCCGTCCCGTCCCGTCCCGTGCCGTTGTACTTGGGTTGATTCCATTGCATTCCGTTCCGTTCCTTTAAGTTCCGTTCCATTCCGATCCACGCAGATTGATTCAATTCCATTCTGTTCTATTCCATTCCATTCCATTCCATTCAATTCCATTCCATTCCATTAAATTCCATTCCATTCTACTCGGGTTGATTCCATGCCGTTCCTTTCCGTTCCATTCCGTCCCATCCCGACCCGTCCCATCCCGACCCGTCCCGTTCCATCCCGTTCCGTTCTGCTTGGGTTGATTCCGTTCCATTCCGTTCCGTTCCTTTCTGTTCCGTTCCATTCCGTTCCATGCGGGTTGATTCAATTCCATTCTATTACATTGAATTCCATTCCATTCCATTCCATTCCATTCCATTCCATTCTACTCGGATTGATTCCATTCCATTCCATTCCATTCCATTCCAGTCCATTCCAATCCATTCCATTCTACTCGGGTTGATTCCATTCCATTCCATTCCATTCCATTCCATTCCATTCCATTCCATTCCATTCCATTCCATTGCATTCCATTCCATTCCATTCCATTCGATTCCATTCCATTCCATTCCATTCCATTCCATTCCATTCCATTCCATTCCATTAAATTCCATTCCATTCGATTCCATTCCATTCCAGTCCATTCCATTCCATTCCATTCCATTCCATTCCATTCCATTCCATTCCGTTCTACTCGGGTTCATTGCATTCCATTCCATTCCATTCCATTCCATTCCCTTCCATTCCATACCATTCCATTCCATTCCATTCCATTCCATTCCATTCCATTCCATTCCGTTCTACTCGGGTTGATTCCATTCCATTCCATTCCATTCCATTCCATTCCATTCCATTCCATTCCATACGATTCCATTCCATTCCATTCCATTCCATTCCATTCCATTCCATTCCATTCCGTTCTACTCGGGTTGATTCCACTCTAATGCATACCATTCCGTTCCATTCCATACCATTCCATTCCATTTCATTCCATTCCATTCCATTCTATTCCATTGAATTCCATTCCATTGAATTCCATTCCATTCCAATCCATTCCGTTCCATTCCATTCCGTTCTACTCGGGTTGACTCAAATCCATTCCATTCCATTCTATTCCATTCCATTCCATTCGATTCCATTCCATTCCATTCCATTCCATTCCATTCCATTCCATTCCATTCCATTCCATTCCATTCCATTCCATTCCATTCCATTCCATTCCGTTACATTACATTACATTACATTCCGTTCTACGCGGGTTGATTCCATTGAGTTCCGTTCCGTTCCATTCCTTCCCGTCCTGTCCCTTCCCGTCCCGTCCCGTCCCGTGCCGTTATACTTGGGTTGATTCCATTCCATTCCGTTCCGTTCCTTTAAGTTCCGTTCCATTACGTTCCACGCAGATTGATTCAATTCCATTCTGTTCTATTCCATTCCATTCCATTCCATTAGATTCCATTCCATTCCATTCCATTCCATTCCATTCCATTCCATTCCATTCTACTCGGGTTGATTCCATGCCGTTCCGTTCCGTTCCATTCCGTCCCATCCCGACCCGTCCCATCCCGTCCCGTCCCGTTCCATCCCGTTCCGTTCTGCTCGGGTTGATTCCGTTCCATTCCGTTCCGTTCCTTTCTGTTCCGTTCCATTCCGTTCCATGCTGGTTGATTCAATTCCATTCTATTACATTGAATTCCATTCCATTCCATTCCATTCCATTCCATTCCATTCCATTGCATTCTACTCGGATTGATTCCATTCCATTCCATTCCATTCCATTCCAGTCCATTCCAATCCATTCCATTCTACTCGGGTTGATTCCATTCCATTCCATTCCATTCCATTCCATTCCATTCCATTCCATTCCATTCCATTCCATTCCATTCCATTGCATTCCATTCCATTCCATTCCATTCCATTCCCTTCTACTCGGTTTCATTCCATTCCATTCCATTCCATTTCATTCCATTCCATTCCATTCCATTCCATTCCATTCCATTCCATTCCATTCCATTCCATTCCGTTCCGTTCCGTTCCGTTCCGTTCCATTCCATTCCATTCCATTCCATTCCGTTCTACTCGGGTTCATTGCATTCCATTCCATTCCATTCCATTCCATTCCATTCCATTCCATTCCATTCCATTCCATTCCATTCCATACCATTCCATTCCATTCCATTCCATTCCATTCCATTCCATTCCATTCCATTCCATTCCATTCCATTCCATTCCATTCCATTCCATTCCATTCCGTTCTACTCGGATTGATTCCATTCCATTCCATTCCATTCCATTCCATTCCATTCCATTCCATTCCATTCCATTCCATTCCATACGATTCCATTCCATTCCATTCCATTCCATTCCATTCCATTCCATTCCATTCCATTCCATTCTACTCGGGTTGATTCCACTCTATTGCATACCATTCCATTCCATTCCATTCCATTTCTTTCCATTCCATTCCATTCTATTCCATTGAGTTCCATTCCATTCCTTTCCATTCCATTCCATTCCATTCCATTCCATTCCAATCCATTCCATTCTACTCGGGTTGATTCCATTCCAATCCATTCGAATCCATTCCATTCCCTTCCATACCATTCCATTCCATTCCATTCCATTCCATTCCATTCCATTCCATTCGATTCCATTCCATTCCATTCCATTCCATTCCATTCCATTCCATTCCATTCCATTCCGTTCTACTCGGGTTCATTCCATTCCTTTCCATTCCATTCCATTCCATTCCATTCCATTCCATTCCTTTGCATTCCATTCCAAACCAATACATTCCATTCTACTCGGGTTGATTCCATTCCATTCCATTCCATTCCATTAAATTCCATTCCATTCCGTTCTACTCGGTTTGATTCCATTCCATTCCATTCCATTCCATTCCATTCCATTCCATTCCATTCCATTCCAATCCATTCCATTCCATTCCGTTCTACTCGGGTTGATTCCATTCTATTCCATTCCATTCCATTCGATTCCATTCGATTCCATTCTATTGCATTCCATTCCGTTCTACTCGGGTTCATTCCATTCCATTCCATTCCCTTCCATTCCATTCCATTGCATTCCATTCAATTCCATTCCATTCGATTCCATTCCATTCCATTCCATTCCATTCCATTCCATTCCATTCCATTCCATTCCATTCCATTCCATTCCATTCCATTCCATTCCATTCCGTTCTACTCGGGTTCATTCCATTCCATTCCGTTCCGTTCCGTTCCGTTCTGTTCCGTTCCGTTCCATTCCATTCCATTCCATTCCATTCCATTCCATTCCATTCGCTTCTACTCGGGTTGATTCCATTCTATTCCATCCCATTCCATTCGATTCCATTCGATTCCATTCCATTCCATTCCATTCCATTCCATTCCATTCCATTCCGTTCTACACGGGTTGAATCCATTCCGTTCCATTGCATTCCGTTCCGTTCCATTCCGTTCAGTTCTACTCTGGTTGATTCCATTCTATTCCATTCCATACCATTCCATTCCATTCCATTACATTCCATTCCATTCCATTACATTACATTACATTACATTACATTACATTACGTTACGTTAGATTACATTCTGTTCTACGCGGGTTGATTCCATTGAGTTCCGTTCCGTTCCATTCCGTCCCGTCCTGTCCCTTCCCGTCCCGTCCCGTCCCGTGCCGTTGTACTTGGGTTGATTCCATTCCATTCCGTTCCGTTCCTTTAAGTTCCGTTCCATTCCGATCCACGCAGATTGATTCAATTCCATTCTGTTCTATTCCATTCCATTCCATTCCATTCAATTCCATTCCATTCCATTAAATTCCATTCCATTCTACTCGGGTTGATTCCATGCCATTCCGTTCCGTTCCATTCCGTCCCATCCCGACCCGTCCCGTCCTGTTCCATCCCGTTCCGTTCTGCTTGGGTTGATTCCGTTCCATTCCGTTCCGTTCCTTTCTGTTCCGTTCCATTCCGTTCCATGCGGGTTGATTCAATTCCATTCTATTACATTGAATTCCATTCCATTCCATTCCATTCCATTCCAGTCCATTCCAATCCATTCCATTCTACTCGGGTTGATTCCATTCCATTCCATTCCATTCCATTCCATTCCATTCCATTCCATTCCATTCCATTCCATTCCATTCCATTCCATTGCATTCCATTCCATTCCATTCCATTCGATTCCATTCCATTCCATTCCATTCCATTCCATTCCATTCCATTCCATTCCATTCCATTCCATTCCATTCCCTTCTACTCGGTTCCATTCCATTCCATTCCATTCCATTCCATTCCATTCCATTCCATTCCATTCCGTTCGGGTCCGTTCCGTTCTGTTCCGTTCCGTTCCGTTCCATTCCATTCCATTCCATTCCATTCCGTTCTACTCGGGTTCATTGCATTCCATTCCATTCCATTCCATTTCATTCCATTCCATTCCATTCCATTCCATTCCATTCCATTCCATTCCATTCCATTCCATACCATTCCATTCCATTCCATTCCATTCCATTCCATTCCATTCCATTCCATTCCATTCCATTCCATTCCATTCCATTCCGTTCTACTCGGGTTGATTCCATTCCATTCCATTCCATTCCATTCCATTCCATTCCATTCCATTCCATTCCATTCCATTCCATTCCATTCCATTCCATTCCATACGATTCCATTCCATTCCATTCCATTCCATTCCATTCCATTCCATTCCATTCCATTCCATTCCATTCTACTCGGGTTGATTCCACTGTATTGCATACCATTCCATTCCATTCCATTCCATTTCTTTCCATTCCATTCCATTCTATTCCATTGAGTTCCATTCCATTCCTTTCCATTCCATTCCATTCCATTCCATTCCATTCCATTCCAATCCATTCCATTCTACTCTGGTTGATTCCATTCCAATCCATTCGAATCCATTCCATTCCCTTCCATTCCATTCCATTCCATTCCATTCCATTCCATTCCATTCCATTCCATTCCATTCCATTCCATTCCATTCCGTTCTACTCGGGTTCATTCCATTCCTTTCCATTCCATTCCATTCCATTCCATTCCATTCCATTCCATTCCTTTCCATTCCATTCCAAACCAATACATTCCATTCTACTCGGGTTGATTCCATTCCATTCCATTCCATTCCATTAAATTCCATTCCATTCCGTTCTACTCGGGTTGATTCCATTCCATTCCATTCCATTCCATTCCATTCCATTCCATTCCATTCCATTCCATTCCGTTCTACTCGGGTTGATTCCATTCTATTCCATTCCATTCCATTCGATTCCATTCGATTCCATTCTATTGCATTCCATTCCGTTCTACTCGGGTTCATTCCATTCCATTCCATTCCATTCCATTCCATTCCATTGCATTCCATTCAATTCCATTCCATTCGATTCCATTCCATTCCATTCCATTCCATTCCATTCCATTCCATTCCATTCCATTCCATTCCATTCCATTCCGTTCTACTCGGGTTCATTCCATTCCATTCCGTTCCGTTCCGTTCCGTTCCGTTCCGTTCCGTTCCGTTCCATTCCATTCCATTCCATTCCATTCCATTCGCTTCTACTCGGGTTGATTCCATTCTATTCCATTCCATTCCATTCGATTCCATTCGATTCCATTCCATTCCATTCCATTCCATTCCATTCCATTCCGTTCTACACGGGTTGAATCCATTCCGTTCCATTGCATTCCGTTCCGTTCCATTCCGTTCAGTTCTACTCTGGTTGATTCCATTCTATTCCATTCCATTCCATTCCATTCCATTCCATTCCATTCCATTCCATTCCATTGCATTGCATTCCATTCCATTCCATTCGATTCCATTCCATTCCATTCCATTCCATTCCATTCCATTCCATTCCATTCCATTCCATTCCATTCCCTTCTACTCGGTTTCATTCCATTCCATTCCATTCCATTCCATTCCATTCCATTCCGTTCCGTTCCGTTCCGTTCCGTTCCGTTCCGTTCCGTTCCGTTCCGTTCCATTCCATTCCATTCCATTCCGTTCTACTCGGGTTCATTGCATTCCATTCCATTCCATTCCATTCCATTCCATTCCATTCCATTCCATTCCATTCCATACCATTCCATTCCATTCCATTCCATTCCATTCCATTCCATTCCATTCCATTCCATTCCATTCCGTTCTACTCGGGTTGATTCCATTCCATTCCATTCCATTCCATTCCATTCCATTCCATTCCATTCCATTCCATTCCATTCCATTCCATACGATTCCATTCCATTCCATTCCATTCCATTCCATTCCATTCCATTCCATTCCATTCCATTCCATTCTCCTCGGGTTGATTCCACTCTATTGCATACCATTCCATTCCATTCCATTCCATTTCTTTCCATTGCATTCCATTCTATTCCATTGAATTCCATTCCATTCCATTCCATTCCATTCCATTCCATTCCATTCCATTCCATTCCAATCCATTCCATTCTACTCGGGTTGATTCCATTCCAATCCATTCGAATCCATTCCATTCCCTTAAACTCCATTCCATTCCATTCCATTCCATTCCATTCCATTCCATTCCATTCCATTCCATTCCATTCGATTCGATTCCATTCCATTCCATTCCATTCCATTCCATTCCATTCCATTCCATTCCATTCCATTCCATTCCGTTCTACTCGGATTCATTCCATTCCTTTCCATTCCATTCCATTCCATTCCATTCCATTCCATTCCATTCCATTCCAAACCAATACATTCCATTCTACTCGGGTTGATTCCATTCCATTCCATTCCATTCCATTCCATTAAATTCCATTCCATTCCGTTCTACTCGGGTTGGTTCCATTCCATTCCATTCCATTCCATTCGATTCCATTCTATTGCATTCCATTCCGTTCTACTCGGGTTCATTCCATTCCATTCCATTCCCTTCCATTCCACTCCATTGCATTCCATTCAATTCCATTCCATTCGATTCCATTCCATTCCATTCCATTCCATTCCATTCCATTCCATTCCATTCCATTCCATTCCATTCCATTCCGTTCTACTCGGGTTCATTCCATTCCATTCCATTCCGTTCCGTTCCGTTCTGTTCCGTTCCGTTCCACTCCATTCCATTCCATTCCATTCCATTCCATTCGCTTCTACTCGGGTTGATTCCATTCTATTCCATTCCATTCCATTCGATTCCATTCGATTCCATTCCGTTCTACACGGGTTGAATCCATTCCGTTCCATTGCATTCCGTTCCGTTCCATTCCGTTCAGTTCTACTCTGGTTGATTCCATTCTATTCCATTCCATTCCATTCCATTCCATTCCATTCCATTCCATTCCATTCCATTCCATTCCATTCCATTCCATTACATTACATTACATTACATTACATTTCATTACATTGCATTACATTACATTACGGTACATTAGATTACTTTCCGTTCTACGCGGGTTGATTCCATTGAGTTCCGTTCCGTTCCATTCCGTCCCGTCCTGTCCCTTCCCGTCCCGTCCCGTCCCGTGCCGTTGTACTTGGGTTGATTCCATTCCATTCCGTTCCGTTCCTTTAAGTTCCGTTCCATTCCGATCCACGCAGATTGATTCAATTCCATTCTGTTCTATTCCATTCCATTCCATTCCATTCAATTCCATTCCATTCCATTAAATTCCATTCCATTCTACTCGGGTTGATTCCATGCCGTTCCGTTCCGTTCCATTCCGTCCCATCCCGACCCGTCCCGTCCCGTTCCATCCCGTTCCGTTCTGCTTGGGTTGATTCCGTTCCATTCCGTTCCGTTCCTTTCTGTTCCGTTCCATTCCGTTCCATGCGGGTTGATTCAATTCCATTCTATTACATTGAATTCCATTCCATTCCATTCCATTCCATTCCATTCTACTCGGATTGATTCCATTCCATTCCATTCCAGTCCATTCCAATCCATTCCGTTCTACTCGGGTTCATTGCATTCCATTCCATTCCATTCCATTCCATTCCATTCCATTCCATTCCATTCAATTCCATACCATTCCATTCCATTCCATTCCATTCCATTCCATTCCATTCCATTCCATTCCATTCCATTCCATACCATTCCATTCCATTCCATTCCATTCCATTCCATTCCATTCCGTTCCATTCTACTCGGGTTGATTCCATTCCATTCCATTCCATTCCATTCCATTCCATTCCATTCCATTCCATTCCATTCCATTCCATTCCATACGATTCCATTCCATTCCATTCCATTCCATTCCATTCCATTCCATTCCATTCTTCTCGGGTTGATTCCACTCTATTGCATACCATTCCGTTCCATTCCATTCCATTTCTTTCCATTCCATTCCATTCTATTCCATTGAATTCCATTCCATTCCATTCCATTTCATTCCATTCCATTCCATTCCAATCCATTCCATTCTACTCGGGTTGATTCCATTCCAATCCATTCAAATCCATTCCATTCCCTTCCATTCCATTCCATTCCATTCCATTCCATTCCATTCCATTCCATTCCATTCCATTCCATTCGATTCCATTCCATTCCATTCCATTCCATTCCATTCCATTCCATTCCATTCCATTCCATTCCATTCCATTCCGTTCTACTCGGGTTCATTCCATTCCTTTCCATTCCATTCCATTCCATTCCATTCCATTCCATTCCATTCCATTCCAAACCAATACATTCCATTCTACTCGGGTTGATTCCATTCCATTCCATTCCATTCCATTAAATTCCATTCCATTCCGTTCTACTCGGGTTGATTCCATTCCATTCCATTCCATTCCATTCCATTCCATTCCATTCCATTCCATTCCATTCCATTCCATTCCATTCCATTCCATTCCATTCCGTTCTATTCGGGTTGATTCCATTCTATTCCATTCCATTCCATTCGATTCCATTCGATTCCATTCTATTGCATTCCATTCCGTTCTACTCGGGTTCATTCCATTCCATTCCATTCCCTTCCATTCCATTCCATTGCATTCCATTCAATTCCATTCCATTCGATTCCATTCCATTCCATTCCATTCCATTCCATTCCATTCCATTCCATTCCATTCCGTTCTACTCGGGTTCATTCCATTCCATTCCGTTCCGTTCCGTTCCGTTCCGTTCCGTTCCGTTCCATTCCATTCCATTCCATTCCATTCCATTCCATTCGCTTCTACTCGGGTTGATTCCATTCTATTCCATTCCATTCCATTCGATTCCATTCGATTCCATTCCATTCCATTCCATTCCATTCCATTCCATTCCATTCCATTCCATTCCATTCCGTTCTACATGGGTTGAATCCATTCCGTTCCATTGCATTCCGTTCCGTTCCATTCCGTTCAGTTCTACTCTGGTTGATTCCATTCTATTCCATTCCATTCCATTCCATTCCATTCCATTCCATTCCATTCCATTACATTACATTACATTACATTACATTATATTACGTTACATTACATTACATTCCGTTCTACGCGGGTTGATTCCATTGAGTTCCGTTCCGTTCCATTCCGTCCCGTCCTGTCCCTTCCCGTCCCGTCCCGTCCCGTGCCGTTGTACTTGGGTTGATTCCATTACATTCCGTTCCGTTCCTTTAAGTTCCGTTCCATTCCGATACACGCAGATTGATTCAATTCCATTCTGTTCTATTACATTGCATTCCATTCCATTCAATTCCATTCCATTCCATTAAATTCCATTCCATTCTACTCGGGTTGATTCCATGCCGTTCCGTTCCGTTCCATTCCGTCCCATCTCGACCCGTCCCGTCCCGTCCCGTCCCGTTCCATCCCGTTCCGTTCTGCTTTGGTTGATTCCGTTCCATTCAGTTCAGTTCCTTTCTGTTCCGTTCCATTCCGTTCCATGCGTGTTGATTCAATTCCATTCTATTACCTTGAATTCCATTCCATTCCATTCCATTCCATTCCATTCCATTCCACTCGGATTGATTCCATTCCATTCCATTCCATTCCATTCCAGTCCATTCCCATCCATTCCATTCTACTCGGGTTGATTCCATTCCATTCCATTCCATTCCATTCCATTCCATTCCATTCCATTGCATTCCATTCCATTCGATTCCATTCCATTCCATTCCATTCCATTCCATTCCCTTCTACTCGGTTTGATTCCATTCCATTCCATTCCATTCCATTCCATTCCATTCCATTCCATTCCATTCCATTCCATTAAATTCCATTCCATTCGATTCCATTCCATTCCATTCCATTCCATTCCATTCCATTCCATTCCATTCCATTCCATTCCATTCCATTCCATTCCGTTCTACTCGGGTTCATTGCATTCCATTCCATTCCATTCCATTCCATTCCCTTCCATTCCATACCATTCCATTCCATTCCATTCCATTCCATTCCATTCCATTCCATTCCATTCCATTCCATTCCATTCCGTACTACTCGGGTTGATTCCATTCCATTCCATTCCATTCCATTCCATTCCATTCCATTCCATTCCATTCCATTCCATACGATTCCATTCCATTCCATTCCATTCCATTCCATTCCATTCCATTCTATTCCATTCCATTCCATTCGATTCTATTCCATTCCATTCCATTCCATTCCATTCCATTCCAATCCATTTCATTCTACTCGGGTTGATTCCCTTCCATTCCATTCGAATCCATTCCATTCCATTCCATTCCATTCCATTCCATTCCATTCCATTCCATTCCATTCCATTCCATTCCATTCCGTTCTACTCGGGTTGATTCCAATCCATTCCATTCCATTCCATTCCATTCCATTCCACTCCATTCCATTCCATTCCATTCCATTCCACTCCATTCCATTCCATTCCATTCCATTCCATACGATTCCATTCCATTCCATTCCATTCCATTCCATTCCATTCCATTCCATTCCATTCCATTCCGTTCTACTCGGGTTGATTCCACTCTATTGCATACCATTCCATTCCATTCCATTCCATTGAATTCCATTCCATTCCATTCTATTCCATTGAATTCCATTCCATTCCATTCCATTCCATTCCGTTCTACTCGGGTTAATTCCATTCCATTCCATTCCATTCCATTCCATTCCATTCCATTCCATTCCATTCTATTCCATTACAATCCATTCCATTCTACTCGGGTTGATTGCATTCCAATCCATTCGAATCCATTCCATTCCCTTGCATTCCATTCCATTCCATTCCATTCCATTCCATTCCATTCCATTCCATTCCATTCCATTCCATTCCATTCCATTCCATTCCGTTCCGTTCCATTCCATTCCATTCCATTCCATTCCGTTCTACTCGGGTTCATTGCATTCCATTCCGTTCCGTTCCGTTCCGTTCCGTTCCGTTCCGTTCCATTCCATTCCATTCCATTCCATTCCATTCCATTCCATTCGCTTCTACTCGGGTTGATTCCATTCTATTCCATTCCATTCCATTCGATTCCATTCGATTCCATTCCATTCCATTCCATTCCATTCCATTCCATTCCGTTCTACACGGGTTGAATCCATTCCGTTCCATTGCATTCCGTTCCGTTCCATTCCGTTCAGTTCTACTCTTGTTGATTCCATTCTATTCCATTCCATTCCATTCCATTCCATTCCATTCCATTCCATTCCATTCCATTACATTACATTACATTACATTACATTACATTACATTACATTACGTTACATTACATTACATTCCGTTCTACGCGGGTTGATTCCATTGAGTTCCGTTCCGTTCCATTCCGTCCCGTCCTGTCCCTTCCCGTCCCGTCCCGTCCCGTGCCGTTGTACTTGGGTTGATTCCATTGCATTCCGTTCCGTTCCTTTAAGTTCCGTTCCATTCCGATCCACGCAGATTGATTCAATTCCATTCTGTTCTATTCCATTCCATTCCATTCCATTCAATTCCATTCCATTCCATTAAATTCCATTCCATTCTACTCGGGTTGATTCCATGCCGTTCCGTTCCGTTCCATTCCGTCCCATCCCGACCCGTCCCATCCCGACCCGTCCCGTTCCATCCCGTTCCGTTCTGCTTGGGTTGATTCCGTTCCATTCCGTTCCGTTCCTTTCTGTTCCGTTCCATTCCGTTCCATGCGGGTTGATTCAATTCCATTCTATTACATTGAATTCCATTCCATTCCATTCCATTCCATTCCATTCCATTCTACTCGGATTGATTCCATTCCATTCCATTCCATTCCATTCCATTCCAGTCCATTCCAATCCATTCCATTCTACTCGGGTTGATTCCATTCCATTCCATTCCATTCCATTCCATTCCATTCCATTCCATTCCATTCCATTCCATTGCATTCCATTCCATTCCATTCCATTCGATTCCATTCCATTCCATTCCATTCCATTCCATTCCATTCCATTCCATTCCATTAAATTCCATTCCATTCGATTCCATTCCATTCCAGTCCATTCCATTCCATTCCATTCCATACCATTCCATTCCATTCCATTCCGTTCTACTCGGGTTCATTGCATTCCATTCCATTCCATTCCATTCCATTCCCTTCCATTCCATACCATTCCATTCCATTCCATTCCATTCCATTCCATTCCATTCCATTCCGTTCTACTCGGGTTGATTCCATTCCATTCCATTCCATTCCATTCCATTCCATTCCATTCCATTCCATACGATTCCATTCCATTCCATTCCATTCCATTCCATTCCATTCCATTCCGTTCTACTCGGGTTGATTCCACTCTAATGCCTACCATTCCGTTCCATTCCATACCATTCCATTCCATTTCATTCCATTCCATTCCATTCTATTCCATTGAATTCCATTCCATTGAATTCCATTCCATTCCAATCCATTCCGTTCCATTCCATTCCGTTCTACTCGGGTTGACTCCAATCCATTCCATTCCATTCTATTCCATTCCACTCCATTCGATTCCATTCCATTCCATTCCATTCCATTCCATTCCAATCCATTCCATTCTACTCGGGTTGATTCCCTTCCATTCCATTCAAATCCATTCCATTCCATTCCATTCCATTCCATTCCATTCCATTCCATTCCATTCCATTCCATTCCATTCCATTCCGTTACATTACATTACATTACATTCCGTTCTACGCGGGTTGATTCCATTGAGTTCCGTTCCGTTCCATTCCTTCCCGTCCTGTCCCTTCCCGTCCCGTCCCGTCCCGTGCCGTTATACTTGGGTTGATTCCATTCCATTCCGTTCCGTTCCTTTAAGTTCCGTTCCATTACGTTCCACGCAGATTGATTCAATTCCATTCTGTTCTATTCCATTCCATTCCATTCCATTCAATTCCATTCCATTCCATTCCATTCCATTCCATTCTACTCGGGTTGATTCCATGCCGTTCCGTTCCGTTCCATTCCGTCCCATCCCGACCCGTCCCATCCCGTCCCGTCCCGTTCCATCCCGTTCCGTTCTGCTCGGGTTGATTCCGTTCCATTCCGTTCCGTTCCTTTCTGTTCCGTTCCATTCCGTTCCATGCGGGTTGATTCAATTCCATTCTATTACATTGAATTCCATTCCATTCCATTCCATTCCATTCCATTCCATTCCATTGCATTCTACTCGGATTGATTCCATTCCATTCCATTCCATTCCATTCCAGTCCATTCCAATCCATTCCATTCTACTCGGGTTGATTCCATTCCATTCCATTCCATTCCATTCCATTCCATTCCATTCCATTCCATTCCATTCCATTCCATTCCATTGCATTCCATTCCATTCCATTCCATTCCATTCCCTTCTACTCGGTTTCATTCCATTCCATTCCATTCCATTCCATTCCATTCCATTCCATTCCATTCCATTCCATTCCGTTCCGTTCCGTTCCGTTCCGTTCCATTCCATTCCATTCCATTCCATTCCGTTCTACTCGGGTTCATTGCATTCCATTCCATTCCATTCCATTCCATTCCATTCCATTCCATTCCATTCCATTCCATTCCATACCATTCCATTCCATTCCATTCCATTCCATTCCATTCCATTCCATTCCATTCCATTCCATTCCATTCCATTCCATTCCATTCCGTTCTACTCGGATTGATTCCATTCCATTCCATTCCATACGATTCCATTCCATTCCATTTCATTCCATTCCATTCCATTCCATTCCATTCCATTCCATTCTACTCGGGTTGATTCCACTCTATTGCATACCATTCCATTCCATTCCATTCCATTTCTTTCCATTCCATTCCATTCTATTCCATTGAGTTCCATTCCATTCCTTTCCATTCCATTCCATTCCATTCCATTCCATTCCAATCCATTCCATTCTACTCGGGTTGATTCCATTCCAATCCATTCGAATCCATTCCATTCCCTTCCATACCATTCCATTCCATTCCATTCCATTCCATTCCATTCCATTCCATTCCATACCATTCCATTCCATTCCATTCCATTCCATTCAATTCCATTCCATTCCATTCCATTCCATTCCATTCCATTCCATTCCATTCCATTCCATTCCATTCCGTTCTACTCGGGTTCATTCCATTCCTTTCCATTCCATTCCATTCCATTCCATTCCATTCCATTCCTTTCCATTCCATTCCAAACCAATACATTCCATTCTACTCGGGTTGATTCCATTCCATTCCATTCCATTCCATTAAATTCCATTCCATTCCGTTCTACTCGGTTTGATTCCATTCCATTCCATTCCATTCCATTCCATTCCATTCCATTCCATTCCATTCCAATCCATTCCATTCCATTCCGTTCTACTCGGGTTGATTCCATTCTATTCCATTCCATTCCATTCGATTCCATTCGATTCCATTCTATTGCATTCCATTCCGTTCTACTCGGGTTCATTCCATTCCATTCCATTCCCTTCCATTCCATTCCATTGCATTCCATTCAATTCCATTCCATTCGATTCCATTCCATTCCATTCCATTCCATTCCATTCCATTCCATTCCATTCCATTCCATTCCATTCCGTTCTACTCGGGTTCATTCCATTCCATTCCGTTCCGTTCCGTTCCGTTCCGTTCCGTTCCGTTCCATTCCATTCCATTCCATTCCATTCCATTCCATTCCATTCGCTTCTACTTGGGTTGATTCCATTCTATTCCATCCCATTCCATTCGATTCCATTCGATTCCATTCCATTCCATTCCATTCCATTCCATTCCATTCCATTCCATTCCATTCCGTTCTACTCGGGTTCAATGCATTCCATTCCATTCCATTCCATTCCATACCATTCCATTCCATTCCATTCCATTCCATTCCATTCCATTCCATTCCATTCCATTCCATTCCATTCCGTTCTACTCGGGTTGATTCCATTCCATTCCATTCCATTCCATTCCATTCCATTCCATTCCATTCCATTCCATTCCATTCCATACGATTCCATTCCATTCCATTCCATTCCATTCCATTCCATTCCATTCCATTCCATTCCATTCTACTCGGGTTGATTCCACTGTATTGCATACCATTCCATTCCATTCCATTCCATTTCTTTCCATTCCATTCCATTCTATTCCATTGAGTTCCATTCCATTCCTTTCCATTCCATTCCATTCCATTCCATTCCATTCCAATCCATTCCATTCTAGTCTGGTTGATTCCATTCCAATCCATTCGAATCCATTCCATTCCCTTCCATTCCATTCCATTCCATTCCATTCCATTCCATTCCATTCCATTCCATTCCATTCCATTCCATTCCATTCCATTCCGTTCTACTCGGGTTCATTCCATTCCTTTCCATTCCATTCCATTCCATTCCATTCCATTCCATTCCATTCCATTCCATTCCTTTCCATTCCATTCCAAACCAATACATTCCATTCTACTCGGGTTGATTCCATTCCATTCCATTCCATTCCATTAAATTCCATTCCATTCCGTTCTACTCGGGTTGATTCCATTCCATTCCATTCCATTCCATTCCATTCCATTCCATTCCATTCCATTCCGTTCTACTCGGGTTCATTCCATTCCATTCCGTTCCGTTCCGTTCCGTTCCGTTCCGTTCCGTTCCATTCCATTCCATTCCATTCCATTCCATTCCATTCGCTTCTACTCGGTTTGATTCCATTCTATTCCATTCCATTCCATTCGATTCCATTCGATTCCATTCCATTCCATTCCATTCCATTCCATTCCATTCCGTTCTACACGGGTTGAATCCATTCCGTTCCATTGCATTCCGTTCCGTTCCATTCCGTTCAGTTCTACTCTGGTTGATTCCATTCTATTCCATTCCATTCCATTCCATTCCATTCCATTCCATTCCATTCCATTCCATTCCATTGCATTGCATTCCATTCCATTCCATTCGATTCCATTCCATTCCATTCCATTCCATTCCATTCCATTCCATTCCATTCCATTCCATTCCATTCCATTCCATTCCATTCCCTTCTACTCGGTTTCATTCCATTCCATTCCATTCCATTCCATTCCATTCCATTCCATTCCGTTCCGTTCCGTTCCGTTCCGTTCCGTTCCGTTCCGTTCCGTTCCATTCCATTCCATTCCATTCCGTTCTACTCGGGTTCATTTCATTCCATTCCATTCCATTCCATTCCATTCCATTCCATTCCATTCCATTCCATTCCATTCCATTCCATACCATTCCATTCCATTCCATTCCATTCCATTCCATTCCATTCCATTCCATTCCATTCCGTTCTACTCGGGTTGATTCCATTCCATTCCATTCCATTCCATTCCATTCCATTCCATTCCATTCCATTCCATTCCATTCCATTCCATTCCATTCCATTCTCCTCGGGTTGATTCCACTCTATTGCATACCATTCCATTCCATTCCATTCCATTTCTTTCCATTGCATTCCATCCTATTCCATTGAATTCCATTCCATTCCATTCCATTCCATTCCATTCCATTCCATTCCATTCCAATCCATTCCATTCTACTCGGGTTGATTCCATTCCAATCCATTCGAATCCATTCCATTCCCTTCCACTCCATTCCATTCCATTCCATTCCATTCCATTCCATTCCATTCCATTCCATTCCATTCGATTCCATTCCATTCCATTCCATTCCATTCCATTCCATTCCATTCCATTCCATTCCATTCCATTCCATTCCGTTCTACTCGGATTCATTCCATTCCTTTCCATTCCATTCCATTCCATTCCATTCCATTCCATTCCATTCCAAACCAATACATTCCATTCTACTCGGGTTGATTCCATTCCATTCCATTCCATTCCATTCCATTAAATTCCATTCCATTCCGTTCTACTCGGGTTGGTTCCATTCCATTCCATTCCATTCCATTCGATTCCATTCTATTGCATTCCATTCCGTTCTACTCGGGTTCATTCCATTCCATTCCATTCCCTTCCATTCCACTCCATTGCATTCCATTCAATTCCATTCCATTCGATTCCATTCCATTCCATTCCATTCCATTCGATTCCATTCCATTCCATTCCATTCCATTCCATTCCATTCCATTCCATTCCATTCCATTCCATTCCATTCCATTCCATTCCGTTCTACTCGGGTTGATTCCATTCTATTCCATTCCATTCCATTCGATTCCATTCGATTCCATTCTATTGCATTCCATTCCGTTCTACTCGGGTTCATTCCTTTCCATTCCATTCCATTCCATTCCATTCCATTGCATTCCATTCAATTCCATTCCATTCGATTCCATTCCATTCCATTCCATTCCATTCCATTCCATTCCATTCCATTCCATTCCATTCCATTCCATTCCGTTCTACTCGGGTTCATTCCATTCCATTCCGTTCCGTTCCGTTCCGTTCCGTTCCGTTCCGTTCCATTCCATTCCATTCCATTCCATTCCATTCCATTCCATTCGCTTCTACTCGGGTTGACTCTATTCTATTCCATTCCATTCCATTCGATTCCATTCGATTCCATTCCATTCCATTCCATTCCATTCCATTCCATTCCGTTCTACACGGGTTGAATCCATTCCGTTCCATTGCATTCCGTTCCGTTCCATTCCGTTCAGTTCTACTCTGGTTGATTCCATTCTATTCCATTCCATTCCATTCCATTCCATTCCATTCCATTCCATTCCATTCCATTCCATTCCATTCCATTGCATTGCATTCCATTCCATTCCATTCGATTCCATTCCATTCCATTCCATTCCATTCCATTCCATTCCATTCCATTCCATTCCATTCCATTCCCTTCTACTCGGTTTCATTCCATTCCATTCCATTCCATTCCATTCCATTCCATTCCGTTCCGTTCCGTTCCGTTCCGTTCCGTTCCGTTCCGTTCCGTTCCGTTCCATTCCATTCCATTCCATTCCGTTCTACTCGGGTTCATTGCATTCCATTCCATTCCATTCCATTCCATTCCATTCCATTCCATTCCATTCCATTCCATACCATTCCATTCCATTCCATTCCATTCCATTCCATTCCATTCCATTCCATTCCATTCCATTCCGTTCTACTCGGGTTGATTCCATTCCATTCCATTCCATTCCATTCCATTCCATTCCATTCCATTCCATTCCATTCCATTCCATTCCATACGATTCCATTCCATTCCATTCCATTCCATTCCATTCCATTCCATTCCATTCCATTCCATTCCATTCTCCTCGGGTTGATTCCACTCTATTGCATACCATTCCATTCCATTCCATTCCATTTCTTTCCATTGCATTCCATTCTATTCCATTGAATTCCATTCCATTCCATTCCATTCCATTCCATTCCATTCCATTCCATTCCAATCCATTCCATTCTACTCGGGTTGATTCCATTCCAATCCATTCGAATCCATTCCATTCCCTTCCACTCCATTCCATTCCATTCCATTCCATTCCATTCCATTCCATTCCATTCCATTCCATTCGATTCGATTCCATTCCATTCCATTCCATTCCATTCCATTCCATTCCATTCCATTCCATTCCATTCCATTCCGTTCTACTCGGATTCATTCCATTCCTTTCCATTCCATTCCATTCCATTCCATTCCATTCCATTCCATTCCAAACCAATACATTCCATTCTACTCGGGTTGATTCCATTCCATTCCATTCCATTCCATTCCATTAAATTCCATTCCATTCCGTTCTACTCGGGTTGGTTCCATTCCATTCCATTCCATTCCATTCGATTCCATTCTATTGCATTCCATTCCGTCCTACTCGGGTTCATTCCATTCCATTCCATTCCCTTCCATTCCACTCCATTGCATTCCATTCAATTCCATTCCATTCGATTCCATTCCATTCCATTCCATTCCATTCCATTCCATTCCATTCCATTCCATTCCATTCCATTCCATTCCGTTCTACTCGGGTTCATTCCATTCCATTCCGTTCCGTTCCGTTCCGTTCTGTTCCGTTCCGTTCCACTCCATTCCATTCCATTCCATTCCATTCCATTCGCTTCTACTCGGGTTGATTCCATTCTATTCCATTCCATTCCATTCGATTCCATTCGATTCCATTCCATTCCATTCCATTCCATTCCATTCCATTCCGTTCTACACGGGTTGAATCCATTCCGTTCCATTGCATTCCGTTCCGTTCCATTCCGTTCAGTTCTACTCTGGTTGATTCCATTCTATTCCATTCCATTCCATTCCATTCCATTCCATTCCATTCCATTCCATTCCATTCCATTACATTACATTACATTACATTTCATTACATTGCATTACATTACATTACGGTACATTAGATTACTTTCCGTTCTACGCGGGTTGATTCCATTGAGTTCCGTTCCGTTCCATTCCGTCCCGTCCTGTCCCTTCCCGTCCCGTCCCGTCCCGTGCCGTTGTACTTGGGTTGATTCCATTCCATTCCGTTCCGTTCCTTTAAGTTCCGTTCCATTCCGATCCACGCAGATTGATTCAATTCCATTCTGTTCTATTCCATTCCATTCCATTCCATTCAATTCCATTCCATTCCATTAAATTCCATTCCATTCTACTCGGGTTGATTCCATGCCGTTCCGTTCCGTTCCATTCCGTCCCATCCCGACCCGTCCCGTCCCGTTCCATCCCGTTCCGTTCTGCTTGGGTTGATTCCGTTCCATTCCGTTCCGTTCCTTTCTGTTCCGTTCCATTCCGTTCCATGCGGGTTGATTCAATTCCATTCTATTACATTGAATTCCATTCCATTCCATTCCATTCCATTCCATTCTACTCGGATTGATTCCATTCCATTCCATTCCAGTCCATTCCAATCCATTCCGTTCTACTCGGGTTCATTGCATTCCATTCCATTCCATTCCATTCCATTCCATTCCATTCCATTCCATTCCATTCCATTCAATTCCATACCATTCCATTCCATTCCATTCCATTCCATTCCATTCCATTCCATTCCATTCCATTCCATTCCATACCATTCCATTCCATTCCATTCCATTCCATTCCATTCCATTCCGTTCCGTTCTACTCGGGTTGATTCCATTCCATTCCATTCCATTCCATTCCATTCCATTCCATTCCATTCCATTCCATTCCATTCCATTCCATTCCATACGATTCCATTCCATTCCATTCCATTCCATTCCATTCCATTCCATTCCATTCCATTCCATTCTTCTCGGGTTGATTCCACTCTATTGCATACCATTCCGTTCCATTCCATTCCATTTCTTTCCATTCCATTCCATTCTATTCCATTGAATTCCATTCCATTCCATTCCATTTCATTCCATTCCATTCCATTCCAATCCATTCCATTCTACTCGGGTTGATTCCATTCCAATCCATTCAAATCCATTCCATTCCCTTCCATTCCATTCCATTCCATTCCATTCCATTCCATTCCATTCCATTCCATTCCATTCCATTCGATTCCATTCCATTCCATTCCATTCCATTCCATTCCATTCCATTCCATTCCATTCCATTCCATTCCGTTCTACTCGGGTTCATTCCATTCCTTTCCATTCCATTCCATTCCATTCCATTCCATTCCATTCCATTCCATTCCATTCCATTCCAAACCAATACATTCCATTCTACTCGGGTTGATTCCATTCCATTCCATTCCATTCCATTAAATTCCATTCCATTCCGTTCTACTCTGGTTGATTCCATTCCATTCCATTCCATTCCATTCCATTCCATTCCATTCCATTCCATTCCATTCCATTCCATTCCATTCCATTCCATTCCGTTCTACTCGGGTTGATTCCATTCTATTCCATTCCATTCCATTCGATTCCATTCGATTCCATTCTATTGCATTCCATTCCGTTCTACTCGGGTTCATTCCATTCCATTCCATTCCCTTCCATTCCATTCCATTGCATTCCATTCAATTCCATTCCATTCGATTCCATTCCATTCCATTCCATTCCATTCCATTCCATTCCATTCCATTCCATTCCGTTCTACTCGGGTTCATTCCATTCCATTCCGTTCCGTTCCGTTCCGTTCCGTTCCGTTCCGTTCCATTCCATTCCATTCCATTCCATTCCATTCCATTCGCTTCTACTCGGGTTGATTCCATTCTATTCCATTCCATTCCATTCCATTCCATTCGATTCCATTCCATTCCATTCCATTCCATTCCATTCCATTCCATTCCATTCCATTCCGTTCTACATGGGTTGAATCCTTTCCGCTCCATTGCATTCCGTTCCGTTCCATTCCGTTCAGTTCTACTCTGGTTGATTCCATTCTATTCCATTCCATTCCATTCCATTCCATTCCATTCCATTCCATTCCATTCCATTCCATTACATTACATTACATTACATTATATTACGTTACATTACATTACATTCCGTTCTACGCGGGTTGATTCCATTGAGTTCCGTTCCGTTCCATTCCGTCCCGTCCTGTCCCTTCCCGTCCCGTCCCGTCCCGTGCCGTTGTACTTGGGTTGATTCCATTACATTCCGTTCCGTTCCTTTAAGTTCCGTTCCATTCCGATCCACGCAGATTGATTCAATTCCATTCTGTTCTATTCCATTGCATTCCATTCCATTCAATTCCATTCCATTACATTAAATTCCATTCCATTCTACTCGGGTTGATTCCATGCCGTTCCGTTCCGTTCCATTCCGTCCCATCTCGACCCGTCCCGTCCCGTCCCGTCCCGTTCCATCCCGTTCCGTTCTGCTTTGGTTGATTCCGTTCCATTCCGTTCAGTTCCTTTCTGTTCCGTTCCATTCCGTTCCATGCGTGTTGATTCAATTCCATTCTATTACCTTGAATTCCATTCCATTCCATTCCATTCCATTCCATTCCATTCTACTCGGATTGATTCCATTCCATTCCATTCCATTCCATTCCAGTCCATTCCAATCCATTCCATTCTACTCGGGTTGATTCCATTCCATTCCATTCCATTCCATTCCATTCCATTCCATTCCATTGCATTCCATTCCATTCAATTCCATTCAATTCCATTCCATTCCATTCCATTCCATTCCATTCCATTCCATTCCATTCCATTCCATTCCATTCCATTCCATTCCATTCCCTTCTACTCGGTTTGATTCCATTCCATTCCATTCCATTCCATTCCATTCCATTCCATTCCATTCCATTCCATTCCATTAAATTCCATTCCATTCGATTCCATTCCATTCCATTCCATTCCATTCCATTCCATTCCATTCCATTCCATTCCATTCCATTCCATTCCGTTCTACTCGGGTTCATTGCATTCCATTCCATTCCATTCCATTCCATTCCCTTCCATTCCATACCATTCCATTCCATTCCATTCCATTCCATTCCATTCCATTCCATTCCATTCCGTTCTACTCGGGTTGATTCCATTCCATTCCATTCCATTCCATTCCATTCCATTCCATTCCATTCCATTCCATTCCATTCCATTCCATTCCATACGATTCCATTCCATTCCATTCCATTCCATTCCATTCCATTCCATTCCATTCTATTCCATTCCATTCCATTCGATTCCATTCCATTCCATTCCATTCCATTCCATTCCATTCCAATCCATTTCATTCTACTCGGGTTGATTCCCTTCCATTCCATTCGAATCCATTCCATTCCATTCCATTCCATTCCATTCCATTCCATTCCATTCCATTCCATTCCATTCCATTCCATTCCGTTCTACTCGGGTTGATTCCAATCCATTCCATTCCATTCCATTCCATTCCATTCCACTCCATTCCATTCCATTCCATTCCATTCCACTCCATTCCATTCCATTCCATTCCATTCCATACGATTCCATTCCATTCCATTCCATTCCATTCCATTCCATTCCATTCCATTCCGTTCTACTCGGGTTGATTCCACTCTATTGCATACCATTCCATTCCATTCCTTTCCATTGAATTCCATTCCATTCCATTCTATTCCATTGAATTCCATTCCATTCCATTCCATTCCATTCCGTTCTACTCGGGTTGATTCCATTCCATTCCATTCCATTCCATTCCATTCCATTCCATTCCATTCCATTCTATTCCATTACAATCCATTCCATTCTACTCGGGTTGATTGCATTCCAATCCATTCGAATCCATTCCATTCCCTTGCATTCCATTCCATTCCATTCCATTCCATTCCATTCCATTCCATTCCATTCCATTCCATTCCATTCCATTCGATTCCATTCCATTCCATTCCATTCCATTCCATTCCATTCCGTTCCATTCCATTCCATTCCATTCCATTCCGTTCTACTCGGGTTCATTCCATTCCTTTCCATACCATTCCATTCAATTCCATTGCATTCCATTCCTTTCCATTCCATTCCATTCCATTCCATTCCATTCCAAACCAATACATTCCATTCTACTCGGGTTGATTCCATTCCATTCCACTCCATTCCATTAAATTCCATTCCATTCCGTTCTACTCGGGTTGATTCCATTCTATTCCATTCCATTCCATTACATTACATTCGATTCCATTCCATTCCATTTCATTCCGTTCTACTCGGGTTCATTCCATTCCATTCCATTCCCTTCCATTCCATTCCATTCCATTCCATTCAATTCCATTCCATTCGATTCCATTCCATTCCATTCCATTCCATTCCATTCCATTCCGTTCTACTCGGGTTGATTCCATTCCATTCCATTCCATTCCATTCCATTCCATTCCATTCCATTCCATTCCATTCCATTCCATTCCATACGATTCCATTCCATTCCATTCCATTCCATTCCATTCCATTCCATTCCATTCCATTCTATTCCATTCCATTCCATTCGAATCCATTCCATTCCATTCCATTCCATTCCATTCCATTCCAATCCATTTCATTCTACTCGGGTTGATTCCCTTCCATTCCATTCGAATCCATTCCATTCCATTCCATTCCATTCCATTCCATTCCATTCCATTCCATTCCATTCCATTCCATTCCATTCCATTCCGTTCTACTCGGGTTGATTCCAATCCATTCCATTCCATTCCATTCCATTCTATTCCATTCCACTCCATTCCATTCCATTCCATTCCATTCCACTCCATTCCATTCCATTCCATTCCATTCCATACGATTCCATTCCATTCCATTCCATTCCATTCCATTCCATTCCATTCCATTCCATTCCATTCCATTCCATTCCGTTCTACTCGGGTTGATTCCACTCTATTGCATACCATTCCATTCCATTCCATTCCATTGTATTCCATTCCATTCCATTCTATTCCATTGAATTCCATTCCATTCCATTCCATTCCATTCCATTCCGTTCTACTCGGGTTGATTCCATTCCATTCCATTCCATTCCATTCCATTCCATTCCATTCCATTCCATTCCATTCCATTCCATTCTATTCCATTACAATCCATTCCATTCTACTCGGGTTGATTGCATTCCAATCCATTCGAATCCATTCCATTCCCTTGCATTCCATTCCATTCCATTCCATTCCATTCCATTCCATTCCATTCCATTCCATTCCATTCCGTTCCGTTCCGTTCCGTTCCATTCCATTCCATTCCATTCCATTCCGTTCTACTCGGGTTCATTCCATTCCTTTCCATACCATTCCATTCAATTCCATTGCATTCCATTCCTTTCCATTCCATTCCATTCCATTCCATTCCATTCCAAACCAATACATTCCATTCTACTCGGGTTGATTCCATTCCATTCCACTCCATTCCATTAAATTCCATTCCATTCCGTTCTACTCGGGTTGATTCCATTCTATTCCATTCCATTCCATTCCATTACATTCGATTCCATTCCATTCCATTTCATTCCGTTCTACTCGGGTTCATTCCATTCCATTCCATTCCCTTCCATTCCATTCCATTCCATTCCATTCAATTCCATTCCATTCGATTCCATTCCATTCCATTCCATTCCATTCCATTCCATTCCATTCCATTCCATTCCATTCCATTCCATTCCATTCCGTTCTACTCGGCTTCATTCCATTCCATTCCATTCCGTTCCGTTCCGTTCCGTTCCGTTCCGTTCCATTCCATTCCATTCCATTCCATTCCATTCGCTTCTACTCGGGTTGATTCCATTCTATTCCATTCCATTCCATTCGATTCCATTCGATTCCATTCCATTCCATTCCATTCCATTCCATTCCATTCCATTCCATTCCGTTCTACACGGGTTGAATCCATTCCGTTCCATTCCATTCCGTTCCGTTCCATTCCGTTCAGTTCTACTCTGGTTGATTCCATTCTATACCATTCCATTCCATTCCATTACATTCCATTCCATTCCATTACATTACATTACATTACATTACATTACATTACATTACATTTCATTACGTTACATTACATTACATTCCGTTCTACGTTGGTTGATTCCATTGAGTTCCGTTCCGTTCCATTCCGTCCCGTCCTGTCCCTTCCCGTCCCGTCCCGTCCCGTGCCGTTGTACTTGGGTTGATTCCATTCCATTCCGTTCCGTTCCTTTAAGTTTCGTTCCATTCCGATCCACGCAGATTGATTAAATTCCATTCTATTCTATTCCATTCCATTCCATTCAATTCCATTCCATTCCATTCCATTCCATTCCATTCCATTCCATTCCATTCCATTCCATTCCATTCCATTCTACTCGGGTTGATTCCATGCCGTTCCGTTCCGTTCCATTTCGTCCCATCCCGACCCGTCCAGTCCCGTCCCGTCCCGTTCCATCCCGTTCCGTTCTGCTCGGGTTGATTCCGTTCCATTCCGTTCCGTTCCTTTCTGTTCCGTTCCATTCCGTTCCATGCGGGTTGATTCAATTCCATTCTATTACCTTGAATTCCATTCCATTCCATTCCATTCCATTCCATTCCATTCTACTCGGATTGATTCCATTCCATTCCATTCCATTCCATTCCAGTCCATTCCAATCCATTCCATTCTACTCGGGTTGATTCCATTCCATTCCATTCCATTCCATTCCATTCCATTCCATTCCATTCCATTCCATTCCAATCCATTCCATTCTACTCTGGTTGATTCCATTCCAATCCATTCGAATCCATTCCATTCCCTTCCATTCCATTCCATTCCATTCCATTCCATTCCATTCCATTCCATTCCATTCCATTCCATTCCATTCCGTTCTACTCGGGTTGATTCCATTCTATTCCATTCCATTCCATTCGATTCCATTCGATTCCATTCCATTCCATTCCATTCCGTTCTACTCGGGTTCATTCCATTCCATTCCATTACCTTCCATTCCATTCCACTCCGTTCTACTCGGGTTGATTCCACTCTATTGCATACCGTTCCATTCCATTCCATTCCATTTCATTCCATTCCATTCCATTCTATTCCATTGAATTCCATTCCATTCCATTGAATTCCATTCCATTCCATTCCATTCGATTCCATTCGATTCCATTCCATTCCATTCCATTCCATCCCATTCCATTCCATTCCATTCCATTCCCTTCTACTCGGTTTCATTCCATTCCATTCCATTCCATTCCATTCCATTCCATTCCATTCCATTCCATTAAATTCCATTCCATTCTATTCCATTCCATTCCATTCCATTCCATTCCATTCCATTCCATTCCATTCCATTCCATTCCGTTCTACTCGGGTTCACTGCAATCCATTCCATTCCATTCCAATCCATTCCATTCCATTCCATTCCATTCCATACCATTCCATTCCATTCCATTCCATTCCATTCCATTCCATTCCGTTCTACTCGGGTTGATTCCATTCCATTCCATTCCATTCCATTCCATGCCATTCCATTCCATTCCATTCCATTCCATTCCATTCCATACCATTCCATTCCATTCCATTCCATTCCATTCCATTCCGTTCTAATCGGGTTGATTCCACTCTAATGCATACCATTCCATTCCATTCCATTCCATTTCATTCCATTCCATTCCGTTCTAATCGGGTTGATTCCACTCTGATGCATACCATTCCATTCCATTCCATTCCGTTCCATTCCATTCCGTTCTACTCGGGTTGATTCCATTCCATTCCATTCCATTCCATTCCATTCCATTCCATTCCATTCCATTCCATTCCATTCCATTCCAGTCGATTCCATTCCATTCCATTCCATTCCATTCCATTCCATTCCATTCCAATCCATTCCATTCTACTCGGGTTGATTCCCTTCCATTCCATTCGAATCCATTCCAATCCCTTCCATTCCATTCCATTCCATTCCATTCCATTCCATTCCATTCCATTCCATTCCATTCCATTCCATTCCATTCCATTCCATTCTATTCCACTCCATTCGATTCCATTCGATTCCATTCCATTCCATTCCATTCCATTCCATTCCATTCCATTCCATTCCATTCCATTCCGTTCTACTCGGGTTCATTCCATTCCATTCCACTCCATTCCATTCCATTCCATTCCATTCCATTCCATTCCATTCCATACGATTCCATTCCATTCCATTCCATTCCATTCCATTCCATTCCATTCCATTCCATTCCATTCCATTCCATTCCATTCTACTCGGGTTGATTCCACTCTATTGCATACCATTCCATTCCATTCCATTCCATTTCATTCCATTCCATTCCATTCTATTCCATTGAATTCCATTCCATTCCATTCCATTCCATTCCATTCCATTCCATTCCATTCCGTTCCATTCCATTCCGTTCTACTCGGGTTGATTCCATTCCATTCCATTCCATTCCATTCCATTCCATTGCATTCCATTCCATTCCATTCCAATCCATTCCATTCTACTCGGGTTGATTCCATTCCAATCCATTCGTATCCATTCCATTCCCTTCCATTCCATTCCATTCCATTCCATTCCATTCCATTCCATTCCATTCCATTCCATTCCATTCCGTTCTACTCGGGTTCATTCCATTCCTTTCCATTCCCTTCCATTCAATTCCATTCCATTCCATTCCATTCCATTCCATTATATTCCATTCCATTCCATTCCATTCCAAACCAATACATTCCATTCTACTCGGGTTGTTTCTATTCCATTCCATTCCATTCCATTAAATTCCATTCCATTCCGTTCTACTCGGGTTGATTCCATTCCATTCCATTCCATTCCATTCCATTCCATTCCATTCTATTCCATTCCATTCCATTCCATTCCATTCCGTTCTACTCGGGTTGATTCCATTCTATTCCATTCCATTCCATTCCATTCCATTCGATTCCATTCGATTCCATTCCATTCCGTTCTACTCGGGTTCATTCCATTCCATTCCATTACCTTCCATTCCATTCCACTCCGTTCTACTCGGGTTGATTCCACTCTATTGCATACCATTCCATTCCATTCCATTCCATTTCATTCCATTCCATTCCATTCTATTCCATTGAATTCCATTCCATTCCATTGAACTCCATTCCATTGAATTCCATTCCATTCCATTCCGTTCCATTCCATTCCGTTCTACTCGGGTTGATTCCATTCCATTCCATTCCATTCCATTCCATTCCATTCCATTCCATTCCATTCCATTCCATTCCATTCCATTCAAATCCATTCCATTCTACTCGGGTTGATTCGATTCCATTCCATTCCATTCCATTAAATTCCATTCCATTCCGTTCTACTCGGGTTGATTCCATTCCATTCCATTCCATTCCATTCCATTCCATTCCATTCCATTCCATTCCATTCCATTCCATTCCATTCCATTCCATTCCGTTCTACTCGGGTTGATTCCATTGTATTCCATTGCATTCCATTCGATTCCATTCGATTCCATTCCATTCCATTCCATTCCGTTCTACTCGGGTTCATTCCATTCCATACCATTCCCTTCCATTCCATTCCATTCCATTCCATTCAATTCCATTCCATTCGATTCCATTCCATTCCATTCCATTCCATTCCATTCCATTCCATTCCATTCCATTCCATTCCATTCCAATCCATTCCATTCCATTCCGTTCTACTCGGGTTCATTCCATTCCATTCCGTTCCGTTCCGTTCCGTTCCGTTCCGTTCCGTTCCGTTCCGTTCCATTCCATTCCATTCCATTCCATTCCATTCCATTCCATTCGCTTCTACTCGGGTTGATTCCATTCTATTCCATTCCATTCCATTCGATTCCATTCGATTCCATTCCATTCCATTCCATTCCATTCCATTCCATTCCATTCCATTCTACACGGGTTGAATCCATTCCGTTCCATTGCATTCCGTTCTGTTCCATTCCGTTCAGTTCTACTCTGGTTGATTCCATTCTATTCCATTCCATTCCATTCCATTCCATTCCATTCCATTCCATTCCATTCCATTCCATTCCATACGATTCCATTCCATTCCATTCCATTCCATTCCATTCCATTCCATTCCATTCCGTTCTACTCGGGTTGATTCCACTCTATTGCATACCGTTCCATTCCATTCCATTCCATTTCATTCTATTCCATTCCATTCTATTCCATAGAATTCCATTCCATTCCATTCCATTCCATTCCATTCCATTCCATTCCATTCCATTCCATTCCATTCAATTCCGTTCCATTCCATTCCGTTCTACTCGGGTTGATTCCATTCCATTCCATTCCATTCCATTCCATTCCATTCCATTCCATTCCATTCCATTCCATTACAATCCATTCCATTCTACTCGGGTTGATTGCATTCCAATCCATTCGAATCCATTCCATTCCCTTGCATTCCATTCCATTCCATTCCATTCCATTCCATTCCATTCCATTCCATTCCATTCCATTCCATTCTATTCCATTCGATTCCATTCCATTCCATTCCATTCCATTCCGTTCCATTCCGTTCCATTCCATTCCATTCCATTCCATTCCGTTCTACTCGGGTTCATTCCATTCCTTTCCATTCCATTCCATTCAATTCCATTCCATTCCATTCCATTCCGTTCCATTCCATTCCATTCCATTCCATTCCATTCCAAACCAATACATTCCATTCTACTCGGGTTGATTCCATTCCATTCCACTCCATTCCATTAAATTCCATTCCATTCCGTTCTACTCGGGTTGATTCCATTCTATTCCATTCCATTCCATTCCATTCCATTCCATTCCATTCCATTCCATTTCATTCCGTTCTACTCGGGTTCATTCCATTCCATTCCATTCCCTTCCATTCCATTCCATTCCATTCCATTCAATTCCATTCCATTCGATTCCATTCCATTCCATTCCATTCCATTCCATTCCATTCCATTCCATTCCATTCCATTCCATTCCATTCCGTTCTACTCGGGTTCATTCCATTCCATTCCATTCCGTTCCGTTCCGTTCCGTTCCGTTCCGTTCCATTCCATTCCATTCCATTCCATTCCATTCCATTCGCTTCTACTCGGGTTAATTCCATTCTATTCCATTCCATTCCATTCGATTCCATTCGATTCCATTCCATTCCATTCCATTCCATTCCATTCCATTCCATTCCATTCCATTCCATTCCATTCCGTTCTACACGGGTTGAATCCATTCCGTTCCATTCCATTCCGTTCCGTTCCATTCCGTTCAGTTCTACTCTGGTTGATTCCATTCTATTCCCTTCCATTCCATTCGAATCCATTCCATTCCCTTCCATTCCATTCCATTCTATTCCGTTCCATTCCATTCCATTCCACTCCGTTCCATTCGACTCCATTCCATTCAATTCCATTCCATTCCATTCCATTCCATTCCTTTCCATTGCATTCCATTCCATTCCATTCCATTCCATTCCATTAAATTCCATTCTATTCCACTCCATTCCATTCCATTCCATTTCATTCCATTCCATTCCATTCCATTCCATTCCATTCCATTCCATTCCATTGTACTCGGGTTCATTCCATTCCATTCCGTTCCGTTCCTTTCCGTTCCGTTCCATTCCATCCCATTCCATTCCATTCCATTCCGTTCCATTCCGTTCCACGCGGGTTGATTCAATTCCATTCTATTACTTTGAATTCCATTCCATTGCATTCAATTCCATTCCATTCCATTCCATTCCATTCCATTCCATTCTACTCGGATTGATTCCATTCCATTCCATTCCATTCCATTCCAGTCCATTCCAATCCATTCCATTCTACTCGGGTTGATTCCATTCCATTCCATTCCATTCCATTCCATTCCATTCCATTCCATTCCATTCTATTGCATTCCATTCCATTCCAATCCATTCGATTCCATTCCATTCCATTCCATTCCATTCCATTCCATTCCATTCCATTCCATTCCATTCCATTCCATTCCATTCCCTTCTACCCGGTTTGATTCCATTCCATTCCATTCCATTCCATTCCATTCCATTCCATTCCATTCCATTCCATTCCATTCCATTCCGTTCCATTCCATTCCATTAAATTCCATTCCATTCGATTCCATTCCATTCCATTCCATTCCATTCCATTCCATTCCATTCCATTCCATTCCATTCCATTCCATTCCATTCCGTTCTACTCGGGTTCATTGCATTCCATTCCACTCCATTCCATTCCATTCCATTCCATTCCATTCCATTCCATACGATTCCATTCCATTCCATTCCATTCCATTCCAATCCATTCCATTCTACTCGGGTTGATTCAATTCCAATCCATTCGAATCCATTCCATTCCCTTCCATTCCATTCCATTCCATTCCATTCCATTCCATTCCGTTCTACTCGGGTTCATTCCATTCCTTTCAATTCCATTCCATTCAATTCCATTCCATTCCATTCCATTCCATTCCATTCCATTCCATTCCATTCCATTCCATTCCAAACCAATACATTCCATTCTACTCGGGTTGATTCGATTCCATTCCATTCCATTCCATTAAATTCCATTCCATTCCGTTCTACTCGGGTTGATTCCATTCCATTCCATTCCATTCCATTCCATTCCATTCCATTCCATTCCATTCCATTCCATTCCATTCCATTCCATTCCATTCCATTCCGTTCTACTCGGGTTGATTCCATTCTATTCCATTCCATTCCATTCCATTCCATTCGATTCCATTCCATTCCATTCCATTCCGTTCTACTCGGGTTCATTCCATTCCATACAATTCCCTTCCATTCCATTCCATTCCATTCCATTCAATTCCATTCCATTCGATTCCAATCCATTCCATTCCATTCCATTCCATTCCATTCCATTCCATTCCATTCCATTCCATTCCATTCCATTCCATTCCATTCCGTTCTACTCGGGTTCATTCCATTCCATTCCGTTCCGTTCCGTTCCGTTCCGTTCCGTTCCGTTCCGTTCCATTCCATTCCATTCCATTCCATTGCATTCCATTCGCTTCTACTCGTGTTGATTCCATTCTATTCCATTCCATTCCATTCGATTCCATTCGATTCCATTCCATTCCATTCCATTCCATTCCATTCCATTCCATTCCATTCCATTCCATTCCATTCCATTCCGTTCTACACGGGTTGAATCCATTCCGTTCCATTGCATTCCGTTCCGTTCCATTCCGTTCAATTCTACTCTGGTTGATTCCATTCTATTCCATTCCATTCCATTCCATTCCATTCCATTCCATTCCATTCCATTCCATTCCATTCCATTCCGTTCTACTCGGGTTGATTCCATTCCACTCCATTCCATTCCATTCCATTCCATTCCATTCCATTCCATTCCATTCCATACCATTCCATTCCATTCCATTCCATTCCATTCCATTCCATTCCATTCCGTTCTAATCGGGTTGATTCCCCTCTAATGCATACCATTCCGTTCCATTCCATTCCATTTCATTCCATTCCATTCCGTTCTAATCGGGTTGATTCCACACTGATGCATACCATTCCATTCCATTCCATTCCGTTCCATTCCATTCCGTTCTACTCGGGTTGATTCCATTCCATTCCATTCCATTCCATTCCATTCCATTCCATTCCAGTCGATTCCATTCCATTCCATTCCATTCCATTCCATTCCATTCTATTCCATTCCATTCCATTCCATTCCATTCTATTCCACTCCATTCGATTCCATTCCATTCCATTCCATTCCATTCCATTCCATTCCATTCCATTCCATTCCATTCCATTCCATTCCATTCCGTTCTACTCGGGTTCATTCCATTCCATTCCATTCCATTCCATTCCATTCCATTCCATTCCATTCCATTCCATACGATTCCATTCCATTCCATTCCATTCCATTCCATTCCATTCCATTCCATTCCATTCCATTCCATTCCATTCCATTCCATTCTACTCGGGTTGATTCCACTCTATTGCATACCATTCCATTCCATTCCATTCCATTTCATTCCATTCCATTCCATTCTATTCCATTGAATTCCATTCCATTCCATTCCATTCCATTCCATTCCATTCCATTCCATTCCGTTCCATTCCATTCCGTTCTACTCGGGTTGATTCCATTCCATTCCATTCCATTCCATTCCATTCCATTCCATTCCATTCCATTCCATTCCATTCCAATCCATTCCATTCTACTCGGGTTGATTCCATTCCAATCCATTCGTATCCATTCCATTCCCTTCCATTCCATTCCATTCCATTCCATTCCATTCCATTCCATTCCATTCCATTCCATTCCATTCCGTTCTACTCGGGTTCATTCCATTCCTTTCCATTCCCTTCCATTCAATTCCATTCCATTCCATTCCATTCCATTCCATTCCATTCCATTCCATTCCAAACCAATACATTCCATTCTACTCGGGTTGTTTCCATTCCATTCCATTCCATTCCATTAAATTCCATTCCATTCCGTTCTACTCGGGTTGATTCCATTCCATTCCATTCCATTCCATTCCATTCCATTCCATTCCATTCCATTCTATTCCATTCCATTCCATTCCATTCCATTCCATTCCATTCCATTCCATTCCATTCTATTCCATTCCATTCAATTCCATTCCATTCCGTTCTACTCGGGTTGATTCCATTCTACTCCATTCCATTCCATTCCATTCCATTCGATTCCATTCCATTCCATTCCATTCCGTTCTACTCGGGTTCATTCCATTCCATTCCATTACCTTCCATTCCATTCCACTCCATTCTACTCGGGTTGATTCCACTCTATTGCATACCATTCCATTCCATTCCATTCCATTTCATTCCATTCCATTCCATTCTATTCCATTGAATTCCATTCCATTCCATTGAACTCCATTCCATTGAATTCCATTCCATTCCATTCCGTTCCATTCCATTCCATTCCATTCCATTCCATTCCATTCCATTCCATTCCATTCCATTCCATTCCATTCCATTCCATTCCATTCCATTCAAATCCATTCCATTCTACTCGGGTTTATTCAATTCCAATCCATTCGAATCCATTCCATTCCCTTCCATTCCATTCCATTCCATTCCATTCCATTCCATTCCATTCCATTCCGTTCTACTCGGGTTCATTCCATTCCTTTCCATTCCATTCCATTCCATTCCATTCCATTCCATTCCATTCCATTCCATTCCATTCCATTCCAAACCAATACATTCCATTCTACTCGGGTTGATTCGATTCCATTCCATTCCATTCCATTAAATTCCATTCCATTCCGTTCTACTCGGGTTGATTCCATTCCATTCCATTCCATTCCATTCCATTCCATTCCATTCCATTCCATTCCATTCCATTCCATTCCATTCCGTTCTACTCGGGTTGATTCCATTCTATTCCATTCCATTCCATTCGATTCCATTCGATTCCATTCCATTCCATTCCACTCCGTTCTACTCGGGTTCATTACACTCCATACCATTCCCTTCCATTCCATTCCATTCCATTCCATTCAATTCCATTCCATTCGATTCCATTCCATTCCATTCCATTCCATTCCATTCCATTCCATACCAATCCATTCCATTCCATTCCATTCCATTCCGTTCTACTCGGGTTCATTCCATTCCATTCCGTTCCGTTCTGTTCCGTTCCGTTCCGTTCCGTTCCATTCCGTTCCATTCCATTCCATTCCATTCCATTCCATTCCATTCGCTTCTACTCGGGTTGATTCCATTCTATTCCATTCCATTCCATTCGATTCCATTCGATTCCATTCCATTCCATTCCATTCCATTCCATTCCATTCCATTCCATTCCATTCCATTACATTACATTACATTACATTACATTACGTTACATTACATAACATTCCGTTCTACGCGGGTTGATTCCATTGAGTTCCGTTCCGTTCCATTCCGTCACGTCCTGACCCTTCCCGTCCCGTCCCGTCCCGTGCCGTTGTACTTGGGTTGATTCCATTCCATTCCGTTCCGTTCCTTTAAGTTCCGTTCCATTCCGTTCTACTCGGGTTCATTCCACTCCTTTCCATTCCATTCCATTCAATTCCATTCCATTCCATTCCATTCCATTCCATTCCATTCCATTCCATTCCATTCCAAACCAATACATTCCATTCTACGCGAGTTGATTCCATTCCATTCCACTCCATTCCATTAAATTCCATTCCATTCCGTTCTACTCGGGTTGATTCCATTCTATTCCATTCCATTCCATTCCATTCCATTCCATTCGATTCCATTCCATTCCATTTCATTCCGTTCTACTCGGGTTCATTCCATTCCATTCCATTCCCTTCCATTCCATTCCATTCCATTCCATTCAATTCCATTCCATTCGATTCCATTCCATTCCATTCCATTCCATTCCATTCCATTCCATTCCATTCCATTCCGTTCTACTCGGGTTCATTCCATTCCATTCCATTCCGTTCCGTTCCGTTCCGTTCCGTTCCGTTCCATTCCATTCCATTCCATTCCATTCCATTCGCTTCTACTCGGGTTGATTCCATTCTATTCCATTCCATTCCATTCGATTCCATTCGATTCCATTCCATTCCATTCCATTCCATTCCATTCCATTCCATTCCATTCCGTTCTACACGGGTTGAATCCATTCCGTTCCATTCCATTCCGTTCCGTTCCATTCCGTTCAGTTCTACTCTGGTTGATTCCATTCTATTCCATTCCATTCCATTCCATTCCATTCCATTCCATTCCATTCCATTCCATTCCATTCCATTCCATTCCATTACATTACATTACATTACATTACATTACGTTACATTACATTACATTCCGTTCTACGTGGGTTGATTCCATTGAGTTCCGTTCCGTTCCATTCCGTCCCGTCCTGTCCCTTCCTGTCCCGTCCCGTCCCGTGCCGTTGTACTTGGGTTGATTCCATTCCATTCCGTTCCGTTCCTTTAAGTTTCGTTCCATTCCGATCCACGCAGATTGATTCAATTCCATTCTGTTCTATTCCATTCCATTCCATTCAATTCCATTCCATTCCATTCCATTCCATTCCATTCCATTCCATTCCATTCTACTCGGGTTGATTCCATGCCGTTCCGTTCCGTTCCATTTCGTCCCATCCCGACCCGTCCAGTCCCGTCCCGTCCCGTTCCATCCCGTTCCGTTCTGCTCGGGTTGATTCCGTTCCATTCCGTTCCGTTCCTTTCTGTTCCGTTCCATTCCGTTCCATGCGGGTTGATTCAATTCCTTTCTATTACATTGAATTCCATTCCATTCCATTCCATTCCATTCCATTCCATTCCATTCCATTCCATTCTACTCGGATTGATTCTATTCCATTCCATTCCATTCCATTCCAGTCCATTCCAATCCATTCCATTCTACTCGGGTTGATTCCATTCCATTCCATTCCATTCCATTCCATTCCATTCCATTCCATTCCATTCCATTCCATTGCATTCCGTTCCATTCCATTCCATTCGATTCCATTCGATTCCATTCCATTCCATTGCATTCCATTCCATTCCATTCCATTCCCTTCTACTCGGTTTGATTCCATTCCTTTCCATTCCATTCCATTCCATTCCATTCCATTCCATTCCTTTCCATTCCATTCCATTCCATTCCATTACATTCCTTTCCATTAAATTCCATTCCATTCGATTCCATTCCATTCCACTCCATTCCATTCCATTCCATTCCATTCCATTCCATTCCATTCCATTCCATTCCATTCTATTCCGTTCAACTCGGGTTCATTGCATTCCATTCCATTCCATTCCATTCCATTCCATTCCATTCCATTCCAATCCATTCCATTCTACTCGGGTTGATTCCCTTCCATTCCATTCGAATCCATTCCATTCCCTTCCATTCCATTCCATTCCATTCCATTCCATTCCATTCCACTCCATTCCATTCGATTCCATTCCATTCAATTCCATTCCATTCCATTCCATTCCATTCCGTTCCATTCCATTCCATTCCATTCCATTCCATTCCATTAAATTCCATTCTATTCCACTCCATTCCATTCCATTCCATTTCATTCCATTCCATTCCATTCCATTCCATTCCATTCCATTCCATTGTACTCGGGTTCATTCCATTCCATTCCGTTCCGTTCCTTTCCGCTCCGTTCCATTCCATTCCATTCCATTCCATTCCATTCCATTCCATTCCATTCCAATCCATTCCATTCCATTCTACTCGGGTTGATTCCACTCTATTGCATACCATTCCATTCCATTCCATTCCATTTCTTTCCATTCGATTCCATTCTATTCCATTGAATTCCATTCCATTCCATTCCATTCCATTCCAATCCATTCCATTCCATTCCAATCCATTCCATTCTACTCGGGTTGATTCCATTCCAATCCATTCGAATCCATTCCATTCCCTTCCATTCCATTCCATTCCATTCCATTCCATTCCATTCCATTCGATTCGATTCCATTCCATTCCATTCCATTCCATTCCATTCCATTCCATTCCATTCCATTCCATTCCGTTCTACTCGGGTTCATTCCATTCCTTTCCATTCCATTCCATTCCATTCCATTCCATTCCATTCCATTCCATTCCATTCCATTCCATTCCAAACCAATACATTCCATTCTACTCGGGTTGATTCCATTCCATTCCATTAAATTCCATTCCATTCCGTTCTACTCGGGTTGATTCCATTCCATTCCATTCCATTCCATTCCATTCCATTCCATTACATTACATTCCATTCCATTCCGTTCTACTCGGGTTGATTCCATTCTATTCCATTCCATTCCATTCGATTCCATTCGATTCCATTCCATTCCATTCCATTCCGTTCTACTCGGGTTCATTCCATTCCATTCCATTCCCTTCCATTCCATTCCATTGCATTCCATTCAATTCCATTCCATTCGATTCCATTCCATTCCATTCCATTCCATTCCATTCCATTCCATTCCATTCCATTCCATTCCATTCCATTCCGTTCTACTCGGGTTCATTCCATTCCATTCCGTTCAGTTCCGTTCCGTTCCGTTCCGTTCCGTTCCGTTCCATTCCATTCCATTCCATTCCATTCCATTCGCTTCTACTCGGGTTGATTCCATTCTATTCCATTCCATTCCATTCCATTCCATTCGATTCCATTCCATTCCATTCCATTCCATTCCGTTCTACACAGCTTGAATCCATTCCGTTCCATTGCATTCCGTGCCGTTCCTTTCCGTTCAGTTCTACTCTGGTTGATTCCATTCTATTCCATTCCATTCCATTCCATTCCATTCCATTCCATTCCATTCCCTTCCATCCCATTCCATTCTACTCGGGTTGATTCCATTCCATTCCGTTCCATTCCATTCCATTCCTTTCCATTCCCTTCCATTCCATTCCATTCCATTCCATTCCATTCCATTCCGTTCCATTCCAATCCATTCCATTCTACTCAGGTTGATTCCATTCCGTTCCACTCGATTCCATTCGATTCCATTCCATTCCATTCCATTCCATTCCATTCCATTCCATTCCCTTCCATTCCATTCCATTCCATTCCCTTCCATTCCATTCCATTGCATTCCGTTCTACACAGGTTGATTCCATTCTATTCCATTCCATTCCATTCGATTCCATTCGATTCCATTCGATTCCATTCCATTCCATTCCATTCCATTCCTTTCTACTCGAGTTGATTCCATTCCATTCCATTCCATTCCATTCCATTCCATTCCATTCCATTCCACTCCATTCCACTCCGGTTGATTCCATGCTGTTCCGTTCCGTTCCATTCTGTACCATGTCGACCCGACCCATCCCGTCCCGTCCCTTCCCATCCCGTTCCGTTCTGCTCGGGTTGATTACATTCCATTCCGTTCCGTTCCTTTCCGTTCCGTTCCATTCCGTTCCACGCGGGTTGATTCAATTCCATTCTATTACATTGAATTCCATTCCATTCCATTCCATTCCATTCCATTCTACTCGAATTGATTCCATTCCATTCCATTCCATTCCAGGCCTTTCCAATCCATTCCATTCTACTGGGGTTGATTCCATTCCATTCCATTCCATTTCATTCCATTCCATTCCATTCCATTCCATTCCATTCGATTTCATTCGATTCCATTCCATTCCATTCCATTCCAATCCACTCCATTCTACTCGGGTTGATTCCTTTCCGTTCCATTCCATTTCATTCCATTCCATTCCATTCCGTTCCATTCCATTCTACTCGAGTTGATTCCATTCTATTCCACTCGATTCCATTCGATTCCATTCGATTCCATTCCATTCCATTCCATTCCATTCCATTCCATTCCATTCCATTCCATTCTATTCCACTGAATTCCTTTCCGTTCCATTCCATTCCATTCCATTCCATTCCATTCCATTCCATTCCATTCCATTCCATTCCATTCCGTTCTACTCGGGTTGATTCCATTCCATTCCATTCCATTCCATTCCATTCCATTCCATTCCGTTCTACTCGGGTTGATTCCATGCCGTTCCATTCCATTCCATTTGATTCCATTCCATTCCATTCCATTCCATTCCATTCCGACCCATTCCATTCTACTCGGGTTGATTCCATTCCATTCCATTCCATTCCATTGCATTCCTTTCCATTGCATTCCATTCGATTCCATTCCATTCCATTCCATTCCATTCCATTCCATTCCAATCCATTCCATTTTACTCAGGTGGATTCCATTCCGTTCCACTCGAATCCTTTCGATTCCATTCCATTCCATTCCATTCCATTCCATTCCCTTCCATTCCATTCCATTCCATTCCATTCCATTCGATTCCATTTGATTCCATTCCATTCCATTCCATTCCATTCCATTCCATTCCATTCCATTCCATTCCGTTCTACTCGAGTTGATTCCATTCCATTCCATTCCATTCCATTCCATTCCATTCCATTCCATTCCATTCCATTCCAATCCATTCCTTTCTACTCGGGTTGAGTCCATTCCATTCCATTCCATTCCATTCCATTCCATTCCGTTCTACTCGGATTGATGCCATTCTATTCCATTCCATTCCATTCGATTCCATTCGTTTCCATTCCATTCCATTCCATTCCATTCAATTCCATTCTATTCCATTCCATTCCATTAAATTCCATTCTATTCCATTCCATTCCATTCCATTCCATTTCATTCCATTCCATTCGATTCTACTCGGATTGATTCCATTCCATTCCATTCCATTCCAGGCCATTCCAATCCATTCCATTCTACGGGGGTTGATTCCATTCCATTCCATTCCATTTCATTCCATTCCATTCCATTCCATTCCATTCCTTTCCATTCGATTTCATTCGATTCCATTCCATTCCATTCCATTCCAATCCATTCCATTCTACTCGGGTTGATTCCATTCCATTCCATTCCATTTCATTCCATTCCATTCCATTCCGTTCCATTCCATTCTACTCGGGTTGTTTCCATTCTATTCCATTAGATTCCATTCGATTCCATTCGATTCCATTCCATTCCATTCCATTCCATTCCATTCCATTCCATTCTATTCCATTGAATTCCTTTCCATTCCATTCCATTCCATTCCATTCCATTCCATTCCATTCCATTCCATTCCATTCCATTCCGTTCTACTCGGGTTGATTCCATTCCATTCCATTCCATTCCATTCCATTCCATTCCATTCCATTCCATTCCGTTCTACTCGGGTTGATTCCATGCCGTTCCGTTCCGTTCCATTCCGTCCCATCCCGACCCGTCCCGTCCCGTCCCGTCCCGTCCTATCTCGTTCCGTTCTGCTCGGGTTGATTCCGTTCCATTCCGTTCCGTTCCTCTCCGTTCCGTTCCATTCCGTTCCACGCGGGTTGTTTCAATTCCATTCTATTACATTGAATACCATTCCATTCCATTCCATTCCATTCTACTCGGATTGATTCCATTCCATTCCATTCTCTTCCAGTCCATTCCAATCCATTCGATTCTACTCGGGTTAATTGCATTCCATTCCATTCCATTCCATTCCATTCGATTCCATACCATTCCATTCCATTCCCTTCCAACCCATTCCATTCTACACGGGTTGATTCCATTCCATTCCATTCCATTCCATTCCTTTCCATTCCATTCCATTCGATTCCATTCCATTCCATTCCATTCCATTCCATTCCATTCCATTCCGTTCCATTCCAATCCATTCCATTCTACTCAGGTTGATTCCATTCCGTTCCACTCGATTCCATTCGATTCCACTCCATTCCATTCCATTCCATTCCATTCCCTTCCATTCCATTCCGTTGCATTCCGTTCTACTCAGGTTGATTCCATTCTATTCCATTCCATTCCATTCGATTCCATTCGATTCCATTCGATTCCACTCCATTCCATTCCATTCCATTCCATTCCATTCCATTCCATTCCATTCCATTCCATTCCGTTCTACTCGAGTTGATTCCATTCCATTCCATTCCATTCCATTCCATTCCATTCCATTCCATTCCATTCCATTCCATTCCAATCCATTCCTTTCTACTCGGGTTGAGTCCATTCCATTCCATTCCATTCCATTCCATTCCATTCCGTACTACTCGGGTTGATGCCATTCTATTCCATTCCATTCCATTCGATTCTATTCGATTCCATTCCAATCCATTCCATTCCATTCAGTTCCATTCCATTCCATTCCGTTCCATTTCATTAAACTCCATTCTATTCCATTCCATTCCATTCCATTCCATTTCATTCCATTCCATTCCATTCCATTCCATTCCATTCCGTTCTACTCGGGTTCATTCCATTCCATTCCGTTTCGTTACTTTCCGTTCCGTTCCATTCCATTCCATTCCATTCCATTACGTTACATACCGTTCAACGCGGGTTGATTCAATTCCATTCTATTACATTGAATTCCATTCCATTCCATTCCATTCCATTCCATTCCGTTCTACTCGGGTTGATTTCATTCCATTCCATTCCAGTCCATTCCAATCCATTCCATTCTACTCGGGTTGATTCCAATCCATTCCATTCCATTCCATTCCATTCCATTCCGTTCCATTCCATTCCATTCCAAACCAATACATTCCATTCTACTCGGGTTGATTCCATTCCATTCCATTCCATTCCATTAAATTCCATTCCATTCCGTTCTACTCGGGTTGATTCCATTCCATTCCATTCCATTCCATTCCATTCCATTCCATTCCATTCCGTTCTACTCGGGTTTATTCCATTCTATTCCATTCCATTCCATTCGATTCCATTCGATTCCATTCGATTCCATTCCATTTCATTCCATTCCGTTGCATTCCATTCCATGCCATTCCGTTCTACAAGGGTTGATTCCATTCCATTCCATTCCATTCCATTCCATTCCATTCCGTTCCGTTCCGTTCTGTTCCGTTCCATTCTACTCGGGTTGATTCTATTCTATTCCATTCCAATCCCTTCCATTCCATTCCGTTCTACTCAGGTTGGTCATTCCATTCCATTCCATTCCTTTCCATTCCATTCTGTTCTACTCGTGTTGATCATTCCATTCCATTCCATTCCATTCCATTCCATTCCATTCCATTCCATTCTATTCCATTCCATTCCATTCCATGCTATTCAATTCCATTCTACACGGGTTGATTCCATTGTGTTCCGTTCCATCCCTTCCCGTCCCGTACCGTCCCGTGCCGTTGTTCTCGGGTTGATTCCATTCCATTGCGTTCCGTTCCTTTCCGTTCCGTTCCATTCCGTTCCTCGCGGGTTGATTCAATTCCATTGTATTCTATTCCATTCCATTCCATTCCATTCCATTCCATTCCATTCCTTTCCATTCCATTCCATTCCATTCCACTCCATTCCATTCCACTCCATTCCACTCGGGTTGATTCCATGCCGTTCCGTTCCGTTCCATTCCGTCCCATCCCGACCCGTCCCATTTGGTCCCGTCCCGTCCCTTCCCGTTCCGTTCTGCTCGGGTTGATTACGTTCCATTCCGTTCCGTTCCTTTCCGTTCCTTTCCATTCCGTTCCACGCGGTTTGATTGAATTCCATTCTATTGCATTGAATTCCATTCCATTCCATTCCATTCCATTCTACTCGGATTGATTCCATTCCATTCCATTCCATTCCAGTCCATTCCAATCCATTCCATTCTACTGGGGTTGATTCCATTCCATTCCATTCCATTCCATTCCATTCCATTCCATTCCATTCCATTCGATTCGATTTCATTCGATTCCATTCCATTCCATTCCATTCCAATCCATTCCATTCTACTCGGGTTGAATCAATTCCATTGAATTCCTTTACATTCCATTCCATTCCATCCCGTTCCATTCCATTCCATTCCATTCCATTCCATTCGATTCCATTCCATTCCATTCCATTCCGTTCCATTCCATTCCATTCCATTCCATTCCATTCTACTCGGGTTGATTCCATTCTTTTCCATTCCATTTTCCATTCGATTCAATTCGATTCCATTCGATTCCATTCGATTCCATTCCATTCCATTCCATTCTATTCCATTGAATTCCATTCCATTCCATTCCATTCCATTCCATTCCGTTCTACACGGGTAGATTCCCTTCCATTCCATTCCATTCCATTCCATTCCATTCCATTCCACTTCATTCCATTCCATTCCGTTCCATTCCGTTCTACTCGGGTTTATTCCATGCCGTTCCGTTCCGTTCCATTCCGTCCCATCCCGACCCGTCCCGTCCCATCCCGTCCCATCCCGTTCCGTTCTGCTCGGGTTGATTCCGTTCCATTCCGTTCCGTTCCTTTCCGTTCCGTTCCATTCCGTTCCACGCGGGTTGATTCAATTCCATTCTATTACATTGAATACCATTCCATTCCATTCCGTTCCATTCTACTCGGATTGATTCCATTCCATTCCATTCCATTCCAGTCCATTCCAATCCATTCCATTCTACTCGGGTTGATTGCATTCCATTCCATTCCATTCCATTCCATTCCATTCCATTCCATTCCATTCCATTCCAACCAATTCCATTCTACTCGGGTTGATTCCATTCCATTCCATTCCATTCCATTCCTTTCCATTCCATTCCATTCGATTCCATTCCATTCCATTCCATTCCATTCCATTCCAATCCATTCCATTCTATTAGGGTTGATTCCATTCCATTCCATTCCATTCCATTCCATTCCACTCCATTCCGTTCCACTCGATTCCATTCGATTCCATTCGATTCCATTCCATTCCATTCCATTCCATTCCATTTCATTCCATTCCATTCCATTGCATTCCGTTCTACTCAGGTTGTTTCCATTCTATTCCATTCCATTCCATTCGATGCCATTCGATTCCATTCGATTCCATTCCATTCCATTCCATTCCATTCCATTCCATTCCTTTCCATTCCATTAAGTTCTACTCGAGATGATTCCATTCCATTCCATTCCATTCCGTTCCATTCCATTCCATTCCATTCCATTGCATTCCATTCCATTAATTTCCTTTCTATTCCATTCCATTCCATTCCATTCCATTTCATTCCATTCCATTCCATTCCATTCTATTCCATTCCATTCCATTGTACTCGGGTTCATTCCATTCCATTCCGTTCCGTTCCTTTCCTTTCCGTTCCATTCCATCCCATTCCATTCCATTCCATTCCGTTCCATTCCGTTCCACGCGGGTTGATTCAATTCCATTCTATTACTTTGAATTCCATTCCCTTCCATTCCATTCCATTCCATTCTACTGGGATTGATTCCATTCCATTCCATTCCATTCCATTCCATTCCATTCCATTCCATTCCATTCCATTCCATTCCATTCCATTCCTTTCCATTCCACTCCGTTCTAGTCGGGTTGATTCCATTCCATTCCATTGCATTCCATTCCATTCCATTCCATTCCATTCCGTTCTACTCGGGTTGATCATTCCAATCCATTCTATTACATTCCATTCCATTCCATTCCATTCCATTGCATGCCATTCCATTTCATACCATTCAATTCCATTGCATTCCATTCCATTTCATTCCATTCCATTCCATTCCATTCCTTTCTACTTGGGTTGATTCCATTCCATTCCATTCCATTCCATTCCATTCGATTCCATTCTTTTCCACTCCATTCCATTCCACTCGAGTTCATTCCATTTCGTTCTGTTCGGGTTGATTCCATTCTATTCCATTCCATTCCATTCGATTTCATTCGATTCCATTCGATTCCATTCCATTCCAATCCATTCCATTGCGTTCTACTCAGGTTGATCATTCCATTCCATTCCATTCCATTCCATTCCATTCCATTCCATTCCATTCCATTTCATTCCATTCCATTCCATTCCATTCCATTCCACTCCATTCCGCTCTACTCGGGTTGATTCCGTTGAATTCCATTCCTTTCCGTTCCGTCCCGTCCCGTCCCGTCCCTTCCCGTCCCGTCCAGTCCCGTGCCATTGTACTCGGGTTGATTCCATTGCATTCCGTTCCGTTCCTTTCCGTTCCGTTCCATTCCTTTCAACGCGGGTTGATTCAATTCCATTCTATTCTATTCCATTCCATTCCATTCCATTCCGTTCCATTCCATTCCATTCTACTCGTGTTGATTCAATGCGGTTCCGTTCCGTTCCATTCCGTCCCATCCCGAACCGTCCCGTCCCGTCCCGTCCCATCCCTTTCCGTTCTGTCGGGTTGATTCCATTCCATTCTGTTCCGTTCCATTCCGTTACACGCGGGTTGATTCAATTCCATTCTATTACATTGAATTCCATTTCATTCCAATCCATTCCATTCTACTCGGATTGATCCCATTCCATTCCATTCCATTCCAGTCCATTCCAGTCCATTCCATTCTACTCGGGTTGATTCCATTCCATTCCATTCCATTCCATTCCATTCCATTCCATTCCATTCCATTCCATTCCATTCCATTCCATTCCGTTCTACTCGGGTTGATTCCATTCCATTCCATTCCATTCCATTCCATTCCATTCCATTCCATTCCTTTCCGTTCTACTCGGGTTGATTCCATTCTATTCCATTCCATTCCATTCGATTCCATTCGATTCCATTCCACTCCATTCCATTCCGTTCCATTCCATTCCATTCCATTCCGTTCTACTCGGGTTGATTCTATTCTATTCCATTCCAATCCCTTCCATTCCATTCCGTTCTACTCGGGTTGATCATTCCATTCCATTCCATTACATTCCATTCCATTCTGTTCTACTCGGGTTGATCATTCCATTCCATTCCACTCCATTCCATTCCATTCCATTCCATTCCATTCCATTCCATTCCATTCCATTCCATTCCATTCCATTCCATTCCATTCCATTCCATTCCATTCCATTCCATTCCATGCTATTCCATTCCATTCTACTCGGATTGATTCCATTGTGTTCCGTTCCGTCCCGTCCCGTCCCGTCCCGTCCCGTGCCGTTGTACTCGGGTTGATTCCATTCCATTCCGTTCCGTTCCTTTCCGTTCCGTTCCATTCCATTCCTCGCGGGTTGATTCAATTCCATTCTATTCTATTCCATACCATTCCATTCCATTCCATTCCATTCCATTCCATTCCATTCCATTCCATTCCATTCCACTCCATTCCACTCGGGTTGATTCCATGCCGTTCCTTTCCGTTCCATTCCGTCCCATCCCGACCCGTCCCGTCCTGTCCCGTCCCGTCCCATCCCGTTCCGTTCTGCTCGGGTTGATTACGTTCCATTCCGTTCCGTTCCTTTCCGTTCCGTTCCATTCCGTTTCACCTGGGTTGATTCAATTCCATTCTATTACAATGAATACCATTCCATTCCATTCCATTCCATTCTACTCGGATTGATTCCATTCCATTCCATTCCATTCCAGTCCATTCCAATCCATTCCATTCTACTGGGGTTGATTCCATTACATTCCATTCCATTCCATTCCATTCTATTAAATTCCATTCGATTTCATTCGATTTCATTCCATTCCATTCCATTCCAATCCATTCCATTGTACTCGGGTTGATTCCATTCTATTCCATTCCATTTCATTCCATTCCATTCCATCCTGTTCCATTCCATTCCATTCCATTCGATTCCATTCCATTCCATTCCATTCCATTCCATTCCATTCCATTCCACTCCATTCTACTCGGGTTGATTCCATTCTTTTCCATTCGATTCCATTCGATTCCATTCGATTCCATTCGATTCCATTCCATTCCATTCCATTCTATTCCATTGAATTCCATTTCATTCCATTCCATTCCATTCCATTCCATTCCATTCCATTCCATTCCATTCCATGCCATTCTACTCGGGTTGATTCCATTCCATTGCATTCCATTCCATTCCATTCGATTCGATTCCAATCCATTCCATTCCATTCCATTCCATTCCATTCTATTCCATTGAATTCCTTTCCATTGCATTCCATTCCATTCCATTCCTTTCCTTTCAATTCCATTCCATTCCATTCCGTTCCACTTGGCTTGATCATTCCATTCAATTCCATTCCATTCCATTCCATTCCATTCCATTCCATTCCATTCCATTCCATTCCATTCCATTCCACTCGGGTTGATTCCATGCTGTTCCGTTCCGTTGCATTCCGTCCCATCTCGACCCGTCCCGTCCCGTCCCGTCCCGTCCCATCCCGTTCCGTGCTGCTCGGGATGATTACATTCCATTCCGTTCCGTTCCTTTCCGTTCCGTTCCATTCCATTCCACGCGGGTTGATTCAATTCCATTCCATTACATTGAATTCCATTCCATTCCATTCCATTCCATTCTACTCGGATTGATTCCATTCCATTCCATTCCATTCCAGGCCATTCCAATCCATTCCATTCTACTGGGGTTGATTCCATTCCATTCCATTCCATTTCATTCCATTCCATTCCATTCCATTCCATTCGATTTCATTCGATTCCATTCCATTCCATTCCATTCCAATCCATTCCATTCTACTCGGATTGATTCCATTCCATTCCATTCCATTTCATTCCATTCCATTCCATTCCATTCCATTCCGTTCCATTCCATTCTACTCGGGTTGATTCCATTCTATTCCATTCGATTCCATTCGATTCCATTCCATTCCATTCCATTCCATTCCATTCCATTCCATTCCATTCCATTCTATTCCATAGAATTCCTTTCCATTCCATTCCATTCCATTCCATTCCATTCCATTCCATTCCATTCCATTCCATTCCATTCCATTCCATTCCATTCCATTCCATTCCATTCCGTTCTACTCGGGTTGACTCCACTCCATTCCATTCCATTCCGTTCTACTCGGGTTGATTCCATGCCGTTCTGTTCCATTCCATTCCGTCCCATCCCGACCCGTCCCGTCCCGTCCCGTCCCGTCCTTTCCCGTTCCGTTCTGCTCGGGTTGATTCCGTTCCATTCCGTTACGTTCCTTTCCGTTCCGTTCCATTCCGTTCCACGCGGGTTGATTCAATTCCATTCTATTACATTGAATACCATTCCATTCCATTCTACTCGGATTGATTCCATTCAATTCCATTCTATTCCAGTCCATTCCAATCCATTCGATTCTTCTCAGGTTGATTGCATTCCATTCCATTCCATTCCATTCCATTCGATTCCATTCCATTCCATTCCATTCCCTTCCAACCCATTCCATTCTATTCGGATTGATTCCATTCCATTCCATTCCATTCCATTCCATTCCTTTCCATTCCATTCCATTCGATTCCATTCCATTCCATTCCATTCCATTCCATTCCATTCCATTCCATTCCAATCCATTCCATTCTACTCAGGTTGATTCCATTCCGTTCCACTCGATTCCATTCGATTCCACTCCATTCCATTCCATTCCATTCCATTCCCTTCCATTCCATTCCATTGCATTCCGTTCTACTCAGGTTGATTCCATTCTATTCCATTCCATTCCATTCGATTCCATTCGATTCCATTCGATTCCATTCCATTCCATTCCATTCCATTCCATTCCATTCCATTCCATTCCATTCCGTTCTACTCGAGTTGATTCCATTCCATTCCATTCCATTCCATTCCATTCCATTCCATTCCATTCCATTCCATTCCATTCCAATCCATTCCTTTCTACTCGGGTTGAGTCCATTCCATTCCATTCCATTCCATTCCATTCCATTCCGTACTACTCGGGTTGATGCCATTCTATTCCATTCCATTCCATTCGATTCTATTCGATTCCATTCCATTCCATTCCATTCCATTCAGTTCCATTCCATTCCATTCCATTCCATTCCATTTCATTAAACTCCATTCTATTCCATTCCATTCCATTCCATTCCATTTCATTCCATTCCATTCCATTCCATTCCATTCCATTCCGTTCTACTCGGGTTAATTCCATTCCATTCCGTTTCGTTCCTTTCCGTTCCGTTCCATTCCATTACATTCCATTCCATTACGTTCCATTCCGTACCACGCGGGTTGATTCAATTCCATTCTATTACATTGAATTCCATTCCATTCCATTCCATTCCATTCCGTTCTACTCGGGTTGATTCCATTCCATTCCATTCCAGTCCATTCCAATCCATTCCATTCTACTCGGGTTGATTCCATTCCATTCCGTTCCATTCCGTTCCATTCCATTCCATTCCATTCCATTCCATTCAATTCCAAACCAATACATTCCATTCTACTCGGGTTGATTCCATTCCATTCCATTCCATTCCATTCCATTAAATTCCATTCCATTCCGTTCTACTCGGGTTGATTCCATTCCATTCCATTCCATTCCATTCCATTCCATTCCATTCCATTCCATTCCATTCCATTCCATTCCATTCCGTTCTACTCGGGTTGATTCCATTCTATTCCATTCCATTCCATTCGATTCCATTCGATTCCATTCCATTCCATTCCATTCCGTTCCATTCCATTCCATGCCATTCCGTTCTACAAGGGTTGATTCCATTCCATTCCATTCCATTCCATTCCGTTCCGTTCCGTTCTGTTCCGTTCCATTCTACTCGGGTTGATTCTATTCTATTCCATTCCAATCCCTTCCATTCCATTCCGTTCTACTCAGGTTGATCATTCCATTCCATTCCATTCCTTTCCATTCCATTCTGTTCTACTCGTGTTGATCATTCCATTCCATTCCATTCCATTCCATTCCATTCCATTCCGTTCCATTCCATTCTATTCCATTCCATTCCATTCCATGCTATTCAATTCCATTCTACACGGGTTGATTCCATTGTGTTCCGTTCCGTCCCTTCCCGTCCCTTCCCGTCCCGTGCCGTTGTTCTCGGGTTGATTCCATTCCATTGCGTTCCGTTCCTTTCCGTTCCGTTCCATTCCGTTCCTCGCGGGTTGATTCAATTCCATTCTATTCTATTCCATTCCATTCCATTCCATTCCATTCCATTCCATTCCATTCCATTCCATTCCACTCCATTCCATTCCACTCCATTCCACTCGGGTTGATTCCATGCCGTTCCGTTCCGTTCCATTCCGTCCCATCCCGACCCGTCCCATTTCGTCCCGTCCCGTCCCTTCCCGTTCCGTTCTGCTCGGGTTGATTACGTTCCATTCCGTTCCGTTCCTTTCCGTTCCTTTCCATTCTGTTCCACGCGGGTTGATTGAATTCCATTCTATTGCATTGAATTCCATTCCATTCCATTCCATTCCATTCTACTCGGATTGATTCCATTCCATTCCATTCCATTCCAGTCCATTCCAATCCATTCCATTCTACTGGGGTTGATTCCATTCCATTCCATTCCATTCCATTCCATTCCATTCCATTCCATTCCATTCCATTCCATTCCATTCGATTTCATTCGATTCCATTCCATTCCATTCCATTCCAATCCATTCCATTCTACTCGGGTTGATTCCATTCCATTGCATTCCATTCCATTCCATTCCATTCCATCCCGTTCCATTCCATTCCATTCCATTCCATTCCATTCGATTCCATTCCATTCCATTCCATTCCGTTCCATTCCATTCCATTCCATTCCATTCCATTCTACTCGGGTTGATTCCATTCTTTTCCATTCCATTTTCCATTCGATTCAATTCGATTCAATTCGATTCCATTCGATTCCATTCCATTCCATTCCATTCTATTCCATTGAATTCCATTCCATTCCATTCCATTCCATTCCATTCCATTCCGTTCTACTCGGGTAGATTCCATTCCATTCCATTCCATTCCATTCCATTCCACTCCATTCCATTCCATTCCATTCCATTCCAGTCCATTCCAATCCATTCCATTCTACTAGGGTTGATTGCATTCCATTCCATTCCATTCCATTCCATTCCATTCCATTCCATTCCATTCCATTCCATTCCATTCCATTCCCTTCCATTCCAACCAATTCCATTCTACTCGGGTTGATTCCATTCCATTCCATTCCATTCCATTCCTTTCCATTCCATTCCATTCGATTCCATTCCATACCATTCCATTCCATTCCATTCCAATCCATTCCATTCTATTCGGGTTGATTCCATTCCATTCCATTCCATTCCATTCCATTCCATTCCATTCCACTCGATTCCATTCGATTCCATTCGATTCCATTCCATTCCATTCCATTCCATTCCATTCCATTCCATTCCATTCCATTCCATTGCATTCCGTTCTACTCAGGTTGTTTCCATTCTATTCCATTCCATTCCATTCGATGCCATTCGATTCCATTCGATTCGATTCCATTCCATTCCATTCCATTCCATTCCATTCCATTCCATTCCATTCCGTTCTACTCGAGTTGATTCCATTCCATTCCATTCCATTCCATTCTATTCCATTCCATTCCATTCCATTCCATTCCATTCCATTCCATTTCATTCCATTCCATTCCATTCCATTCCATTCCATTCCATTCCATTCCATTCCATTCCATTGTACTCGGGTTCATTCCATTCCATTCCGTTCAGTTCCTTTCCGTTCCGTTCCATTCCATCCCATTCCATTCCATTCCATTCCGTTCCATTCCGTTCCACGCGGGTTGATTCAATTCCATTTTATTACTTTGAATTCCATTCCATTCCATTCCATTCCATTCCATTCCATTCCATTCCATTCCTTTCCTTTCCACTCCGTTCTAGTCGGGTTGATTCCATTCCATTCCATTGCATTCCATTCCATTCCATTCCATTCCATTCCGTTCTACTCGGGTTGATCATTCCAATCCATTCAATTGCATTCCATTCCATTCCATTCCATTCCATTGCATGCCATTCCATTTCATACCATTCCATTCCACTGCATTCCATTCCATTTCATTCCATTCCATTCCATTCCATTCCTTTCTACTTGGGTTGATTCCATTCCATTCCATTCCATTCCATTCCATTCCATTCCATTCCATTCCATTCCATTCTTTTCCACTCCATTCCATTCCACTCGGGTTCATTCCATTCCATTCCATTTCGTTCTGTTCGGGTTGATTCCATTCTATTCCATTCCATTCCATTCGATTTCATTCGATTCCATTCGATTCCATTCCATTCCAATCCATTCCATTGCGTTCTACTCAGGTTGATCATTCCATTCCATTCCATTCCATTCCATTCCATTCCATTCCATTCCATTCCATTCCATTCCATTCCACTCCATTCCGCTCTACTCGGGTTGATTCCGTTGAATTCCATTCCTTTCCGTTCCGTCCCGTCCCGTCCCGTCCCTTCCGGTCCCGTCCAGTCCCGTGCCGTTGTACTCGGGTTGATTCCATTGCATTCCGTTCCGTTCCTTTCCGTTCCGTTCCATTCCTTTCAACGCGGGTTGATTCAATTCCATTCTATTCTATTCCATTCCATTCCATTCCATTCCGTTCCATTCCATTCCATTCTACTCGTGTTGATTCAATGCGGTTCCGTTCCGTTCCATTCCGTCCCATCCCGACCCGTCCCGTCCCGTCCCGTCCCATCCCTTTCCGTTCTGTCGGGTTGATTCCATTCCATTCTGTTCCGTTCCATTCCGTTACACGCGGGTTGATTCAATTCCATTCTATTACATTGAATTCCATTTCATTCCAATCCATTCCATTCTACTCGGATTGATCCCATTCCATTCCATTCCATTCCAGTCCATTCCAATCCATTCCATTCTACTCGGGTTGATTCCATTCCATTCCATTCCATTCCATTCCATTCCATTCCATTCCATTCCATTCCATTCCATTCCATTCCATTCCATTCCATTCTGTTCTACTCGGGTTGATTCCATTCTATTCCATTCCATTCCATTCGATTCCATTCGATTCCATTCCACTCCATTCCATTCCGTTCCATTCCATTCCATTCCATTCCGTTCTACTCGGGTTGATTCTATTCTATTCCATTCCAATCCCTTCCATTCCATTCCGTTCTACTCGGGTTGATCATTCCATTCCATTCCATTCCATTCTGTTCTACTCGGGTTGAACATTCCATTCCATTCCACTCCATTCCATTCCATTCCATTCCATTCCATTCCATTCCATTCCATTCCATTCCATTCCATTCCATTCCATGCTATTCCATTCCATTCTACTCGGATTGATTCCATTGTGTTCCGTTGCGTCCCATCCCGTCCCGTCCCGTCCTGTGCCGTTGTACTCGGGTTGATTCCATTCCATTCCGTTCCGTTCCTTTCCGTTCCGTTCCATTCCGTTCCTCGCGGGTTTATTCAATTCCATTCTATTCTATTCCATTCCATTCCATTCAATTCCATTCCATTCCATTCCATTCCATTCCATTCCATTCCATTCCATTCCACTACATTCCACTCGGGTTGATTCCATGCCATTCCTTTCCGTTCCATTTCGTCCCATCCCGACACGTCCCGTCCTGTCCCGTCCCGTCCCATCCCGTTCCGTTCTGCTCGGGTTGATTACGTTCCATTCCGTTCCGTTCCTTTCCGTTCCGTTCCATTCCGTTTCACGTGGGTTGATTCAATTCCATTCTATTACATTGAATACCATTCCATACCATTCAATTCCATTCTACTCGGAATGATTCCATTCCATTCCATTCCATTCCAGTCCATTCCAATCCATTCCATTCTACTGGGGTTGATTCCATTCCATTCCATTCAATTCCATTCCATTCTATTCCATTCCATTCGATTTCATTCGATTCCATTCCATTCCATTCCATTCCAATCCATTGCATTGTACTCGGGTTGATTCCATTCCATTCCATTCCATTTCATTCCATTCCATTCCATCCTGTTCCATTCCATTCCATTCCATTGCATTCCATTCCATTCGATTCCATTCCATTCCATTCCATTCCATTCCATTCCATTCCATTCCATTCCATTCCATTCCATTCTACTCGGGTTGATTCCATTCTTTTCCGTTCGATTCCATTCGATTCCATTCGATTCCATTCGATTCCATTCCATTCCATTCCATTCTATTCCATGGAATTCCATTCCATTCCATTTCATTCCATTCCATTCCATTCCATTCCATTCCATTCCGTTCTACTCGGGTTGATACCATTCCATTCCATTCCATTCCATTCCATTCCATTCCATTCCATTCCATTCCATTTCATTCCGTTCTACTCGGGTTGATTCCATGCTGTTCCGTTCCATTCCATTCCGTCCCATCCCGACCCGTCCCGACCCGTCCCGTCCCATCACGTTCCGTTCTGCTCGGGTTGATTCCGTTCCATTCCGTTCCGTTCCTTTCTGTTCCGTTCCATTCCGTTCCATTCCATTCCATTCAACTCGGATTGATTCCATTCCATTCCATTCCATTCCAGTCCATTCCAATCCCTTCCATTCTACTCGGGTTGATTGCATTCCATTCCATTCCATTCCATTCCTTTCCATTCCATTCCATTCCATTCGATTCCATTCCATTTTATTCCATTCCATTCCAACCCATTCCATTGTACTCCGGTTGATTCCATTCCATTCCATTCCATTCCATTCCTTTGCATTCCATTCCATTCGATTCCATTCCATTCCATTCCATTCCATTCCATTCCATTCCAATCCATTCCATTCTACTCGGGTTGATTCCATTCCAATCCATTCCATTCCATTCCATTCCATTCCATTCCATTCCATTCCATTCGATTCCATTCCATTCCATTCCATTCCATTCCATTTAATTCCATTCTATTCCATTCCATTCCATTCCATTCCATTTCATTCCATTCCATTCCATTCCATTCCATTCCATTCCGTTCTAGTCGGGTTGATTCCATTCCATTCCATTGCATTCCATTCCATTCCATTCCATTCCATTCCATTCCGTTCTACTCGGGTTGATCATTCCATTCCATTCCTTTCCATTCCATTCCATTCCATTCCATTCCATTAGATTCCATTCCATTCCTTTGCATTCCTTTCCATTTCAATCCATTCCATTCCGTTGCATTCCATTCCATTTCATTCCATTCCATTCCATTCCATTCCGTTCTACTCGGGTTGATTCCATTCCATTCCATTCCATTCCATTCCATTCCATTCCATTCCATTCCATTCCTTTCCACTCCATTACATTCCACTCGGTTTCATTCCATTCCATTCCATTCCGTTCTACTCGGGTTGATTCCATTCTATTCCATTCCATTCCATTCGATTTCATTCGATTCCCTTCGATTCCATTCCATTCCAATCCATTCCATTGCGTTCTACTCAGTTTGATCATTCCATTCCATTCCATTCCATTCCATTCCATTCCATTCCATTCCATTCCATTCCATTCCATTCCGTTCTACCCGGGTTGATTCCATTCTATTCCATTCCATTCCATTCGATTCCATTCGATTCCATTCGATTTCATTCCATTCCATTCCATTCCATTCCATTCCATTCCATTCCATTCCATTCCATTCCATTCTATTCCATTGAATTCCATTCCATTCCATTCCATTCTATTCGATTCCATTCCATACCGTTCTACTCGGGATGATCATTCCATTCCATTCCATTCCATTCCATTCCATTTCATTCCATTCCATTCCATTCCATTCCATTCCATTCCATTCCATTCCATTCCGTTGTACTCGGGTTGATTCCATTCTATTCCATTCCGTTGTACTCGGGTTAATTCCATTCTATTCCATTCCATTCCATTCGATTCCATTCGATTTCATTCCATTCCATTCCATTCCATTCTATTCCATTGAATTCCTTTCCATTCCATTCCATTCTATTCCATTCCATTCCATACCGTTCTACTCGGGATGATCATTCCATTCCTTTCCATTCTATTCCATTCCATTTCATTTCATTCCATTCCATTCCATTCCATTCCATTCCATTCCATTCCATTCCGTTGTACTCGGGTTGATTTCCATTCCATTCCATTCCGTTCCATTCCATTCCATTCCATTCCATTCCAATCCATTCCATTCCATTCCTTTCCATTCCATTCCATTCCATTCCATTCCATTCCATTCCACTCCATTCCTTTCTATTCTATTTTTCCGTTCTACTCGGGTTGATTCCATTGAGTTCCGTTCCGTTCCGTTCCGTCCCGTCCCGTCCCGTGCCATTGTACTCGGGTTGATTCCATTCCATCCCGTTCTGTTCCTTTCCGTTCCGTTCGATTCCGTTCCACGCGGGTTGATTCAATTCCATTCTATTCTATTCCATTCCATTCCATTCCATTCCTTTCCATTCCATTCCATTCCAATCCATTCCATTCTACTCGAGTTGATTCCATTCCATTCCATTCCATTCCATTCCATTCCATTCCATTCCATTCCATTCCATTCCATTCCATTCCGTTCTACTCGGGTTGATTCCATTCTTTTCCATTCGATTCCAATCGATTCCATTCGATTCCATTCCATTCCATTCCATTCCATTCCATTCCATTCCATTCCGTTCTACTCGGGTTCATTCTATCCCATTCCGTTCCGTTGCGTTCCGTTCCATTCCATTCCATTCCATTCCATTCCATTCCATTCCATTCCATTCCATTCCGTTCTACTCGGGTTGATTCCATGGCTTTCCATTCCATTCCGTTCCATTCCGTTCTGTTCCTTTCCGTTCCGTTCTACTCTGGATGATTCCATTCTATTCCATTCCATTCCATTCCATTCCATTAATTTCTACTCGGGTTGAGCATTCCATTCCATTCCATTCCATTCCATTCCATTCCATTCCATTCCATTCCATTCCGTTCCGTTCTACTCGGGTGGATCATTCCATTCCATTCCATTCCATTCCATTCCATTCCATCCCATTTCATTCCATTTTTTCCATTCCATTCCATTCCATTCCGTTCTACTCTGGTTGATTCCATTGAGTTCCATTCCGTTCCGTTCCGTCCTGTCCCGTCCCGTCCCGTCCCTTCCCGTCCCATCCCGTGCCGTTGTACTCGGGTTGATTGCATTCCATTCCGTTCCGTTCCTTTCCATTCCATTCCATTCCGTTCCAAGCGGGTTGATTCAATTCAATTCTATTCTATTCCATTCCATTCCATTCCATTCTACTCGGATTGATTCCATTCCATTCCATTCCATTCCAGTCCAATCCAATCCATTCCATTCTACTCGGGTTGATTCCATTCCATTCCATTCCATTCCATTCCATTCCATTCCATTCCATTCCATTCCATTCCATTTCATTCCATTCCTTTAAATTCCTTTCCATTCCATTCCGTTCTACTCGGGTTGATTCCATTCTTTTCCATTCCATTCCATTCCATTCCATTCCATTCCATTCCATTCCATTCCATTCCATTCCATTCTATTCCATTCCATTCTATTCCACTGAATTCCATTCCATTCCATTCAATTCCATTCCATTCCATTCCATTCCATTCCGTTCTACTCGGGTTGATTCCATTCCATTCCATTCCATTCCATTCCATTGATTCCATTCCATTCCGTTCTACTCGGGTTCATCATTCCATTCCATTCCATTCCATTCCATTCCATTGCATTCCGTACCTTTCCATTCCATTCCATTCCATTCCATTCCATTCCATTCCATTCCATTCCGTTCTACTCGGGTTGATTCCATTCCATTCCATTCCATTCCATTCCATTCCATTCCATTCCATTCCATTCCATTCCATTCCGTTCTACTCGGGTTGATTCCACTCTATTGCATACCATTCCATTCCATTCCATTCCATTCCATTCCATTCCACTTCATTCCACTCCATTCCATTCTATTCCATTGAATTCCATCCCATTCCATTCCATTCCATTCCATTCCATTCCATTCCATTCCATTCCATTCCATTCCATTTCTTTCCATTCCGTTCTACTCGGGTTCATTCCATTCCTTTCCATTCCATTCCATTCCATTCCATTCCATTCCATTCCATTCCATTCCATTCCATTCCATTCCATTCCATTCCATTCCGTTCTACACTAGTTGATTCCATTCTATTCCATTCCATTCCATTCGATTCCATTCAATTCCATTCCATTCCATTCCATTCCGTTCCATTCCATTCCATTCCATTCCGTTCTACTCAGGTTGATTCCATTCCATTCCATTCCATTCCATTCCGTTCCGTTCCGTTCTGTTCCGTTCCGTTCTACTCGGGTTGATTCTATTCTATTCCATTCCAATCCCTTCTATTCCATTCCGTTCTACTCGGGTTGATCATTCCATTCCTTTCCATTCCATTCCATTCCATTCTGTCCTACTCAGGTTGATCATTCCATTCCATTCCATTCCATTCCATTCCATTCCATTCCATTCCATTCCTTTCTATTCTATTTTTCCGTTCTACTCGGGTTGATTCCATTGAGTTCCGTTCCGTTCCGTTCCGTCCCGTCCCGTCCCGTCCCGTCCCGTCCCGTCCCGTCCCGTGCCATTGTACTCGGGTTGATTCCATTCCATCCCGTTCCGTTCCTTTCTGTTCCGTTCGATTCCATTCCATGTGGGTTGATTCAATTCCATTCTATTCTATTCCATTCCATTCCATTCCATTCCTTTCCATTCCATTCCATTCCAATCCATTCCATTCTACTCGAGTTGATTCCATTCCATTCCATTCCATTCCATTCCATTCCATTCCATTCCATTCCATTCCATTCCATTCCATTCCGTTCCACTCGGGTTGATTCCATTCTTTTCCATTCGATTCCAATCGATTCCATTCGATTCCATTCCATTCCATTCCATTCCATTCCATTCCGTTCTACTCGGGTTCATTCTATCCCATTCCGTTCCGTTGCGTTCCGTTCCATTCCATTCCATTCCATTCCATTCCATTCCGTTCTACTCGGGTTGATTCCATGTCTTTCCATTCCATTCCTTTCCATTCCGTTCTGTTCCTTTCCATTCCGTTCTACTCGGGATGATTCCATTCTATTCCATTCCATTCCATTCCATTCCATTCCATTCCATTCCATTCCTTTCTACTCGGGTTGAGCATTCCATTCCATTCCATTCCATTCCATTCCATTCCATTCCATTCCATTCCATTCCATTCCATTCCATTCCATTCTATTCCATTCCATTCCATTCCATTCCATTCCGTTCTACTCGGGTGGATCATTCCATTCCATTCCATTCCATTCCATTTCATTCCATTTTTTCCATTCCATTCCATTCCATTCCGTTCTACTCGGGTTGATTCCATTGAGTTCCATTCCGTTCCGTTCCGTCCTGTCCCGTCCCGTCCCGTCCCCTCCCGTCCCATCCCGTGCCGTTGTACACGGGTTGATTGCATTCCATTCCGTTCCGTTCCTTTCCATTCCATTCCATTCCGTTCCAAGCGGGTTGATTCAATTCAATTCTATTCTATTCCATTCCATTCCATTCCATTCTACTCGGATTGATGCCATTCCATTCCATTCCATTCCAGTCCAATCCAGTCCATTCCATTCTACTCGGGTTGATTCAATTCCATTCCATTCCATTCCATTCCATTCCATTCCATTCCATTCCATTCCATTCCATTCCATTCCATTCCATTTCGTTCCAATCCTTTCCATTCCTTTCCATTCCATTCCGTTCTACTCGGGTTGATTCCATTCTTTTCCATTCCATTCCATTCCATTCCATTCCATTCCATTCCATTCCATTCCATTCTATTCCACTGAATTCCATTCCATTCCATTCCATTCCATTCCATTCCATTCCATTCCATTCCATTCCATTCCATTCCATTCTATTCCACTGAATTCCATTCCATTCCATTCCATTCCATTCCATTTCATTCCGTTCTACTCGGGTTGATTCCATTCCATTCCATTCCATTCCATTCCATTGATTCCATTCCATTCCGTTCTACTCGGGTTGATCATTCCATTCCATTCCATTCCATTCCATTCCATTCCATTCCGTACCTTTCCATTCCATTCCATTCCATTCCATTCCATTCCATTCCATTCCGTTCTACTCGGGTTGATTCCATTCCATTCCATTCCATTCCATTCCATTGCATTCCATTCCATTTCATTCCATTCGATTCCATTCGATTCGATTCCATTCCATTCCATTCCATTCCATTCCATTCCATTCCATTCCATTCCATTCCCTTCTACTCGGTTTGATTCCAATCCATTCCATTCCATTCCATTCCATTCCATTCCATTCCATTCCATTCCATTCCATACCATTCCATTCCATTCCATTCCATTCCATTCCATTCCATTCCATTCCATTCCATTCCATTCCATTCCATTCTACTCGGGTTGATTCCATTCCATTCCATTCCATTCCATTCCATTCCATTCCATTCCATTCCATTCCATTCCATTCCATACGATTCCATTCCATTCCATTCCATTCCATTCCTTTCCATTCCATTCCATTCCATTCCATTCCATTCCGTTCTACTCGGGTTGATTCCACTCTATTGCATACCATTCCATTCCATTCCATTCCATTTCATTCCATTCCATTCCATTCTATTCCATTGAATTCCATTCCATTCCATTCCATTCCATTCCATTCCATTCCGTTCCATTCCATTCAGTTCTACTCGGGGTGATTCCATTCCATTCCATTCCATTCCATTCCATTCCATTCCATTCCATTCCATTCCATTCCATTCCATTCCATTCCATTCCGTTCTACTCGGGTGGTTTCCATGCCGTTCCGTTCCATTCCATTCCGTCCCATCCCGACCCGTCCCGTCCCGTCCCGTCCCGTCCTATCCCGTTCCGTTCTGCTCGGGTTGATTCCGTTCCATTCCGTTCCGTTCCTTTCCGTTCCGTTCCATTCCTTTCCACGCGGGTTGATTCAATTCCATTCTATTACATTGAATACCATTCCATTCCATTCTACTCGGATTGATTCCATTCAATTCCATTCTATTCCAGTCCATTCCAATCCATTCGATTCTTCTCGGGTTGATTGCATTCCATTCCATTCCATTCCATTCCATTCCATTCCATTCCATTCCATTCCATTCCATTCCAATCCATTCCTTTCTTCTCGGGTTGAGTCCATTCCATTCCATTCCATTCCATTCCATTCCATTCCGTACTACTCGGGTTGATGCCATTCTATTCCATTCCATTCCATTCGATTCTATTCGATTCCATTCCATTCCATTCCATTCCCTTCCAACCCATTCCATTCTACTCAGGTTGATTCCATTCCGTTCCACTCGATTCCATTCGATTCCATTCCATTCCATTCCATTCCATTCCATTCCATTCCATTCCATTCCTTTCCATTCCATTCCATTCCATTCCCTTCCATTCCATTCCATTGCATTCCGTTCTACTCTGGTTGATTCCATTCTATTCCATTCCATTCCATTCCATTCCATTCCATTCCATTCCATTCGATTCCATTCCATTCCATTCCATTCCGTTCTACTCGGGTTGATTCCATGCCGTTCCGTTCCGTTCCATTCCGTCCCATCCCGACCCGTCCCGACCCGTCCCGTCCCATCACGTTCCGTTCTGCTCGGGTTGATTCCGTTCCATTTCGTTCCGTTCCTTTCTGTTCCGTTCCATTCCGTTCCACGCGGGTTGATTCAATTCCATTCTATTACATTGAATACCATTCCATTCCATTCCATTCCATTCTACTCGGGTTGATTCCATTCCATTCCATTCCATTCCAGTCCATTCCAATCCATTCCATTCTACTCGGGTTGATTGCATTCCATTCCATTCCATTCCATTCCTTTCCATTCCATTCCATTCCATTTGATTCCATTCCATTATATTCCATTCCATTCCAACCCATTCCATTCTACTCCGGTTGATTCCATTCCATTCCATTCCATTCCATACCTTTCCATTCCATTCCATTCGATTCCATTCCATTCCATTCCATTCCATTCCATTCCATTCCAATCCATTCCATTCTACTCGGGTTGATTCCATTCCATTCCATTCCATTCCATTCCATTCCATTCCATTCCATTCCATTCCATTCCGTTCCATTCCATTCCATTCGATTCCATTCCATTCCATTCCATTCCATTCCATTCCATTCCATTCCATTCCATTCCATTCCATTCCATTCGATTCCATTCCATTATATTCAATTCCATTCCATTCCGTTCCATTCCTTTCCATTCCATTCCATTCCATTCCATTCCATTAAATTCCATTCTTTTCCATTCCATTCCATTCCATTCCATTCCATTTCATTCCATTCCATTCCATTCCATTCCATTCCATTCCATTCCATTCCATTCCATTCCGTTCTAGTCTGGTTGATTCCATTCCATTCCATTGCATTCCATTCCATTCCGTTCCATTCCATTCCGTTCTACTCGGGTTGATCATTCCATTCCATTCCATTCCATTCCATTCCATTCCATTCCATTCCATTCCATTCCATTCTTTTGCATTCCTTTCCATTTCAATCCATTCCATTCCATTGCATTCCATTCCATTTCATTCCATTCCATTCCATTCCATTCCGTTCTACTCGGGTTGATTCCATTCCATTCCATTCCATTCCATTCCATTCCATTCCATTCCATTCCATTCCTTTCCACTCAATTACATTCCTCTCGGTTCATTCCATTCCATTCCATTCCGTTCTACTCGGGTTGATTCCATTCTATTCCAATCCATTCCATTCGATTTCATTCGATTCCATTCGATTCCATTCCATTCCAATCCATTCCATTGCGTTCTACTCAGTTTGATCATTCCATTCCATTCCATTCCATTCCATTCCATTCCATTCCATTCCATTCCATTCCACTCCATTCCATTCCATTCCATTCCATTCCATTCCATTGCATTCCATTCCATTCCATTCCATTCCATTCCGTTCTACTCGGGTTGATTCCATTCTATTCCATTCCATTCCATTCGATTCCATTCGATTCCATTCGATTTCATTCCATTCCATTCCATTCCATTCCATTCCATTCCATTCCATTCCATTCCATTCCATTCCATTCTATTCCATTGAATTCCATTCCATTCCATTCCATTCTATTCCATTCCATTCCATACCGTTCTACTCGGGATGATCATTCAATTCCATTCCATTCCATTCCATTCCATTCCATTTCATTCCATTCCATTCCATTCCATTCCATTCCATTCCGTTGTACTCGGGTTGATTCCATTCTATTCCATTCCGTTGTACTGGGGTTAATTCCATTCTATTCCATTCCATTCCATTCGATTCCATTCGATTTCATTCCATTCCATTCCATTCCATTCTATTCCATTGAATTCCATTCCATTCCATTCCATTCCATTCCATTAAATTCCATTCTATTCCATTCCATTCCATTCCATTCCATTTCGTTCCATTCCTTTCCATTCCATTCCATTCCATTCCATTCCATTGTACTCGGGTTCATTCCATTCCGTTCCGTTCCGTTCCTTTCCGTTCCGTTCCATTCCATCCCATTCCATTCCATTCCATTCCGTTCCATTCCGTTCCACGCGGGTTGAATCAATTCCATTCTATTACTTTGAATTCCATTCCATTCCATTCCATTCCATTCTACTCGGATTGATTCCATTCCATTCCATTCCATTCCATTCCATTCCATTCCATTCCATTCCATTCCATTCCATTCCATTCCATTCCTTTCCATTCCACTCCGTTCTAGTCGGGTTGATTCCATTCCATTCCATTGCATTCCATTCCATTCCATTCCATTCCATTCCATTCCGTTTTACTCGGGTTGCTCATTCCAATCCATTCCATTGCATTCCATTCCATTCCATTCCATTCCACTGCATGCCATTCCATTTCATACCATTCCATTCCATTGCATTCCATTCCATTTCATTCCATTCCATTCCATTCCATTCCTTTCTACTTGGGTTGATTCCATTCCATTCCATTCCATTCCATTCCATTCCATTCCATTCCATTCAATTCCTTTCCACTCCATTCCATTCCACTCGGGTTCATTCCATTCCATTCCATTCCGTTCTGTTCGGGTTGATTCCATTCTATTCCATTCCATTCCATTCGATTTCATTCGATTCCATTCGATTCCATTCCATTCCAATCCATTCCATTGCGTTCTACTCAGGTTGATCATTCCATTCCATTCCATTCCATTCCATTCCATTCCATTCCATTCCATTCCATCCCATTCCACTCCATTCCGCTCTACTCGGGTTGATTCCGTTGAATTCCATTCCTTTCCGTTCCGTCCCGTCCCGTCCCGTCCCTTCCTGTCCCGTCCCGTCCCGTGCCGTTGTACTCGGGTTGATTCCATTGCATTCCGTTCCGTTCCTTTCCGTTCCGTTCCATTCCTTTCAACGCGGGTTGATTCAATTCCATTCTATTCTATTCCATTCCATTCCATTCCATTCCGTTCCATTCCATTCCATTCTACTCGTGTTGATTCAATGCCGTTCCGTTCCGTTCCATTCCGTCTCATCCCGACCCGTCCCGTCCCGTCCCGTCCCATCCCTTTCCGTTCTGTCGGGTTGATTCCATTCCATTCTGTTCCGTTCCATTCCGTTACACGCGGGTTGATTCAATTCCATTCTATTACATTGAATTCCATTCCATTCCAATCCATTCCATTCTACTCGGATTGATCCCATTCCATTCCATTCCAGTCCAGTCCATTCCAATCCATTCCATTCTACTCGGGTTGATTCCATTCCATTCCATTCCATTCCATTCCATTCCATTCCATTCCATTTCATTCCGTTCCACTCGGGTTGATTCCATTCCATTCCATTCCATTCCATTCCACTCCATTCCATTCCATTCCATTCCGTTATACTCGGGTTGATTCCATTCTATTCCATTCCATTCCATTCGATTCCATTCGATTCCATTCCACTCCATTCCATTCCTTTCCATTCCATTCCATTCCATTCCGTTCTACTCGGGTTGATTCTATTCTATTCCATTCCAATCCCTTCCATTCCATTCCGTTCTACTCGGGTTGATCATTCCATTCCATTCCATTCCATTCTGTTCTACTCGGGTTGATCATTCCATTCCATTCCACTCCATTCCATTCCATTCCATTCCATTCCATTCCATTCCATTCCATTCCATTCCATTCCATTCCATTCCATTCCATTCCATGATATTCCATTCCATTCTACTCGGATTGATTCCATTGTGTTCCGTTGCGTCCCGTCCCGTCCCGTCCCGTCCCGTGCCGTTGTACTCGGGTTGATTCCATTCCATTCCGTTCCGTTCCTTTCCGTTCCGTTCCATTCCGTTCCTCGCGGGTTTATTCAATTCCATTCTATTCTATTCCATTCCATTCCATTCAATTCCATTCCATTCCATTCCATTCCATTCCATTCCATTCCATTCCACTACATTCCACTCGGGTTGATTCCATGCCGTTCCTTTCCGTTCCATTTCGTCCCATCCCGACCCGTCCCGTCCTGTCCCGTCCCGTCCAATCCCGTTCCGTTCTGCTCGGGTTGATTATGTTCCATTCCGTTCCGTTCCTTTACGTTCCGTTCCATTCCGTTTCACGTGGGTTGATTCAATTCCATTCTATTACATTGAATACCATTCCATACCATTCAATTCCATTCTACTCGGATTGATTCCATTCCATTCCTTTCCATTCCAGTCCATTCCAATCCATTCCATTCTACTGGGGTTGATTCCATTCCATTCCATTCAATTCCATTCCATTCTATTCCATTCCATTCGACTTCATTCGATTCCATTCCATTCCATTCCATTCCAATCCATTCCATTGTACTCGGGTTGATTCCATTCCATTCCATTCCATTTCATTCCATTCCATTCCATCCTGTTCCATTCCATTCCATTCCATTCCATTCCATTCCATTCTACTCGGGTTGATTCCATTCTTTTCCATTCGATTCCATTCGATTCCATTCGATTCCATTCGATTCCATTCCATTCCATTCCATTCCATTCTATTCCATTGAATTCCATTCCATTCCATTCCATTCCATTCCATTCCATTCCATTCCATTCCATTCCATTCCATTCCATTCCGTTCTACTCGGGTTGATACCATTCCATTCCATTCCATTCCATTCCATTCCATTCCAATCCATTCCATTCCATTTCATTCCGTTCTACTCGGGTTGATTCCATGCCGTTCCATTCCGTTCCATTCCGTCCCATCCCGACCCGTCCCGACCCGTCCCGTCCCATCACGTTCCGTTCTGCTCGGGTTGATTCCGTTCCATTCCGTTCCGTTCCTTTCTGTTCCGTTCCATTCCGTTCCACGCGGGTTGATTCAATTCCATTCTATTACATTGAATACCATTCCATTCCATTCCATTCCATTCTACTCGGATTGATTCCATTCCATTCCATTCCATTCCAGTCCATTCCAATCCATTCCATTCTACTCGGGTTGATTGCATTCCATTCCATTCCATTCCATTCCTTTCCATTCCATTCCATTCCATTCGATTCCATTCCATTATATTCCATTCCATTCCAACCCATTCCATTCTACTCCGGTTGATTCCATTCCATTCCATTCCATTCCATTCCTTTCCATTCCATTCCATTCGATTCCATTCCATTCCATTCCATTCCATTCCATTCCATTCCATTCCATTTCAATCCATTCCATTCTACTCGGGTTGATTCCATTCCATTCCATTCCATTCCATTCCATTCCATTCCATTCCATTCCATTCCATTCCATTCCATTCCATTCCATGACATTCCATTAAATTCCATTGTATTCCATTACATTCCATTCCATTCCATTTCATTCCATTCCATTCCATTCCATTCCATTCCATTTCATTCCATTCTAGTCGGGTTGATTCCATTCCATTCCATTGCATTCCATTCCATTCCATTCCATTCCATTCCGTTCTACTCGGGTTGATCATTCCATTCCATTCCTTTCCATTCCATTCCATTCCATTCCATTCCATTCCATTCCATTCCATTCCATTCCATTCCATTCCATTCCATTCCATTCCATTCCTTTGCATTCCTTTCCATTTCAATCCATTCCATTCCATTGCATTCCATTCCATTTCATTCCATTCCATTCCATTCCATTCCGTTCTACTCGGGTTGATTCCATTCCATTCCATTCCATTCCATTCCGTTCCATTCCATTCCTTTCCACTCCATTACATTCCACTCGGGTTCATTCCATTCCATTCCATTCCGTTCTACTCGGGTTGATTCCATTCTATTCCATTCCATTCCATTCGATTTCATTCGATTCCATTCGATTCCATTCCATTCCAATCCATTCCATTGCATTCTACTCAGTTTGATCATTCCATTCCATTCCATTCCATTCCATTCCATTCCATTCCATTCCATTCCATTCCGTTCTACTCGGGTTGATTCCATTCTATTCCATTCCATTCCATTCGATTCCATTCGATTCCATTCGATTTCATTCCATTCCATTCCATTCCATTCCATTCCATTCCATTCCATTCCATTCCATTCCATTCTATTCCATTGAATTCCATTCCATTCCATTCCATTCTATTCCATTCCATTCCATACCGTTCTACTCGGGATGATCATTCCATTCCATTCCATTCCATTCCATTCCATTCCATTCCATTCCATTTCATTCCATTCCATTCCATTCCATTCCATTCCATTCCATTCCATTCCGTTGTACTCGGGTTGATTCCATTCTATTCCGTTCCGTTGTACTCGGGTTAATTCCATTCTATTCCATTCCATTCCATTCGATTCCATTCGATTTCATTCCATTCCATTCCATTCCATTCTATTCCTTTGAATTCCATTCCATTCCATTCCATTCTATTCCATTCCATTCCATACCGTTCTACTCGGGATGATCATTCCATTCCATTCCATTCCATTCCATTCCATTCCATTCCATTCCATTCCATTCCATTCCATTCCATTTCATTCCATTCCATTCCATTCCATTCCATTCCATTCCATTTCATTCCATTCCATTCCATTCCATTCCATTCCATTCCATTCCATTCCATTCCATTCCGTTGTACTCGGGTTGATTTCCATTCCATTCCATTCCGTTCCACTCCATTCCATTCCATTCCATTCCAATCCATTCCATTCCATTCCTTTCCATTCCATTCCATTCCATTCCATTCCATTCCATTCCATTACATTACATTCCTTTCTATTCTATTTTTGCGTTCTACTCGGGTTGATTCCATTGAGTTCCGTTCCGTTCCGTTCCGTCCCGTCCCGTCCCGTCCCGTCCCGTCCCGTCCCGTCCAGTCCCGTGCCATTGTACTCGGGTTGATTCCATTCCATCCCGTTCCGTTCCTTTCCGTTCCGTTCGATTCCGTTCCACGCGGGTTGATTCAATTCCATTCTATTCTATTCCATTCCATTCCATTCCATTCCTTTCCATTCCATTCCATTCCAATCCATTCCATTCTACTCGAGTTGATTCCATTCCATTCCATTCCATTCCATTCCATTCCATTCCATTCCATTCCATTCCATTCCATTCCATTCCATTCCGTTCTACTCGGGTTGATTCCATTCTTTTCCATTCGATTCCAATCGATTCCATTCGATTCCATTCCATTCCATTCCATTCCACTCCATTCCATTGCATTCCATTCCGTTCTACTCGGGTTCATTCTATCCCATTCCGTTCCGTTGCGTTCCGTTCCATTCCATTCCATTCCATTCCATTCCATTCCATTCCGTTCTACTCGGGTTGATTCTATGGCTTTCCATTCCATTCCGTTCCATTCTGTTCTCTTCCTTTCCGTTCCGTTCTACTCGGGATGATTCCATTCTATTCCATTCCATTCCATTCCATTCCATTCCATTCCATTCCATTCCATTCCATTCCATTCCTTTCTACTCGGGTTGAGCATTCCATTCCATTCCATTCCATTCCATTCCATTCCATTCCATTTCATTCCATTCCATTCCATTCCATTCCATTCCATTCCATTCCATTCCATTCCGTTGTACTCGGGTTGATTCCATTGTATTCCGTTCCGTTGTACTCGGGTTAATTACATTCTATTCCATTCCATTCCATTCGATTCCATTCGATTTCATTCCATTCCATTCCATTCCATTCTATTCCATTGAATTCCATTGAATTCCATTCCATTCCATTCCATTCCATTCTATTCCATTCCATTCCATACCGTTCTACTCGGGATGATCATTCCATTCCATTCCATTCCATTCCATTCCATTCCATTCCATTTCATTCCATTCCATTCCATTCCATTCCATTCCATTCCATTCCATTCCATTCCATTCCGTTGTACTCGGGTTGATTACCATTCCATTCCATTCCGTTAAATTCCATTCCATTCCATTCCATTCCAATCCATTCCATTCCATTCCTTTCCATTCCATTCCATTCCATTCCATTCCATTCCATTCCATTCCATTCCATTCCTTTCTATTATATTTTTCCGTTCTACTCGGGTTGATTCCATTGAGTTCCGTTCCGTTCCGTTCCGTCCCGTCCCGTCCCGTCCCGTCCCGTCCCGTCCCGTCCCGTCCCGTCCCGTGCCATTGTACTCGGGTTGATTCCATTCCATCCCGTTCCGTTCCTTTCCGTTCCGTTCGATTCCGTTCCACGCGGGTTGATTCAATTCCATTCTATTCTATTCCATTCCATTCCATTCCATTCCTTTCCATTCCATTCCATTCCAATCCATTCCATTCTACTCGAGTTGATTCCATTCCATTCCATTCCATTCCATTCCATTCCATTCCATTCCATTCCATTCCATTCCATTCCATTCCATTCCGTTCTACTCGGGTTGATTCCATTCTTTTCCATTCGATTCCAGTCGATTCCATTCGATTCCATTCCATTCCATTCCATTCCATTCCATTCCATTCCGTTCTACTCGGGTTCATTCTATCCCATTCCGTTCCGTTGCGTTCCGTTCCATTCCATTCCATTCCATTCCATTCCATTCCATTCCATTCCGTTCTACTCGGGTTGATTCCATGGCTTTCCATTCCATTCCGTTCCATTCCGTTCTGTTCCTTTCCGTTCCGTTCTACTCGGGATGATTCCATTCTATTCCATTCCATTCCATTCCATTCCATTCCATTCCATTCCTTTCTACTCGGGTTGAGCATTCCATTCCATTCCATTCCATTCCATTCCATTCCATTCCATTCCATTCCATTCCATTCCATTCTATTCTATTCCATTCCATTCCATTCCGTTCCGTTCTACTCGGGTGGATCATTCCATTCCATTCCATTCCATTCCATTTCATTCCATTTTTTCCATTCCATTCCATTCCATTCCGTTCTACTCGGGTTGATTCCATTGAGTTCCATTCCGTTCCGTTCCGTCCTGTCCCGTCCCGTCCCGTCCCTTCCGGTCCCATCCCGTGCCGTTGTACTCGGGTTGATTGCATTCCATTCCGTTCCGTTCCATTCCATTCCATTCCATTCCGTTCCAAGCGGGTTGATTCAATTCAATTCTATTCTATTCCATTCCATTCCATTCCATTCTACTCGGATTGATTCCATTCCATTCCATTCCATTCCAGTCCAATCCAATCCATTCCATTCTACTCGGGTTGATTCCATTCCATTCCATTCCATTCCATTCCATTCCATTCCATTCCATTCCATTCCATTCCATTTCATTCCATTCCTTTCCATTCCTTTCCATTCCATTCCGTTCTACTCGGGTTGATTCCATTCTTTTCCATTCCATTCCATTCCATTCCATTCCATTCCATTCCATTCCATTCCATTCCATTCCATTCCATTCTATTCCACTGAATTCCATTCCATTCCATTCCATTCCATTCCATTCCATTCCATTCCATTCCGTTCTACTCGGGTTGATTCCATTCCATTCCATTCCATTCCATTCCATTGATTCCATTCCATTCCGTTCTAATCGGGTTGATCATTCCATTCCATTCCATTCCATTCCATTGCATTCCGTACCTTTCCATTCCATTCCATTCCATTCCATTCCGTTCTACTCGGGTTGATTCCATTCCATTCCATTCCATTCCATTCCATTCCATTCCATTCCATTCCATTTCATTCCATTCCATTCCATTCCATTCCGTTCTACTCGGGTTGATTCCATTCCATTCCATTCCATTCCATTCCGTTCCATTCCATTCCTTTCCACTCCATTACATTCCACTCGGGTTCATTCCATTCCATTCCATTCCGTTCTACTCGGGTTGATTCCATTCTATTCCATTCCATTCCATTCGATTTCATTCGATTCCATTCGATTCCATTCCATTCCAATCCATTCCATTGCGTTCTACTCAGTTTGATCATTCCATTCCATTCCATTCCATTCCATTCCATTCCATTCCATTCCATTCCATTCCATTCCGTTCTACTCGGGTTGATTCCATTCTATTCCATTCCATTCCATTCGATTCCATTCGATTCCATTCGATTTCATTCCATTCCATTCCATTCCATTCCATTCCATTCCATTCCATTCCATTCCATTCCATTCCATTCTATTCCATTGAATTCCATTCCATTCCATTCCATTCTATTCCATTCCATTCCATATCGTTCTACTCGGGATGATCATTCCATTCCATTCCATTCCATTCCATTCCATTCCATTCCATTCCATTTCATTCCATTCCATTCCATTCCATTCCATTCCATTCCATTCCATTCCATTCCGTTGTACTCGGGTTGATTCCATTCTATTCCGTTCCGTTGTACTCGGGTTAATTCCATTCTATTCCATTCCATTCCATTCGATTCCATTCGATTTCATTCCATTCCATTCCATTCCATTCTATTCCTTTGAATTCCATTCCATTCCATTCCATTCTATTCCATTCCATTCCATACCGTTCTACTCGGGATGATCATTCCATTCCATTCCATTCCATTCCATTCCATTCCATTCCATTCCATTCCATTCCATTCCATTTCATTCCATTCCATTCCATTCCATTCCATTCCATTCCATTCCATTCCATTCCATTCCGTTGTACTCGGGTTGATTTCCATTCCATTCCATTCCGTTCCACTCCATTCCATTCCATTCCATTCCAATCCATTCCATTCCATTCCTTTCCATTCCATTCCATTCCATTCCATTCCATTCCATTCCATTACATTACATTCCTTTCTATTCTATTTTTCCGTTCTACTCGGGTTGATTCCATTGAGTTCCGTTCCGTTCCGTTCCGTCCCGTCCCGTCCCGTCCCGTCCCGTCCCGTCCCGTCCAGTCCCGTGCCATTGTACTCGGGTTGATTCCATTCCATCCCGTTCCGTTCCTTTCCGTTCCGTTCGATTCCGTTCCACGCGGGTTGATTCAATTCCATTCTATTCTATTCCATTCCATTCCATTCCATTCCTTTCCATTCCATTCCATTCCAATCCATTCCATTCTACTCGAGTTGATTCCATTCCATTCCATTCCATTCCATTCCATTCCATTCCATTCCATTCCATTCCATTCCTTTCCATTCCATTCCATTCCATTCCGTTCTACTCGGGTTGATTCCATTCTTTTCCATTCGATTCCAATCGATTCCATTCGATTCCATTCCATTCCATTCCATTCCACTCCATTCCATTGCATTCCATTCCGTTCTACTCGGGTTCATTCTATCCCATTCCGTTCCGTTGCGTTCCGTTCCATTCCATTCCATTCCATTCCATTCCATTCCATTCCGTTCTACTCGGGTTGATTCTATGGCTTTCCATTCCATTCCGTTCCATTCTGTTCTCTTCCTTTCCGTTCCGTTCTACTCGGGATGATTCCATTCTATTCCATTCCATTCCATTCCATTCCATTCCATTCCATTCCATTCCATTCCTTTCTACTCGGGTTGAGCATTCCATTCCATTCCATTCCATTCCATTCCATTCCATTCCATTTCATTCCATTCCATTCCATTCCATTCCATTCCATTCCATTCCATTCCATTCCGTTGTACTCGGGTTGATTCCATTCTATTCCGTTCCGTTGTACTCGGGTTAATTACATTCTATTCCATTCCATTCCATTCGATTCCATTCGATTTCATTCCATTCCATTCCATTCCATTCTATTCCATTGAATTCCATTCCATTCCATTCCATTCTATTCCATTCCATTCCATACCGTTCTACTCGGGATGATCATTCCATTCCATTCCATTCCATTCCATTCCATTCCATTCCATTTCATTCCATTCCATTCCATTCCATTCCATTCCATTCCATTCCATTCCATTCCGTTGTACTCGGGTTGATTACCATTCCATTCCATTCCGTTAAATTCCATTCCATTCCATTCCATTCCAATCCATTCCATTCCATTCCTTTCCATTCCATTCCATTCCATTCCATTCCATTCCATTCCATTCCATTCCTTTCTATTATATTTTTCCGTTCTACTCGGGTTGATTCCATTGAGTTCCGTTCCGTTCCGTTCCGTCCCGTCCCGTCCCGTCCCGTCCCGTCCCGTCCCGTCCCGTCCCGTGCCATTGTACTCGGGTTGATTCCATTCCATCCCGTTCCGTTCCTTTCCGTTCCGTTCGATTCCGTTCCATGCGGGTTGATTCAATTCCATTCTATTCTATTCCATTCCATTCCATTCCATTCCTTTCCATTCCATTCCATTCCAATCCATTCCATTCTACTCGAGTTGATTCCATTCCATTCCATTCCATTCCATTCCATTCCATTCCATTCCATTCCATTCCATTCCATTCCATTCCATTCCGTTCTACTCGGGTTGATTCCATTCTTTTCCATTCGATTCCAATCGATTCCATTCGATTCCATTCCATTCCATTCCATTCCATTCCATTCCATTCCGTTCTACTCGGGTTCATTCTATCCCATTCCGTTCCGTTGCGTTCCGTTCCATTCCATTCCATTCCATTCCATTCCATTCCATTCCATTCCGTTCTACTCGGGTTGATTCCATGGCTTTCCATTCCATTCCGTTCCATTCCGTTCTGTTCCTTTCCGTTCCGTTCTACTCGGGATGATTCCATTCTATTCCATTCCATTCCATTCCATTCCATTCCATTCCATTCCTTTCTACTCGGGTTGAGCATTCCATTCCATTCCATTCCATTCCATTCCATTCCATTCCATTCCATTCTATTCTATTCCATTCCATTCCATTCCGTTCCGTTCTACTCGGGTGGATCATTCCATTCCATTCCATTCCATTCCATTTCATTCCATTTTTTCCATTCCATTCCATTCCATTCCGTTCTACTCGGGTTGATTCCATTGAGTTCCATTCCGTTCCGTTCCGTCCTGTCCCGTCCCGTCCCGTCCCTTCCGGTCCCATCCCGTGCCGTTGTACTCGGGTTGATTGCATTCCATTCCGTTCCGTTCCTTTCCATTCCATTCCATTCCGTTCCAAGCGGGTTGATTCAATTCAATTCTATTCTATTCCATTCCATTCCATTCCATTCTACTCGGATTGATTCCATTCCATTCCATTCCATTCCAGTCCAATCCAATCCATTCCATTCTACTCGGGTTGATTCCATTCCATTCCATTCCATTCCATTCCATTCCATTCCATTCCATTCCATTCCATTCCATTCCATTCCATTTCATTCCATTCCTTTCCATTCCTTTCCATTCCATTCCGTTCTACTCGGGTTGATTCCATTCCTTTCCATTCCATTCCATTCCATTCCATTCCATTCCATTCCATTCCATTCCATTCCATTCCATTCTATTCCACTGAATTCCATTCCATTCCATTCCATTCCATTCCATTCCATTCCATTCCATTCCGTTCTACTCGGGTTGATTCCATTCCATTCCATTCCATTCCATTCCATTGATTCCATTCCATTCCGTTCTAATCGGGTTGATCATTCCATTCCATTCCATTCCATTCCATTGCATTCCGTACCTTTCCATTCCATTCCATTCCATTCCATTCCGTTCTACTCGGGTTGATTCCATTCCATTCCATTCCATTCCATTCCATTCCATTCCATTCCATTCCATTCCATTCCATTCCATTCCATTCCATTCCGTTCTACTCGGGTTGATTCCACTCTATTGCATACCATTCCATTCCATTCCATTCCATTCCATTCCATTCCATTCCATTCCACTTCATTCCACTCCATTCCATTCTATTCCATTGAATTCCATCCCATTCCATTCCATTCCATTCCATTCCATTCCATTCCATTCCATTCCATTCCATTTCTTTCCATTCCGTTCTACTCGGGTTCATTCCATTCCTTTCCATACCATTCCATTCCATTCCATTCCATTCCATTCCATTCCATTCCATTCCATTCCATTCCATTCCATTCCATTCCATTCCGTTTTACTCGGGTTGATCATTCCAATCCATTCCATTGCATTCCATTCCATTCCATTCCATTCCACTGCATGCCATTCCATTTCATACCATTCCATTCCATTGCATTCCATTCCATTTCATTCCATTCCATTGCATTCCATTCCTTTCTACTTGGGTTGATTCCATACCATTCCATTCCATTCCATTCCATTCAATTCCTTTCCACTCCATTCCATTCCACTCGGGTTCTTTCCATTCCATTCCATTCCGTTCTGTTCGGGTTGATTCCATTCTATTCCATTCCATTCCATTCGATTTCATTCGATTCCATTCGATTCCATTCCATTCCAATCCATTCCATTGCGTTCTACTCAGGTTGATCATTCCATTCCATTCCATTCCATTCCATTCCATTCCATTCCATTCCATTCCATTCCATTCCATCCCATTCCACTCCATTCCGCTCTACTCGGGTTGATTCCGTTGAATTCCATTCCTTTCCGTTCCGTCCCGTCCCGTCCCGTCCCTTCCCGTCCCGTCCCGTCCCGTGCCGTTGTACTCGGGTTGATTCCATTGCATTCCGTTCCGTTCCTTTCCGTTCCGTTCCATTCCTTTCAACGCGGGTTGATTCAATTCCATTCTATTCTATTCCATTCCATTCCATTCCATTCCGTTCCATTCCATTCCATTCTACTCGTGTTGATTCAATGCCGTTCCGTTCCGTTCCATTCCGTCCCATCCCGACCCGTCCCGTCCCGTCCCGTCCCATCCCTTTCCGTTCTGTCGGGTTGATTCCATTCCATTCTGTTCCGTTCCATTCCGTTACACGCGGGTTGATTCAATTCCATTCTATTACATTGAATTCCATTCCATTCCAATCCATTCCACTCTACTCGGATTGATCCCATTCCATTCCATTCCAGTCCAGTCCATTCCAATCCATTCCATTCTACTCGGGTTGATTCCATTCCATTCCATTCCATTCCATTCCATTCCATTCCATTAAATTCCATTCTTTTCCATTCCATTCCATTCCATTCCATTCCATTTCATTCCATTCCATTCCATTCCATTCCATTCCATTCCATTCCGTTCTAGTCTGGTTGATTCCATTCCATTCCATTGCATTCCATTCCATTCCGTTCCATTCCATTCCGTTCTACTCGGGTTGATCATTCCATTCCATTCCATTCCATTCCATTCCATTCCATTCCATTCCATTCCTTTGCATTCCTTTCCATTTCAATCCATTCCATTCCATTGCATTCCATTCCATTTCATTCCATTCCATTCCATTCCATTCCATTCCGTTCTACTCGGGTTGATTCCATTCCATTCTATTCCATTCCATTCCATTCCATTCCATTCCATTCCTTTCCACTCAATTACATTCCACTCGGTTCATTCCATTCCATTCCATTCCGTTCTACTCGGGTTGATTCCATTCTATTCCAATCCATTCCATTCGATTTCATTCGATTCCATTCGATTCCATTCCATTCCAATCCATTCCATTGCGTTCTACTCAGTTTGATCATTCCATTCCATTCCATTCCATTCCATTCCATTCCATTCCATTCCATTCCATTCCATTCCATTCCATTCCGTTCTACTCGGGTTGATTCCATTCTATTCCATTCCATTCCATTCCATTCCATTCTACTCGGATTGATTCCATTCCATTCCATTCCATTCCATTCCATTCCATTCCATTCCATTCCATTCCTTTCCATTCCACTCCGTTCTAGTCGGGTTGATTCCATTCCATTCCATTGCATTCCATTCCATTCCGTTCCATTCCATTCCGTTCTACTCGGGTTGATCATTCCATTCCATTCCATTCCATTCCATTCCATTCCATTCCATTCCATTCCATTCCATTCCATTCCATTCCTTTGCATTCCTTTCCATTTCAATCCATTCCATTCCATTGCATTCCATTCCATTTCATTCCATTCCATTCCATTCCATTCCGTTCTACTCGGGTTGATTCCATTCCATTCCATTCCATTCCATTCCATTCAATTCCTTTCCACTCCATTCCATTCCACTCGGGTTCATTCCATTCCATTCCATTCCGTTCTGTTCGGGTTGATTCCATTCTATTCCATTCCATTCCATTCGATTTCATTCGATTCCATTCGATTCCATTCCATTCCAATCCATTCCATTGCGTTCTACTCAGGTTGATCATTCCATTCCATTCCATTCCATTCCATTCCATTCCATTCCATTCCATTCCATTCCATTCCATTCCATCCCATTCCACTCCATTCCGCTCTACTCGGGTTGATTCCGTTGAATTCCATTCCTTTCCGTTCCGTCCCGTCCCGTCCCGTCCCTTCCCGTCCCGTCCCGTCCCGTGCCGTTGTACTCGGGTTGATTCCATTGCATTCCGTTCCGTTCCTTTCCGTTCCGTTCCATTCCTTTCAACGCGGGTTGATTCAATTCCATTCTATTCTATTCCATTCCATTCCATTCCATTCCGTTCCATTCCATTCCATTCTACTCGTGTTGATTCAATGCCGTTCCGTTCCGTTCCATTCCGTCCCATCCCGACCCGTCCCGTCCCGTCCCGTCACATCCCTTTCCGTTCTGTCGGGTTGATTCCATTCCATTCTGTTCCGTTCCATTCCGTTACATGCGGGTTGATTCAATTCCATTCTATTACATTGAATTCCATTCCATTCCAATCCATTCCATTCTACTCGGATTGATCCCATTCCATTCCATTCCAGTCCAGTCCATTCCAATCCATTCCATTCTACTCGGGTTGATTCCATTCCATTCCATTCCATTCCATTCCATTCCATTCCATCCCATTCCATTCCGTTCCACTCGGGTTGATTCCATTCCATTCCATTCCATTCCATTCCACTCCATTCCATTCCATTCCATTCCGTTATACTCGGGTTGATTCCATTCTATTCCATTCCATTCCATTCGATTCCATTCGATTCCATTCCACTCCATTCCATTCCTTTCCATTCCATTCCATTCCATTCCGTTCTACTCGGGTTGATTCTATTCTATTCCATTCCAATCCCTTCCATTCCATTCCGTTCTACTCGGGTTGATCATTCCATTCCATTCCATTCCATTCTGTTCTACTCGGGTTGATCATTCCATTCCATTCCACTCCATTCCATTCCATTCCATTCCATTCCATTCCATTCCATTCCATTCCATTCCATTCCATTCCATGATATTCCATTCCATTCTACTCGGATTGATTCCATTGTGTTCCGTTGCGTCCCGTCCCGTCCCGTCCCGTCCCGTCCCGTCCCGTGCCGTTGTACTCGGGTTGATTCCATTCCATTCCGTTCCGTTCCTTTCCGTTCCGTTCCATTCCGTTCCTCGCGGGTTTATTCAATTCCATTCTATTCTATTCCATTCCATTCCATTCAATTCCATTCCATTCCATTCCATTCCATTCCATTCCATTCCACTACATTCCACTCGGGTTGATTCCATGCCGTTCCTTTCCGTTCCATTTCGTCCCATCCCGACCCATCCCGTCCTGTCCCGTCCCGTCCCATCCCGTTCCGTTCTGCTCGGGTTGATTATGTTCCATTCCGTTCCGTTCCTTTACGTTCCGTTCCATTCCGTTTCACGTGGGTTGATTCAATTCCATTCTATTACATTGAATACCATTCCATACCATTCAATTCCATTCTACTCGGATTGATTCCATTCCATTCCATTCCATTCCAGTCCATTCCAATCTATTCCATTCTACTGGGGTTGATTCCATTCCATTCCATTCAATTCCATTCCATTCTATTCCATTCCATTCGACTTCATTCGATTCCATTCCATTCCATTCCATTCCAATCCATTCCATTGTACTCGGGTTGATTCCATTCCATTCCATTCCATTTCATTCCATTCCATTCCATCCTGTTCCATTCCATTCCATTCCATTCCATTCCATTCCATTCCATTCTACTCCGGTTGATTCCATTCTTTTCCATTCGATTCCATTCGATTTCATTCGATTCCATTCGATTCCATTCCATTCCATTCCATTCTATTCCATTGAATTCCATTCCATTCCATTCCATTCCATTCCATTCCATTCCATTCCATTCCATTCCATTCCATTCCATTCCGTTCTACTCGGGTTGATACCATTCCATTCCATTCCATTCCATTCCATTCCATTCCATTCCATTCCAATCCATTCCATTTCATTTCATTCCGTTCTACTCGGGTTGATTCCATGCCGTTCCGTTCCGTTCCATTCCGTCCCATCCCGACCCGTCCCGACCCGTCCCGTCCCATCACGTTCCGTTCTGCTCGGGTTGATTCCGTTCCATTCCGTTCCGTTCCTTTCTGTTCCGTTCCATTCCGTTCCACGCGGGTTGATTCAATTCCATTCTATTACATTGAATACCATTCCATTCCATTCCATTCCATTCTACTCGGATTGATTCCATTCCATTCCATTCCATTCCAGTCCATTCCAATCCATTCCATTCTACTCGGGTTGATTGCATTCCATTCCATTCCATTCCATTCCATTGATTCCATTCCATTCCGTTCTACTCGGGTTGATCATTCCATTCCATTCCATTCCATTCCATTGCATTCCGTACCTTTCCATTCCATTCCATTCCATTCCATTCCATTCCGTTCTACTCGGGTTGATTCCATTCCATTCCATTCCATTCCATTCCATTCCATTCCATTCCATTCCATTCCATTCCATTCCATTCCGTTCTACTCGGGTTGATTCCACTCTATTGCATACCATTCCATTCCATTCCATTCCATTCCATTCCATTCCACTTCATTCCACTCCATTCCATTCTATTCCATTGAATTCCATCCCATTCCATTCCATTCCATTCCATTCCATTCCATTCCATTCCATTCCATTTCTTTCCATTCCGTTCTACTCGGGTTCATTCCATTCCTTTCCAGTCCATTCCATTCCATTCCATTCCATTCCATTCCATTCCATTCCATTCCATTCCGTTTTACTCGGGTTGATCATTCCAATCCATTCCATTGCATTCCATTCCATTCCATTCCATTCCACTGCATGCCATTCCATTTCATACCATTCCATTCCATTGCATTCCATTCCATTTCATTCCATTCCATTCCATTCCATTCCTTTCTACTTGGGTTGATTCCATTCCATTCCATTCCATTCCATTCCATTCCATTCCATTCAATTCCTTTCCACTCCATTCCATTCCACTCGGGTTCATTCCATTCCATTCCATTCCGTTCTGTTCGGGTTGATTCCATTCTATTCCATTCCATTCCATTCGATTTCATTCGATTCCATTCGATTCCATTCCATTCCAATCCATTCCATTGCGTTCTACTCAGGTTGATCATTCCATTCCATTCCATTCCATTCCATTCCATTCCATTCCATTCCATTCCATTCCATCCCATTCCACTCCATTCCGCTCTACTCGGGTTGATTCCGTTGAATTCCATTCCTTTCCGTTCCGTCCCGTCCCGTCCCGTCCCTTCCCGTCCCGTCCCGTCCCGTGCCGTTGTACTCGGGTTGATTCCATTGCATTCCGTTCCGTTCCTTTCCGTTCCGTTCCATTCCTTTCAACGCGGGTTGATTCAATTCCATTCTATTCTATTCCATTCCATTCCATTCCATTCCGTTCCATTCCATTCCATTCTACTCGTGTTGATTCAACGCCGTTCCGTTCCGTTCCATTACGTCCCATCCCGACCCGTCCCGTCCCGTCCCGTCCCATCCCTTTCCGTTCTGTCGGGTTGATTCCATTCCATTCTGTTCCGTTCCATTCCGTTACACGCGGGTTGATTCAATTCCATTCTATTACATTGAATTCCATTCCATTCCAATCCATTCCATTCTACTCGGATTGATCCCATTCCATTCCATTCCAGTCCAGTCCATTCCAATCCATTCCATTCTACTCGGGTTGATTCCATTCCATTCCATTCCATTCCATTCCATTCCATTCCATTAAATTCCATTCTTTTCCATTCCATTCCATTCCATTCCATTCCATTTCATTCCATTCCATTCCATTCCATTCCATTCCATTCCATTCCATTCCGTTCTAGTCTGGTTGATTCCATTCCATTCCATTGCATTCCATTCCATTCCGTTCCATTCCATTCCGTTCTACTCGGGTTGATCATTCCATTCCATTCCATTCCATTCCATTCCATTCCATTCCATTCCATTCCATTCCTTTGCATTCCTTTCCATTTCAATCCATTCCATTCCATTGCATTCCATTCCATTTCATTCCATTCCATTCCATTCCATTCCGTTCTACTCGGGTTGATTCCATTCCATTCCATTCCATTCCATTCCATTCCATTCCATTCCATTCCATTCCTTTCCACTCAATTACATTCCACTCGGTTCATTCCATTCCATTCCATTCCGTTCTACTCGGGTTGATTCCATTCTATTCCAATCCATTCCATTCGATTTCATTCGATTCCATTCGATTCCATTCCATTCCAATCCATTCCATTGCGTTCTACTCAGTTTGATCATTCCATTCCATTCCATTCCATTCCATTCCATTCCATTCCATTCCATTCCATTCCATTCCATTCCATTCCATTCCATTCCATTCCGTTCTACTCGGGTTGATTCCATTCTATTCCATTCCATTCCATTCCATTCCATTCGATTCCATTCGATTTCATTCCATTCCATTCCATTCCATTCCATTCCATTCCATTCCATTCCATTCCATTCCATTCTATTCCATTGAATTCCATTCCATTCCATTCCATTCCATTCCATTCCATTCCATACCGTTCTACTCGGGATGATCATTCCATTCCATTCCATTCCATTCCATTCCATTCCATTCCATTCCATTCCATTCCATTCCATTCCATTCCATTTCATTCCATTCCATTCCATTCCATTCCATTCCATTCCATTCCATTCCGTTGAACTCGGGTTGATTCCATTCTATTCCATTCCGTTGTACTCGGGTTAATTCCATTCTATTCCATTCCATTCCATTCGATTCCATTCGATTTCATTCCATTCCATTCCATTCCATTCTATTCCATTGAATTCCATTCCATTCCATTAAATTCCATTCTATTCCATTCCATTCCATTCCATTCCATTTCATTCCATTCCATTCCATTCCATTCCATTCCATTCCATTCCATTGTACTCGGGTTCATTCCATTCCATTCCGTTCCGTTCCTTTCCGTTCCGTTCCATTCCATCCCATTCCATTCCATTCCATTCCGTTCCATTGCGTTCCACGCGGGTTGATTCAATTCCATTCTATTACTTTGAATTCCATTCCATTCCATTCCATTCCATTCTACTCGGATTGATTCCATTCCATTCCATTCCATTCCATTCCATTCCATTCCATTCCATTCCATTCCATTCCATTCCATTCCTTTCCATTCCACTCCGTTCTAGTCGGGTTGATTCCATTCCATTCCATTGCATTCCATTCCATTCCATTCCATTCCATTCCGTTTTACTCGGGTTGATCATTCCAATCCATTCCATTGCATTCCATTCCATTCCATTCCATTCCACTGCATGCCATTCCATTTCATACCATTCCATTCCATTGCATTCCATTCCATTTCATTCCATTCCATTCCATTCCATTCCTTTCTACTTGGGTTGATTCCATTCCATTCCATTCCATTCCATTCCATTCCATTCCATTCCATTCAATTCCTTTCCACTCCATTCCATTCCACTCGGGTTCATTCCATTCCATTCCATTCCGTTCTGTTCGGGTTGATTCCATTCTATTCCATTCCATTCCATTCGATTTCATTCGATTCCATTCGATTCCATTCCATTCCAATCCATTCCATTGCGTTCTACTCAGGTTGATCATTCCATTCCATTCCATTCCATTCCATTCCATTCCATTCCATTCCATTCCATTCCATTCCATTCCATTCCATTCCATTCCATCCCATTCCACTCCATTCCGCTCTACTCGGGTTGATTCCGTTGAATTCCATTCCTTTCCGTTCCGTCCCGTCCCGTCCCGTCCCTTCCCGTCCCGTCCCGTCCCGTGCCGTTGTACTCGGGTTGATTCCATTGCATTCCGTTCCGTTCCTTTCCGTTCCGTTCCATTCCTTTCAACGCGGGTTGATTCAATTCCATTCTATTCTATTCCATTCCATTCCATTCCATTCCGTTCCATTCCATTCCATTCTACTCGTGTTGATTCAATGCCGTTCCGTTCCGTTCCATTCCGTCCCATCCCGACCCGTCCCGTCCCGTCCCGTCCCATCCCTTTCCGTTCTGTCGGGTTGATTCCATTCCATTCTGTTCCGTTCCATTCCGTTACACGCGGGTTGATTCAATTCCATTCTATTACATTGAATTCCATTCCATTCCAATCCATTCCATTCTACTCGGATTGATCCCATTCCATTCCATTCCAGTCCAGTCCATTCCAATCCATTCCATTCTACTCGGGTTGATTCCATTCCATTCCATTCCATTCCATTCCATTCCATTCCATTCCATTCCATTCCATTCCATTCCGTTCCACTCGGGTTGATTCCATTCCATTGCATTCCATTCCATTCCATTCCACTCCATTCCATTCCATTCCATTCCGTTATACTCGGGTTGATTCCATTCTATTCCATTCCATTCCATTCGATTCCATTCGATTCCATTCCACTCCATTCCATTCCTTTCCATTCCATTCCATTCCATTCCGTTCTACTCGGGTTGATTCTATTCTATTCCATTCCAATCCCTTCCATTCCATTCCGTTCTACTCGGGTTGATCATTCCATTCCATTCCATTCCATTCTGTTCTACTCGGGTTGATCATTCCATTCCATTCCACTCCATTCCATTCCATTCCATTCCATTCCATTCCATTCCATTCCATTCCATTCCATTCCATTCCATTCCATTCCATTCCATTCCATTCCATTCCATGATATTCCATTCCATTCTACTCGGATTGATTCCATTGTGTTCCGTTGCGTCCCGTCCCGTCCCGTCCCGTCCCGTGCCGTTGTACTCGGGTTGATTCCATTCCATTCCGTTCCGTTCCTTTCCGTTCCGTTCCATTCCGTTCCTCGCGGGTTTATTCAATTCCATTCTATTCTATTCCATTCCATTCCATTCAATTCCATTCCATTCCATTCCATTCCATTCCATTCCATTCCATTCCACTACATTCCACTCGGGTTGATTCCATGCCGTTCCTTTCCGTTCCATTTCGTCCCATCCCGACCCCTCCCGTCCTGTCCCGTCCCGTCCCATCCCGTTCCGTTCTGCTCGGGTTGATTATGTTCCATTCCGTTCCGTTCCTTTACGTTCCGTTCCATTCCGTTTCACGTGGGTTGATTCAATTCCATTCTATTACATTGAATACCATTCCATACCATTCAATTCCATTCTACTCGGATTGATTCCATTCCATTCCATTCCATTCCAGTCCATTCCAATCTATTCCATTCTACTGGGGTTGATTCCATTCCATTCCATTCAATTCCATTCCATTCTATTCCATTCCATTCGACTTCATTCGATTCCATTCCATTCCATTCCATTCCAATCCATTCCATTGTACTCGGGTTGATTCCATTCCATTCCATTCCATTTCATTCCATTCCATTCCATCCTGTTCCATTCCATTCCATTCCATTCCATTCCATTCAATTCCATTCTACTCGGGTTGATTCCATTCTTTTCCATTCGATTCCATTCGATTTCATTCGATTCCATTCGATTCCATTCCATTCCATTCCATTCTATTCCGTTGAATTCCATTCCATTCCATTCCATTCCATTCCATTCCATTCCATTCCATTCCATTCCATTCCATTCCATTCCATTCCATTCCGTTCTACTCGGGTTGATACCATTCCATTCCATTCCATTCCATTCCATTCCATTCCATTCCATTCCAATCCATTCCATTCCATTTCATTCCGTTCTACTCGGGTTGATTCCATGCCGTTCCGTTCCGTTCCATTCCGTCCCATCCCGACCCGTCCCGACCCGTCCCGTCCCATCACGTTCCGTTCTGCTTGGGTTGATTCCGTTCCATTCCGTTCCATTCCTTTCTGTTCCGATCCATTCCGTTCCACGCGGGTTGATTCAATTCCATTCTATTACATTGAATACCATTCCATTCCATTCCATTCCATTCTACTCGGATTGATTCCATTCCATTCCATTCCATTCCAGTCCATTCCAATCCATTCCATTCTACTCGGGTTGATTGCATTCCATTCCATTCCATTCAATTCCTTTCCATTCCATTCCATTCCATTCGATTCCATTCCATTATATTCCATTCCATTCCAACCCATTCCATTCTACTCCGGTTGATTCCATTCCATTCCATTCCATTCCATTCCTTTCCATTCCATTCCATTCGATTCCATTCCATTCCATTCCATTCCATTCCATTCCATTCCATTCCATTCCATTTCAATCCATTCCATTCTACTCGGGTTGATTCCATTCCATTCCATTCCATTCCATTCCATTCCATTCCATTCCATTCCATTCCATTCCATTCCATTCCATTAAATTCCATTGTATTCCATTCCATTCCATTCCATTCCATTTCATTCCATTCCATTCCATTCCATTCCATTCCATTTCATTCCATTCTAGTCGGGTTGATTCCATTCCATTCCATTGCATTCCATTCCATTCCATTCCATTCCATTCCGTTCTACTCGGGTTGATCATTCCATTCCATTCCTTTCCATTCCATTCCATTCCATTCCATTCCATTCCATTCCATTCCATTCCTTTGCATTCCTTTCCATTTCAATCCATTCCATTCCATTGCATTCCATTCCATTTCATTCCATTCCATTCCATTCCATTCCGTTCTACTCGGGTTGATTCCATTCCATTCCATTCCATTCCATTCCATTCCATTCCATTCCATTCCTTTCCACTCCATTACATTCCACTCGGGTTCATTCCATTCCATTCCATTCCGTTCTACTCGGGTTGATTCCATTCTATTCCATTCCATTCCATTCGATTTCATTCGATTCCATTCGATTCCATTCCATTCCAATCCATTCCATTGCGTTCTACTCAGTTTGATCATTCCATTCCATTCCATTCCATTCCATTCCATTCCATTCCATTCCATTCCGTTCTACTCGGGTTGATTCCATTCTATTCCATTCCATTCCATTCGATTCCATTCGATTCCATTCGATTTCATTCCATTCCATTCCATTCCATTCCATTCCATTCCATTCCATTCCATTCCATTCCATTCCATTCTATTCCATTTAATTCCATTCCATTCCATTCCATTCTATTCCATTCCATTCCATACCGTTCTACTCGGGATGATCATTCCATTCCATTCCATTCCATTCCATTCCATTCCATTCCATTCCATTTCATTCCATTCCATTCCATTCCATTCCATTCCATTCCATTCCATTCCATTCCGTTTTACTCGGGTTGATTCCATTCTATTCCGTTCCGTTGTACTCGGGTTAATTCCATTCTATTCCATTCCATTCCATTCGATTCCATTCGATTTCATTCCATTCCATTCCATTCCATTCTATTCCATTGAATTCCATTCCATTCCATTCCATTCTATTCCATTCCATTCCATACCGTTCTACTCGGGATGATCATTCCATTCCATTCCATTCCATTCCATTCCATTCCATTCCATTCCATTCCATTCCATTCCATTCCATTTCATTCCATTCCATTCCATTCCATTCCATTCCATTCCATTCCATTCCATTCCATTCCGTTGTACTCGGGTTGATTTCCATTCCATTCCATTCCGTTCCATTCCATTCCATTCCATTCCATTCCATTCCATTCCATTCCATTCCATTCCATTCCTTTGCATTCCTTTCCATTTCAATCCATTCCATTCCATTGCATTCCATTCCATTTCATTCCATTCCATTCCATTCCATTCCGTTCTACTCGGGTTGATTCCATTCCATTCCATTCCATTCCATTCCATTCCATTCCATTCCTTTCCACTCCATTACATTCCACTCGGGTTCATTCCATTCCATTCCATTCCGTTCTACTCGGGTTGATTCCATTCTATTCCATTCCATTCCATTCGATTTCATTCGATTCCATTCGATTCCATTCCATTCCAATCCATTCCATTGCGTTCTACTCAGTTTGATCATTCCATTCCATTCCATTCCATTCCATTCCATTCCATTCCATTCCATTCCATTCCATTCCATTCCATTCCATTCCGTTCTACTCGGGTTGATTCCATTCTATTCCATTCCATTCCATTCAATTCCATTCGATTCCATTCGATTTCATTCCATTCCATTCCATTCCATTCCATTCCATTCCATTCCATTCCATTCCATTCCATTCCATTCCATTCCATTCCATTCTATTCCATTGAATTCCATTCCATTCCATTCCATTCTATTCCATTCCATTCCATACCGTTCTACTCGGGATGATCATTCCATTCCATTCCATTCCATTCCATTCCATTCCATTCCATTCCATTCCATTTCATTCCATTCCATTCCATTCCATTCCATTCCATTCCATTCCATTCCATTCCATTCCGTTGTACTCGGGTTGATTCCATTCTATTCCGTTCCGTTGTACTCGGGTTAATTCCATTCTATTCCATTCCATTCCATTCGATTCCATTCGATTTCATTCCATTCCATTCCATTCCATTCTATTCCATTGAATTCCATTCCATTCCATTCCATTCTATTCCATTCCATTCCATACCGTTCTACTCGGGATGATCATTCCATTCCATTCCATTCCATTCCATTCCATTCCAATCTCTTTCCATTTCATTCCATTCCATTCCATTCCATTCCATTCCATTCCATTCCATTCCATTCCATTCCATTCCATTCCGTTGTACTCGGGTTGATTTCCATTCCATTCCATTCCGTTCCATTCCATTCCATTCCATTCCATTCCAATCCATTCCATTCCATTCCTTTCCATTCCATTCCATTCCATTCCATTCCATTCCATTCCATTCCATTACATTACATTCCTTTCTATTCTATTTTTCCGTTCTACTCGGGTTGATTCCATTGAGTTCCGTTCCGTTCCGTTCCGTCCCGTCCCGTCCCGTCCCGTCCCGTCCCGTCCCGTCCCGTCCCGTGCCATTGTACTCGGGTTGATTCCATTCCATCCCGTTCCGTTCCTTTCCGTTCCGTTCGATTCCGTTCCACGCGGGTTGATTCAATTCCATTCTATTCTATTCCATTCCATTCCATTCCATTCCTTTCCATCCCATTCCATTCCAATCCATTCCATTCTACTCGAGTTGATTCCATTCCATTCCATTCCATTCCATTCAATTCCATTCCATTCCATTCCATTCCATTCCATTCCATTCCATTCCATTCCATTCCGTTCTACTCGGGTTGATTCCATTCTTTTCCATTCGATTCCAATCGATTCCATTCGATTCCATTCCATTCCATTCCATTCCACTCCATTCCATTGCATTCCATTCCGTTCTACTCGGGTTCATTCTATCCCATTCCGTTACGTTGCGTTCCGTTCAATTCCATTCCATTCCATTCCATTCCATTCCATTCCATTCCGTTCTACTCGGGTTGATTCCGTGGCTTTCCATTCCATTCCGTTCCATTCTGTTCTCTTCCTTTCCGTTCCGTTCTACTCGGGATGATTCCATTCTATTCCATTCCATTCCATTCCATTCCATTCCATTCCATTCCATTCCTTTCTACTCGGGTTGAGCATTCCATTCCATTCCATTCCATTCCATTCCATTCCATTCCATTTCATTCCATTCCATTCCATTCCATTCCATTCCATTCCATTCCATTCCATTCCGTTGTACTCGGGTTGATTCCATTCTATTCCGTTCCGTTGTACTCGGGTTAATTACATTCCCTTCCATTCCATTCCATTCGATTCCATTCGATTTCATTCCATTCCATTCCATTCCATTCCATTCTATTCCATTGAATTCCATTCCATTCCATTCCATTCTATTCCATTCCATTCCATACCGTTCTACTCGGGATGATCATTCCATTCCATTCCATTCCATTCCATTCCATTCCATTCCATTTCATTCCATTCCATTCCATTCCATTCCATTCCGTTGTACTCGGGTTGATTACCATTCCATTCCATTCCGTTAAATTCCATTCCATTCCATTCCATTCCAATCCATTCCATTCCATTCCTTTCCATTCCATTCCATTCCATTCCATTCCATTCCATTCCATTCCATTCCTTTCTATTCTATTTTTCCGTTCTACTCGGGTTGATTCCATTGAGTTCCGTTCCGTTCCGTTCCGTCCCGTCCCGTCCCGTCCCGTCCCGTCCCGTCCCGTCCCGTCCCGTGCCATTGTACTCGGGTTGATTCCATTCCATCCCGTTCCGTTCCTTTCCGTTCCGTTCGATTCCGTTCCACGCGGGTTGATTCAAATCCATTCTATTCTATTCCATTCCATTCCATTCCATTCCTTTCCATTCCATTCCATTCCAATCCATTCCATTCTACTCGAGTTGATTCCATTCCATTCCATTCCATTCCATTCCATTCCATTCCATTCCATTCCATTCCATTCCATTCCATTCCGTTCTACTCGGGTTGATTCCATTCTTTTCCATTCGATTCCAATCGATTCCATTCGATTCCATTCCATTCCATTCCATTCCATTCCATTCCATTCCGTTCTACTCGGGTTCATTCTATCCCATTCCGTTCCGTTGCGTTCCGTTCCATTCCATTCCATTCCATTCCATTCCGTTCTACTCGGGTTGATTCCATGGCTTTCCATTCCATTCCGTTCCATTCCGTTCTGTTCCTTTCCGTTCCGTTCTACTCGGGATGATTCCATTCTATTCCATTCCATTCCATTCCATTCCATTCCATTCCATTCCATTCCTTTCTACTCGGGTTGAGCATTCCATTCCATTCCATTCCATTCCATTCCATTCCATTCCATTCCATTCCATTCCATTCCATTCCATTCCATTCCATTCTATTCTATTCCATTCCATTCCATTCCGTTCCGTTCTACTCGGGTGGATCATTCCATTCCATTCCATTCCATTCCATTTCATTCCATTTTTTCCATTCCATTCCATTCCATTCCGTTCTACTCGGGTTGATTCCATTGAGTTCCATTCCGTTCCGTTCCGTCCTGTCCCGTCCCGTCCCGTCCCTTCCCGTCCCATCCCGTGCCGTTGTACTCGGGTTGATTGCATTCCATTCCGTTCCGTTCCTTTCCATTCCATTCCATTCCGTTCCAAGCGGGTTGATTCAATTCAATTCTATTCTATTCCATTCCATTCCATTCCATTCTACTCGGATTGATTCCATTCCATTCCATTCCATTCCATTCCATTCCATTCCATTTCATTCCATTCCTTTCCATTCCTTTCCATTCCATTCCGTTCTACTCGGGTTGATTCCATTCTTTTCCATTCCATTCCATTCCATTCCATTCCATTCCATTCCATTCCATTCCATTCCATTCCATTCCATTCCATTCCATTCTATTCCACTGAATTCCATTCCATTCCATTCCATTCCATTCCATTCCATTCCATTCCATTCCATTCCGTTCTACTCGGGTTGATTCCATTCCATTCCATTCCATTCCATTGCATTCCGTACCTTTCCATTCCATTCCATTCCATTCCATTCCGTTCTTCTCGGGTTGATTCCATTCCATTCCATTCCATTCCATTCCATTCCATTCCATTCCATTCCATTCCATTCCATTCCGTTCTACTCGGGTTGATTCCACTCTATTGCATACCATTCCATTCCATTCCATTCCATTCCATTCCATTCCACTTCATTCCACTCCATTCCATTCTATTCCATTGAATTCCATCCCATTCCATTCCATTCCATTCCATTCCATTCCATTCCATTCCATTCCATTTCTTTCCATTCCGTTCTACTCGGGTTCATTCCATTCCTTTCCATTCCATTCCATTCCATTCCATTCCATTCCATTCCATTCCATTCCATTCCATTCCATTCCATTCCATTCCGTTCTACACTAGTTGATTCCATTCTATTCCATTCCATTCCATTCGATTCCATTCGATTCCATTCCATTCCATTCCATTCCGTTCCATTCCATTCCATTCCATTCCGTTCTACTCAGGTTGATTCCATTCCATTCCATTCCATTCCATTCCGTTCCGTTCCGTTCTGTTCCGTTCCGTTCTACTCGGGTTGATTCTATTCTATTCCATTCCAATCCCTTCTATTCCATTCCGTTCTACTCGGGTTGATCATTCCATTCCTTTCCATTCCATTCCATTCCATTCTGTCCTACTCAGGTTGATCATTCCATTCCATTCCATTCCATTCCATTCCATTCCATTCCATTCCATTCCATTCCATTCCATTCCTTTCTATTCTATTTTTCCGTTCTACTCGGGTTGATTCCATTGAGTTCCGTTCCGTTCCGTTCCGTCCCGTCCCGTCCCGTCCCGTCCCGTCCCGTCCCGTCCCGTGCCATTGTACTCGGGTTGATTCCATTCCATCCCGTTCCGTTCCTTTCTGTTCCGTTCGATTCCGTTCCATGTGGGTTGATTCAATTCCATTCTATTCTATTCCATTCCATTCCATTCCATTCCTTTCCATTCCATTCCATTCCAATCCATTCCATTCTACTCGAGTTGATTCCATTCCATTCCATTCCATTCCATTCCATTCCATTCCATTCCATTCCATTCCATTCCATTCCATTCCGTTCCACTCGGGTTGATTCCATTCTTTTCCATTCGATTCCAATCAATTCCATTCGATTCCATTCCATTCCATTCCATTCCATTCCATTCCGTTCTACTCGGGTTCATTCTATCCCATTCCGTTCCGTTGCGTTCCGTTCCATTCCATTCCATTCCATTCCATTCCATTCCGTTCTACTCGGGTTGATTCCATGTCTTTCCATTCCATTCCGTTCCATTCCGTTCTGTTCCTTTCCATTCCGTTCTACTCGGGATGATTCCATTCTATTCCATTCCATTCCATTCCATTCCATTCCATTCCATTCCATTCCTTTCTACTCGGGTTGAGCATTCCATTCCATTCCATTCCATTCCATTCCATTCCATTCCATTTCATTCCATTCCATTCCATTCCATTCCATTCCATTCCATTCCATTCCATTCCATTCCGTTGTACTCGGGTTGATTCCATTCTATTCCGTTCCGTTGTACTCGGGTTAATTACATTCTCTTCCATTCCATTCCATTCGATTCCATTCGATTTCATTCCATTCCATTCCATTCCATTCCATTCAATTCCATTGAATTCCATTCCATTCCATTCCATTCTATTCCATTCCATTCCATACCGTTCTACACGGGATGATCATTCCATTCCATTCCATTCCATTCCATTCCATTCCATTCCATTCCATTCCATTCCATTTCATTCCATTCCATTCCATTCCATTCCATTCCATTCCATTCCATTCCATTCCATTCCGTTGTACTCGGGTTGATTACCATTCCATTCCATTCCGTTAAATTCCATTCCATTCCATTCCATTCCAATCCATTCCATTCCATTCCTTTCCATTCCATTCCATTCCATTCCATTCCATTCCATTCCATTCCATTCCATTCCTTTCTATTCTATTTTTCCGTTCTACTCGGGTTGATTCCATTGAGTTCCGTTCCGTTCCGTTCCGTCCCGTCCCGTCCCGTCCCGTCCCGTCCCGTCCCGTCCCGTCCCGTGCCATTGTACTCGGGTTGATTCCATTCCATCCCGTTTCCGTTCCTTTCCGTTCCGTTCGATTCCGTTCCACGCGGGTTGATTCAAATCCATTCTATTCTATTCCATTCCATTCCATTCCATTCCTTTCCATTCCATTCCATTCCAATCCATTCCATTCTACTCGAGTTGATTCCATTCCATTCCATTCCATTCCATTCCATTCCATTCCATTCCATTCCATTCCATTCCATTCCATTCCGTTCTACTCGGGTTGATTCCATTCTTTTCCATTCGATTCCAATCGATTCCATTCGATTCCATTCCATTCCATTCCATTCCATTCCATTCCATTCCGTTCTACTCGGGTTCATTCTATCCCATTCCGTTCCGTTGCGTTCCGTTCCATTCCATTCCATTCCATTCCATTCCATTCCATTCCGTTCTACTCGGGTTGATTCCATGGCTTTCCATTCCATTCCGTTCCATTCCGTTCTGTTCCTTTCCGTTCTGTTCTACTCGGGATGATTCCATTCTATTCCATTCCATTCCATTCCATTCCATTCCATTCCATTCCATTCCATTCCATTTCTTTCCATTCCGTTCTACTCGGGTATATTCCATTCCTTTCCATTCCATTCCATTCCATTCCATTCCATTCCATTCCATTCCATTCCATTCCATTCCATTCCGTTCTACACTAGTTGATTCCATTCTATTCCATTCCATTCCATTCGATTCCATTCGATTCCATTCCATTCCATTCCATTCCGTTCCATTCCATTCCATTCCATTCCGTTCTACTCAGGTTGATTCCATTCCATTCCATTCCATTCCATTCCGTTCCGTTCCGTTCTGTTCCGTTCCGTTCTACTCGGGTTGATTCTATTCTATTCCATTCCAATCCCTTCTATTCCATTCCGTTCTACTCGGGTTGATCATTCCATTCCTTTCCATTCCATTCCATTCCATTCTGTCCTACTCAGGTTGATCATTCCATTCCATTCCATTCCATTCCATTCCATTCCATTCCATTCCATTCCATTCCATTCCATTCCTTTCTATTCTATTTTTCCGTTCTACTCGGGTTGATTCCATTGAGTTCCGTTCCGTTCCGTTCCGTCCCGTCCCGTCCCGTCCCGTCCCGTCCCGTCCCGTCCCGTGCCATTGTACTCGGGTTGATTCCATTCCATCCCGTTCCGTTCCTTTCTGTTCCGTTCGATTCCGTTCCATGTGGGTTGATTCAATTCCTTTCTATTCTATTCCATTCCATTCCATTCCATTCCTTTCCATTCCATTCCATTCCAATCCATTCCATTCTACTCGAGTTGATTCCATTCCATTCCATTCCATTCCATTCCATTCCATTCCATTCCATTCCATTCCATTCCATTCCGTTCCACTCGGGTTGATTCCATTCTTTTCCATTCGATTCCAATCAATTCCATTCGATTCCATTCCATTCCATTCCATTCCATTCCATTCCGTTCTACTCGGGTTGATTCCATGTCTTTCCATTCCATTCCGTTCCATTCCGTTCTGTTCCTTTCCATTCCGTTCTACTCGGGATGATTCCATTCTATTCCATTCCATTCCATTCCATTCCATTCCATTCCATTCCATTCCTTTCTACTCGGGTTGAGCATTCCATTCCATTCCATTCCATTCCATTCCATTCCATTCCATTTCATTCCATTCCATTCCATTCCATTCCATTCCATTCCATTCCATTCCATTCCGTTGTACTCAGGTTGATTCCATTCTATTCCGTTCCGTTGTACTCGGGTTAATTACATTCTCTTCCATTCCATTCCATTCGATTCCATTCGATTTCATTCCATTCCATTCCATTCCATTCCATTCTATTCCATTGAATTCCATTCCATTCCATTCCATTCTATTCCATTCCATTCCATACCGTTCTACTCGGGATGATCATTCCATTCCATTCCATTCCATTCCATTCCATTCCATTCCATTCCATTCCATTTCATTCCATTCCATTCCATTCCATTCCATTCCATTCCATTCCATTCCATTCCGTTGTACTCGGGTTGATTACCATTCCATTCCATTCCGTTAAATTCCATTCCAATCCATTCCATTCCAATCCATTCCATTCCATTCCTTTCCATTCCATTCCATTCCATTCCATTCCATTCCATTCCATTCCATTCCATTCCTTTCTATTCTATTTTTCCGTTCTACTCGGGTTGATTCCATTGAGTTCCGTTCCGTTCCGTTCCGTCCTGTCCCGTCCCGTCCCGTCCCGTCCCGTCCCGTCCCGTCCCGTGCCATTGTACTCGGGTTGATTCCATTCCATCCCGTTCCGTTCCTTTCCGTTCCGTTCGATTCCGTTCCACGCGGGTTGATTCAAATCCATTCTATTCTATTCCATTCCATTCCATTCCATTCCTTTCCATTCCATTCCATTCCAATCCATTCCATTCTACTCGAGTTGATTCCATTCCATTCCATTCCATTCCATTCCATTCCATTCCATTCCATTCCATTCCATTCCGTTCTACTCGGGTTGATTCCATTCTTTTCCATTCGATTCCAATCGATTCCATTCGATTCCATTCCATTCCATTCCATTCCATTCCATTCCATTCCATTCCGTTCTACTCAGGTTCATTCTATCCCATTCCGTTCCGTTGCGTTCCGTTCCATTCCATTCCATTCCATTCCATTCCATTCCATTCCGTTCTACTCGGGTTGATTCCATGGCTTTCCATTCCATTCCATTCCATTCCATTCCATTCCATTCCATTCCATTTCTTTCCATTCCGTTCTACTCGGGTATATTCCATTCCTTTCCATTCCATTCCATTCCATTCCATTCCATTCCATTCCATTCCATTCCGTTCTACACTAGTTGATTCCATTCTATTCCATTCCATTCCTTTCGATTCCATTCGATTCCATTCCATTCCATTCCATTCCGTTCCATTCCATTCCATTCCATTCCGTTCTACTCAGATTGATTCCATTCCATTCCATTCCATTCCATTCCGTTCCGTTCCGTTCTGTTCCGTTCCGTTCTACTCGGGTTGATTCTATTCTATTCCATTCCAATCCCTTCTATTCCATTCCGTTCTACTCGGGTTGATCATTCCATTCCTTTCCATTCCATTCCATTCCATTCTGTCCTACTCAGGTTGATCATTCCATTCCATTCCATTCCATTCCATTCCATTCCATTCCATTCCATTCCATTCCATTCCATTCCTTTCTATTCTATTTTTCCGTTCTACTCGGGTTGATTCCATTGAGTTCCGTTCCGTTCCGTTCCGTCCCGTCCCGTCCCGTCCCGTCCCGTCCCGTCCCGTCCCGTGCCATTGTACTCGGGTTGATTCCATTCCATCCCGTTCCGTTCCTTTCTGTTCCGTTCGATTCCGTTCCATGTGGGTTGATTCAATTCCTTTCTATTCTATTCCATTCCATTCCATTCCATTCCTTTCCATTCCATTCCATTCCAATCCATTCCATTCTACTCGAGTTGATTCCATTCCATTCCATTCCATTCCATTCCATTCCATTCCATTCCATTCCATTCCATTCCATTCCGTTCCACTCGGGTTGATTCCATTCTTTTCCATTCGATTCCAATCAATTCCATTCGATTCCATTCCATTCCATTCCATTCCATTCCATTCCGTTCTACTCGGGTTGATTCCATGTCTTTCCATTCCATTCCGTTCCATTCCGTTCTGTTCCTTTCCATTCCGTTCTACTCGGGATGATTCCATTCTATTCCATTCCATTCCATTCCATTCCATTCCATTCCATTCCATTCCTTTCTACTCGGGTTGAGCATTCCATTCCATTCCATTCCATTCCATTCCATTCCATTCCATTTCATTCCATTCCATTCCATTCCATTCCATTCCATTCCATTCCATTCCATTCCGTTGTACTCGGGTTGATTCCATTCTATTCCGTTCCGTTGTACTCGGGTTAATTACATTCTCTTCCATTCCATTCCATTCGATTCCATTCGATTTCATTCCATTCCATTCCATTCCATTCCATTCTATTCCATTGAATTCCATTCCATTCCATTCCATTCTATTCCATTCCATTCCATACCGTTCTACTCGGGATGATCATTCCATTCCATTCCATTCCATTCCATTCCATTCCATTCCATTCCATTCCATTTCATTCCATTCCATTCCATTCCATTCCATTCCATTCCATTCCATTCCATTCCATTCCGTTGTACTCGGGTTGATTACCATTCCATTCCATTCCGTTAAATTCCATTCCAATCCATTCCATTCCAATCCATTCCATTCCATTCCTTTCCATTCCATTCCATTCCATTCCATTCCATTCCATTCCATTCCATTCCATTCCTTTCTATTCTATTTTTCCGTTCTACTCGGGTTGATTCCATTGAGTTCCGTTCCGTTCCGTTCCGTCCCGTCCCGTCCCGTCCCGTCCCGTCCCGTCCCGTCCCGTCCCGTGCCATTGTACTCGGGTTGATTCCATTCCATCCCGTTCCGTTCCTTTCCGTTCCGTTCGATTCCGTTCCACGCGGGTTGATTCAAATCCATTCTATTCTATTCCATTCCATTCCATTCCATTCCTTTCCATTCCATTCCATTCCAATCCATTCCATTCTACTCGAGTTGATTCCATTCCATTCCATTCCATTCCATTCCATTCCATTCCATTCCATTCCATTCCATTCCGTTCTACTCGGGTTGATTCCATTCTTTTCCATTCGATTCCAATCGATTCCATTCGATTCCATTCCATTCCATTCCATTCCATTCCATTCCATTCCATTCCGTTCTACTCAGGTTCATTCTATCCCATTCCGTTCCGTTGCGTTCCGTTCCATTCCATTCCATTCCATTCCATTCCATTCCATTCCGTTCTACTCGGGTTGATTCCATGGCTTTCCATTCCATTCCGTTCCATTCCGTTCTGTTCCTTTCCGTTCCGTTCTACTCGGGATGATTCCATTCTATTCCATTCCATTCCATTCCATTCCATTCCATTCCATTCCATTCCTTTCTACTCGGGTTGAGCATTCCATTCCATTCCATTCCATTCCATTCCATTCCATTCCATTCCATTCCATTCCATTCCATTCCATTCCATTCCATTCTATTCTATTCCATTCCATTCCATTCCGTTCCGTTCTACTCGGGTGGATCATTCCATTCCATTCCATTCCATTCCATTTCATTCCATTTTTTCCATTCCATTCCATTCCATTCCGTTCTACTCGGGTTGATTCCATTGAGTTCCATTCCGTTCCGTTCCGTCCTGTCCCGTCCCGTCCCGTCCCTTCCCGTCCCATCCCGTGCCGTTGTACTCGGGATGATTGCATTCCATTCCGTTCCGTTCCTTTCCATTCCATTCCATTCCGTTCCAAGCGGGTTGATTCAATTCAATTCTATTCTATTCCATTCCATTCCATTCCATTCTACTCGGATTGATTCCATTCCATTCCATTCCATTCCAGTCCAATCCAATCCATTCCATTCTACTCGGGTTGATTCCATTCCATTCCATTCCATTCCATTCCATTCCATTCCATTCCATTCCATTCCATTCCATTCCATTCCATTCCATTTCATTCCATTCCTTTCCATTCCTTTCCATTCCATTCCGTTCTACTCGGGTTGATTCCATTCCATTCCATTCCATTCCATTCCATTGATTCCATTCCATTACGTTCTACTCGGGTTGATCATTCCATTCCATTCCATTCCATTCCATTGCATTCCGTACCTTTCCATTCCATTCCATTCCATTCCATTCCATTCCATTCCATTCCGTTCTTCTCGGGTTGATTCCATTCCATTCTATTCCATTCCATTCCATTCCATTCCATTCCATTCCATTCCATTCCGTTCTACTCGGATTGATTCCACTCTATTGCATACCATTCCATTCCATTCCATTCCATTCCATTCCATTCCACTTCATTCCACTCCATTCCATTCTATTCCATTGAATTCAATCCCATTCCATTCCATTCCATTCCATTCCATTCCATTCCATTCCATTCCATTTCTTTCCATTCCGTTCTACTCGGGTTCATTCCATTCCTTTCCATTCCATTCCATTCCATTCCATTCCATTCCATTCCATTCCATTCCATTCCATTCCATTCCATTCCATTCCGTTCTACACTAGTTGATTCCATTCTATTCCATTCCATTCCATTCGATTCCATTCGATTCCATTCCATTCCATTCCATTCCGTTCCATTCCATTCCATTCCATTCCGTTCTACTCAGGTTGATTCCATTCCATTCCATTCCATTCCATTCCGTTCCGTTCCGTTCTGTTCCGTTCCGTTCTACTCGGGTTGATTCTATTCTATTCCATTCCAATCCCTTCTATTCCATTCCGTTCTACTCGGGTTGATCATTCCATTCCTTTCCATTCCATTCCATTCCATTCTGTCCTACTCAGGTTGATCATTCCATTCCATTCCATTCCATTCCATTCCATTCCATTCCATTTCATTCCTTTCTATTCTATTTTTCCGTTCTACTCGGGTTGATTCCATTGAGTTCCGTTCCGTTCCGTTCCGTCCCGTCCCGTCCCGTCCCGTCCCGTCCCGTCCCGTCCCGTGCCATTGTACTCGGGTTGATTCCATTCCATCCCGTTCCGTTCCTTTCTGTTCCGTTCGATTCCGTTCCATGTGGGTTGATTCAATTCCATTCTATTCTATTCCATTCCATTCCATTCCATTCCTTTCCATTCCATTCCATTCCAATCCATTCCATTCTACTCGAGTTGATTCCATTCCATTCCATTCCATTCCATTCCATTCCATTCCATTCCATTCCATTCCATTCCATTCCGTTCCTCTCGGGTTGATTCCATTCTTTTCCATTCGATTCCAATCAATTCCATTCGATTCCATTCCATTCCATTCCATTCCATTCCATTCCGTTCTACTCTGGTTCATTCTATCCCATTCCGTTCTGTTGCGTTCCGTTCCATTCCATTCCATTCCATTCCATTCCATTCCGTTCTACTCGGGTTGATTCCATGTCTTTCCATTCCATTCCGTTCCATTCCGTTCTGTTCCTTTCCATTCCGTTCTACTCGGGATGATTCCATTCTATTCCATTCCATTCCATTCCATTCCATTCCATTCCATTCCATTCCATTCCATTCCATTCCTTTCTACTCGGGTTGAGCATTCCATTCCATTCCATTCCATTCCATTCCATTCCATTCCATTCCATTCCATTCCATTTCATTCCATTTTTTCCATTCCATTCCATTCCATTCCGTTCTACTCGGGTTGATTCCATTGAGTTCCATTCCGTTCCGTTCCGTCCTGTCCCGTCCCGTCCCGTACCCTCCCGTCCCATCCCGTGCCGTTGTACACGGGTTGATTGCATTCCATTCCGTTCCGTTCCTTTCCATTCCATTCCATTCCGTTCCAAGCGGGTTGATTCAATTCAATTCTATTCTATTCCATTCCATTCCATTCCATTCTACTCGGATTGATTCCATTCCATTCCATTCCATTCCAGTCCAATCCAGTCCATTCCATTCTACTCGGGTTGATTCCATTCCATTCCATTCCATTCCATTCCATTCCATTCCATTCCATTCCATTCCATTTCATTCCATTCCTTTCCATTCCTTTCCATTCCATTCCCTTCTACTCGGGTTGATTCCATTCTTTTCCATTCCATTCCATTCCATTCCATTCCATTCCTTTCTATTCTATTTTTCCGTTCTACTCGGGTTGATTCCATTGAGTTCCGTTCCGTTCCGTTCCGTCCCGTCCCGTCCCGTCCCGTCCCGTCCCGTCCCGTCCCGTGCCATTGTACTCGGGTTGATTCCATTCCATCCCGTTCCGTTCCTTTCTGTTCCGTTCGATTCCGTTCCATGTGGGTTGATTCAATTCCATTCTATTCTATTCCATTCCATTCCATTCCATTCCTTTCCATTCCATTCCATTCCAATCCATTCCATTCTACTCGAGTTGATTCCATTCCATTCCATTCCATTCCATTCCATTCCATTCCATTCCATTCCATTCCATTCCATTCCATTCCATTCCGTTCCACTCGGGTTGATTCCATTCTTTTCCATTCGATTCCAATCAATTCCATTCGATTCCATTCCATTCCATTCCATTCCATTCCATTCCGTTCTACTCGGGTTCATTCTATGCCATTCCGTTCCGTTGCGTTCCGTTCCATTCCATTCCATTCCATTCCATTCCATTCCGTTCTACTCGGGTTGATTCCATGTCTTTCCATTCCATTCCGTTCCATTCCGTTCTGTTCCTTTCCATTCCGTTCTACTCGGGATGATTCCATTCTATTCCATTCCATTCCATTCCATTCCATTCCATTCCATTCCATTCCTTTCTACTCGGGTTGAGCATTCCATTCCATTCCATTCCATTCCATTCCATTCCATTCCATTTCATTCCATTCCATTCCATTCCATTCCATTCCATTCCATTCCATTCCATTCCATTCCGTTGTACTCGGGTTGATTCCATTCTATTCCGTTCCGTTGTACTCGGGTTAATTACATTCTCTTCCATTCCATTCCATTCGATTCCATTCGATTTCATTCCATTCCATTCCATTCCATTCCATTCAATTCCATTGAATTCCATTCCATTCCATTCCATTCTATTCCATTCCATTCCATACCGTTCTACTCGGGATGATCATTCCATTCCATTCCATTCCATTCCATTCCATTCCATTCCATTCCATTCCATTCCATTTCATTCCATTCCATTCCATTCCATTCCATTCCATTCCATTCCATTCCATTCCGTTGTACTCGGGTTGATTACCATTCCATTCCATTCCGTTAAATTCCATTCCATTCCATTCCATTCCAATCCATTCCATTCCATTCCTTTCCATTCCATTCCATTCCATTCCATTCCATTCCATTCCATTCCATTCCATTCCATTCCTTTCTATTCTATTTTTCCGTTCTACTCGGGTTGATTCCATTGAGTTCCGTTCCGTTCCGTTCCGTCCCGTCCCGTCCCGTCCCGTCCCGTCCCGTCCCGTCCCGTGCCATTGTACTCGGGTTGATTCCATTCCATCCCGTTTCCGTTCCTTTCCGTTCCGTTCGATTCCGTTCCACGCGGGTTGATTCAAATCCATTCTATTCTATTCCATTCCATTCCATTCCATTCCTTTCCATTCCATTCCATTCCAATCCATTCCATTCTACTCGAGTTGATTCCATTCCATTCCATTCCATTCCATTCCATTCCATTCCATTCCATTCCATTCCATTCCATTCCATTCCGTTCTACTCGGGTTGATTCCATTCTTTTCCATTCGATTCCAATCGATTCCATTCGATTCCATTCCATTCCATTCCATTCCATTCCATTCCATTCCGTTCTACTCGGGTTCATTCTATCCCATTCCGTTCCGTTGCGTTCCGTTCCATTCCATTCCATTCCATTCCATTCCATTCCATTCCGTTCTACTCGGGTTGATTCCATGGCTTTCCATTCCATTCCGTTCCATTCCGTTCTGTTCCTTTCCGTTCTGTTCTACTCGGGATGATTCCATTCTATTCCATTCCATTCCATTCCATTCCATTCCATTCCATTCCATTCCATTCCATTTCTTTCCATTCCGTTCTACTCGGGTATATTCCATTCCTTTCCATTCCATTCCATTCCATTCCATTCCATTCCATTCCATTCCATTCCATTCCATTCCATTCCATTCCATTCCGTTCTACACTAGTTGATTCCATTCTATTCCATTCCATTCCATTCGATTCCATTCGATTCCATTCCATTCCATTCCATTCCGTTCCATTCCATTCCATTCCATTCCGTTCTACTCAGGTTGATTCCATTCCATTCCATTCCATTCCATTCCGTTCCGTTCCGTTCTGTTCCGTTCCGTTCTACTCGGGTTGATTCTATTCTATTCCATTCCAATCCCTTCTATTCCATTCCGTTCTACTCGGGTTGATCATTCCATTCCTTTCCATTCCATTCCATTCCATTCTGTCCTACTCAGGTTGATCATTCCATTCCATTCCATTCCATTCCATTCCATTCCATTCCATTCCATTCCATTCCATTCCATTCCTTTCTATTCTATTTTTCCGTTCTACTCGGGTTGATTCCATTGAGTTCCGTTCCGTTCCGTTCCGTCCCGTCCCGTCCCGTCCCGTCCCGTCCCGTCCCGTCCCGTGCCATTGTACTCGGGTTGATTCCATTCCATCCCGTTCCGTTCCTTTCTGTTCCGTTCGATTCCGTTCCATGTGGGTTGATTCAATTCCTTTCTATTCTATTCCATTCCATTCCATTCCATTCCTTTCCATTCCATTCCATTCCAATCCATTCCATTCTACTCGAGTTGATTCCATTCCATTCCATTCCATTCCATTCCATTCCATTCCATTCCATTCCATTCCATTCCATTCCGTTCCACTCGGGTTGATTCCATTCTTTTCCATTCGATTCCAATCAATTCCATTCGATTCCATTCCATTCCATTCCATTCCATTCCATTCCGTTCTACTCGGGTTGATTCCATGTCTTTCCATTCCATTCCGTTCCATTCCGTTCTGTTCCTTTCCATTCCGTTCTACTCGGGATGATTCCATTCTATTCCATTCCATTCCATTCCATTCCATTCCATTCCATTCCATTCCTTTCTACTCGGGTTGAGCATTCCATTCCATTCCATTCCATTCCATTCCATTCCATTCCATTTCATTCCATTCCATTCCATTCCATTCCATTCCATTCCATTCCATTCCATTCCATTCCGTTGTACTCGGGTTGATTCCATTCTATTCCGTTCCGTTGTACTCGGGTTAATTACATTCTCTTCCATTCCATTCCATTCGATTCCATTCGATTTCATTCCATTCCATTCCATTCCATTCCATTCTATTCCATTGAATTCCATTCCATTCCATTCCATTCTATTCCATTCCATTCCATACCGTTCTACTCGGGATGATCATTCCATTCCATTCCATTCCATTCCATTCCATTCCATTCCATTCCATTCCATTTCATTCCATTCCATTCCATTCCATTCCATTCCATTCCATTCCATTCCATTCCATTCCGTTGTACTCGGGTTGATTACCATTCCATTCCATTCCGTTAAATTCCATTCCAATCCATTCCATTCCAATCCATTCCATTCCATTCCTTTCCATTCCATTCCATTCCATTCCATTCCATTCCATTCCATTCCATTCCATTCCTTTCTATTCTATTTTTCCGTTCTACTCGGGTTGATTCCATTGAGTTCCGTTCCGTTCCGTTCCGTCCCGTCCCGTCCCGTCCCGTCCCGTCCCGTCCCGTCCCGTCCCGTGCCATTGTACTCGGGTTGATTCCATTCCATCCCGTTCCGTTCCTTTCCGTTCCGTTCGATTCCGTTCCACGCGGGTTGATTCAAATCCATTCTATTCTATTCCATTCCATTCCATTCCATTCCTTTCCATTCCATTCCATTCCAATCCATTCCATTCTACTCGAGTTGATTCCATTCCATTCCATTCCATTCCATTCCATTCCATTCCATTCCATTCCATTCCATTCCATTCCGTTCTACTCGGGTTGATTCCATTCTTTTCCATTCGATTCCAATCGATTCCATTCGATTCCATTCCATTCCATTCCATTCCATTCCATTCCATTCCATTCCGTTCTACTCAGGTTCATTCTATCCCATTCCGTTCCGTTGCGTTCCGTTCCATTCCATTCCATTCCATTCCATTCCATTCCATTCCGTTCTACTCGGGTTGATTCCATGGCTTTCCATTCCATTCCGTTCCATTCCGTTCTGTTCCTTTCCGTTCCGTTCTACTCGGGATGATTCCATTCTATTCCATTCCATTCCATTCCATTCCATTCCATTCCATTCCATTCCTTTCTACTCGGGTTGAGCATTCCATTCCATTCCATTCCATTCCATTCCATTCCATTCCATTCCATTCCATTCCATTCCATTCCATTCCATTCTATTCTATTCCATTCCATTCCATTCCGTTCCGTTCTACTCGGGTGGATCATTCCATTCCATTCCATTCCATTCCATTTCATTCCATTTTTTCCATTCCATTCCATTCCATTCCGTTCTACTCGGGTTGATTCCATTGAGTTCCATTCCGTTCCGTTCCGTCCTGTCCCGTCCCGTCCCGTCCCTTCCCGTCCCATCCCGTGCCGTTGTACTCGGGATGATTGCATTCCATTCCGTTCCGTTCCTTTCCATTCCATTCCATTCCGTTCCAAGCGGGTTGATTCAATTCAATTCTATTCTATTCCATTCCATTCCATTCCATTCTACTCGGATTGATTCCATTCCATTCCATTCCATTCCAGTCCAATCCAATCCATTCCATTCTACTCGGGTTGATTCCATTCCATTCCATTCCATTCCATTCCATTCCATTCCATTCCATTCCATTCCATTCCATTCCATTCCATTCCATTCCATTTCATTCCATTCCTTTCCATTCCTTTCCATTCCATTCCGTTCTACTCGGGTTGATTCCATTCCATTCCATTCCATTCCATTCCATTGATACCATTCCATTACGTTCTACTCGGGTTGATCATTCCATTCCATTCCATTCCATTCCATTGCATTCCGTACCTTTCCATTCCATTCCATTCCATTCCATTCCATTCCATTCCATTCCATTCCGTTCTTCTCGGGTTGATTCCATTCCATTCCATTCCATTCCATTCCATTCCATTCCATTCCATTCCATTCCATTCCGTTCTACTCGGATTGATTCCACTCTATTGCATACCATTCCATTCCATTCCATTCCATTCCATTCCATTCCACTTCATTCCACTCCATTCCATTCTATTCCATTGAATTCAATCCCATTCCATTCCATTACATTCCATTCCATTCCATTCCATTCCATTCCATTTCTTTCCATTCCGTTCTACTCGGGTTCATTCCATTCCTTTCCATTCCATTCCATTCCATTCCATTCCATTCCATTCCATTCCATTCCATTCCATTCCATTCCATTCCGTTCTACACTAGTTGATTCCATTCTATTCCATTCCATTCCATTCGATTCCATTCGATTCCATTCCATTCCATTCCATTCCGTTCCATTCCATTCCATTCCATTCCGTTCTACTCAGGTTGATTCCATTCCATTCCATTCCATTCCATTCCGTTCCGTTCCGTTCTGTTCCGTTCCGTTCTACTCGGGTTGATTCTATTCTATTCCATTCCAATCCCTTCTATTCCATTCCGTTCTACTCGGGTTGATCATTCCATTCCTTTCCATTCCATTCCATTCCATTCTGTCCTACTCAGGTTGATCATTCCATTCCATTCCATTCCATTCCATTCCATTCCATTCCATTTCATTCCTTTCTATTCTATTTTTCCGTTCTACTCGGGTTGATTCCATTGAGTTCCGTTCCGTTCCGTTCCGTCCCGTCCCGTCCCGTCCCGTCCCGTCCCGTCCCGTCCCGTGCCATTGTACTCGGGTTGATTCCATTCCATCCCGTTCCGTTCCTTTCTGTTCCGTTCGATTCCGTTCCATGTGGGTTGATTCAATTCCATTCTATTCTATTCCATTCCATTCCATTCCATTCCTTTCCATTCCATTCCATTCCAATCCATTCCATTCTACTCGAGTTGATTCCATTCCATTCCATTCCATTCCATTCCATTCCATTCCATTCCATTCCATTCCATTCCATTCCGTTCCTCTCGGGTTGATTCCATTCTTTTCCATTCGATTCCAATCAATTCCATTCGATTCCATTCCATTCCATTCCATTCCATTCCATTCCGTTCTACTCTGGTTCATTCTATCCCATTCCGTTCCGTTGCGTTCCGTTCCATTCCATTCCATTCCATTCCATTCCATTCCGTTCTACTCGGGTTGATTCCATGTCTTTCCATTCCATTCCGTTCCATTCCGTTCTGTTCCTTTCCATTCCGTTCTACTCGGGATGATTCCATTCTATTCCATTCCATTCCATTCCATTCCATTCCATTCCATTCCATTCCATTCCATTCCTTTCTACTCGGGTTGAGCATTCCATTCCATTCCATTCCATTCCATTCCATTCCATTCCATTCCATTCCATTCCATTCCATTTCATTCCATTTTTTCCATTCCATTCCATTCCATTCCGTTCTACTCGGGTTGATTCCATTGAGTTCCATTCCGTTCCGTTCCGTCCTGTCCCGTCCCGTCCCGTACCCTCCCGTCCCATCCCGTGCCGTTGTACACGGGTTGATTGCATTCCATTCCGTTCCGTTCCTTTCCATTCCATTCCATTCCGTTCCAAGCGGGTTGATTCAATTCAATTCTATTCTATTCCATTCCATTCCATTCCATTCTACTCGGATTGATTCCATTCCATTCCATTCCATTCCAGTCCAATCCAGTCCATTCCATTCTACTCGGGTTGATTCCATTCCATTCCATTCCATTCCATTCCATTCCATTCCATTCCATTCCATTCCATTTCATTCCATTCCTTTCCATTCCTTTCCATTCCATTCCCTTCTACTCGGGTTGATTCCATTCTTTTCCATTCCATTCCATTCCATTCCATTCCATTCCATTCCATTCTATTCCACTGAATTCCATTCCATTCCATTCCATTCCATTCCATTCCATTCCATTCCATTCCATTCCATTCTATTCCACTGAATTCCATTCCATTCCATTCCATTCCATTCCATTCCATTTCATTCCGTTATACTCGGGTTGATTCCATTCCATTCCATTCCATTCCATTCCATTCCATTGATTCCATTCCTTTCCGTTCTACTCGGGTTGATCATTCCATTCCATTCCATTCCATTCCATTCCATTCCATTCCGTACCTTTCCATTCCATTCCATTCCATTCCATTCCATTCCGTTCTACTCGGGTTGATTCCATTCCATTCCATTCCATTCCATTCCATTCCATTCCATTCCATACCATTCCATTCCATTCCATTCCATTCCATTCCATTCCATTCCATTCCGTTCTACTCGGGTTGATTCCATTCCATTCCATTCCATTCCATTCCATTCCATTGCATTCCATTCCATTCCATTGCATTCCATTCCATTCCATTACATTCGATTCCATTCTATTCCATTCCATTCCATTCGATTCCATTCCGTTCCATTCGATTCCATTCCATTCCATTCCATTCCATTCCATTCCATTCTATTCCATTGAATTCCTTTCCATTGCATTCCATTCCATTCCATTCCTTTCCATTCCATTCCATTCCATTCCATTCCGTTCTACTTGGGTTGATCATTCCATTCCATTCCATTCCATTCCATTCCATTCCATTCCATTCCATTCCATTCCATTCCATTCCATTCCATTCCACTCCATTCCACTCGGGTTGATTCCATGCTGTTCCGTTCCGTTCCATTCCGTCCCATCTAGACCCGTCCCGTCCCGTCCCGTCCCGTCCCATCCCGTTCCGTGCTGCTCGGGATGATTACATTCCATTCCGTTCCATTCCTTTCCGTTCCGTTCCATTCCATTCCACGCGGGTTGATTCAATTCCATTCCATTACATTGAATTCCATTCCATTCCATTCCATTCCATTCTACTCGGATTGATTCCATTCCATTCCATTCCATTCCAGGCCATTCCAATCCATTCCATTCTACTGGGGTTGATTCCATTCCATTCCATTCCATTTCATTCCATTCCATTACATTCCATTCCATTCGATTTCATTCGATTCCATTCTATTCCATTCCATTCCAATCCATTCCATTCTACTCGGGTTGATTCCATTCCATTCCATTCCATTTCATTCCATTCCATTCCATTCCGTTCCATTCCATTCTACTCGGGTTGATTCCATTCTATTCCATTCGATTCCATTCGATTCCATTCCATTCCATTCCATTCCATTCCATTCCATTCCATTCCATTCCATTCCATTCTATTCCATTGAATTCCTTTCCATTCCATTCCATTCCATTCCATTCCATTCCATTCCATTCCATTCCATTCCATTCCATTCCATTCCATTCTACTCGGGTTGACTCCATTCCATTCCATTCCATTCCATTCCATTCCATTCCATTCCATTCCATTCCATTCCATTCCCTTCCATTCTACTCGGGTTGATTCCATGCCGTTCCGTTCCATTCCATTCCGTCCCATCCCGACCCGTCCCGTCCCGTCCCGTCCCGTCCTATCCCGTTCCGTTCTGCTCTGGTTGATTCCGTTCCATTCCGTTCCGTTCCTTTCCGTTCCGTTCCATTCCGTTCCACGCTGGTTGATTCAATTCCATTCTATTACATTGAATACCATTCCATTCCATTCTACTCGGATTGATTCCATTCAATTCCATTCTATTCCAGTCCATTCCAATCCATTCGATTCTTCTCGGGTTGATTGCATTCCATTCCATTCCATTCCATTCCATTCGATTCCATTCCATTCCATTCCATTCCCTTCCAACCCATTCCATTCTACTCGGGTTGATTCCATTCCATTCCATTCCATTCCATTCCGTTCCTTTCCATTCCATTCCATTCCATTCCATTCCATTCCCTTCCATTCCATTCCATTCCATTCCATTCCATTCCATTCCATTCCATTCCTTTCTACTCGAGTTGATTCCATTCCATTCCATTCCATTCCATTTTATTCCATTCCATTCCATTCCATTCCATTCCATTCCATTCCATTCCATTCCATTCCATTCCACTCCATTCCACTCCGGTTGATTCCATGCTGTTCCGTTCCGTTCCATTCTGTACCATCTCGACCCGTCCCATCCCGTCCCGTCCCTTCCCATCCCGTTCCGTTCTGCTCGGGTTGATTACATTCCATTCCGTTCCGTTCCTTTCCGTTCCGTTCCATTCCGTTCCACGCGGGTTGATTCAATTCCATTCTATTACATTGAATTCCATTCCATTCCATTCCATTCCATTCTACTCGGATTGATTCCATTCCATTCCATTCCATTCCAGGCCTCTCCAATCCATTCCATTCTACTGGGGTTGATTCCATTCCATTCCATTCCATTTCATTCCATTCCATTCCATTCCATTCCATTCCATTCGATTTCATTCGATTCGATTCCATTCCATTCCATTCCCATCCATTCCATTCTACTCGGGTTGATTCCATTCCGTTCCAATCCATTTCATTCCATTCCATTCCATTCCGTTCCATTCCATTCTACTCGGGTTGATTCCATTCTATTCCACTCGATTCCATTCGATTCCATTCGATTCCATTCCATTCCATTCCATTCCATTCCATTCCATTCCATTCCATTCCATTCTATTCCATTGAATTCCTTTCCATTCCATTCCATTCCATTCCATTCCATTCCATTCCATTCCATTCCGTTCCGTTCCATTCCATTCCATTCCATTCCATTCCATTCCGTTCTACTCGGGTTGATTCCATTCCATTCCATTCCATTCCATTCCATTCCGTTCTACTCGGGTTGATTCCATGCCGTTCCATTCCATTCCATTCCGTCCCATCCTGACACGTCCCGTCCCGTGCCGTCCCGTCCTATCCCGTTCCGTTCTGCTCGGGTTGATTCCGTTAAATTCCGTTCCGTTCCTTTCCGTTCCCTTCCATTCCGTTCCGCGCGGGTTGATTCAATTCCATTCTATTACATTGAATACCATTCCATTCCATTCCATTCCATTCTACTCGGATTGATTCCATTACATTCCATTCTATTCCAGTCCATTCCATTCCATTCGATTCTACTCGGGTTGATTGCATTCCATTCCATTCCATTCGATTCCATTCCATTCCATTCCATTCCCTTCCAACCCATTCCATTCTACTCGGGTTGATTCCATTCCATTCCTTTCCATTCCATTCCATTCCATTCCATTCCATTCCATTCCATTCCATTCCATTCCAATCCATTCCATTCTACTCAGGTTGATTCCATTCCGTTCCACTCGATTCCATTCGATTCCATTCCATTCCATTCCATTCCATTCCATTCCATTCCTTTCCATTCCATTCCATTCCATTCCCTTCCATTCCATTCCATTGCATTCCGTTCTACTCAGGTTGATTCCATTCTATTCCATTCCATTCCATTCGATTCCATTCGATTCCATTCCATTCCATTCCAATCCATTCCATTCCATTCCATTCCATTCCTTTCCATTCTACTCGGGTTGATTCCATGCCGTTCCGTTCCGTTCCATTCCATCCCATCCCGACCCGTCCCGTCCCGACCCGTCCCGTTCCATCCCGTTCCGTTCTGCTCGGGTTGATTCCGTTCCATTCCGTTCCGTTCCTTTCTGTTCCGTTCCATTCCGTTCCATGCAGGTTGATTCAATTCCATTCTATTACATTGAATTCCATTCCATTCCACTCCATTCCATTCCATTCCATTCCATTCCATTCCATTCCATTCCATTCCATTCCATTCCATTCTATTCGGATTGATTCCATTCCATTCCTTTCCATTCCATTCCAGTCCATTTCAATCCATTCCATTCTACTCGGGTTGATTCCATTCCATTCCATTCCATTCCATTGCATTCCATTCCATTCCATTCCATTCCATTCCATTCTATTCCATTCCATTCCATTCCATTCCATTCCATTCCATTCCATTCCATTCGATTCCATTCCATTCCATTCCATTCCATTCCATTCCATTCTATTCCATTGAATTCCTTTCCATTGCATTCCATTCCATTCCATTCCTTTCCATTCAATTCCATTCCATTCCATTCCGTTCTACTTGGGTTGATCATTCCATTCAATTCCATTCCATTCCATTCCATTCCATTCCATTCCATTCCATTCCATTCCATTCCACTCCATTCCACTCGGGTTGATTCCATGCTGTTCCGTTCCGTTCCATTCCGTCCCATCTCGACCCGTCCCGTCCCGTCCCGTCCCGTCCCATCCCGTTCCGTGCTGCTCGGGATGATTACATTCCATTCCGTTCCGTTCCTTTCCGTTCCGTTCCATTCCATTCCACGCGGGTTGATTCAATTCCATTCCATTACGTTGAATTACATTCCATTCCATTCCATTCCATTCTACTCGGATTGATTCCATTCCATTCCATTCCATTCCAGGCCATTCCAATCCATTCCATTCTACTGGGGTTGATTCCATTCCATTCCATTCCATTTCATTCCATTCCATTCCATTCCATTCCATTCGATTTCATTCGATTCCATTCCATTCCATTCCATTCCAATCCATTCCATTCTACTCGGGTTGATTCCATTCCATTCCATTCCATTTCATTCCATTCCATTCCATTCCGTTCCATTCCATTCTACTCGGGTTGATTCCATTCTATTCCATTCGATTCCATTCGATTCCATTCGATTCCATTCCATTCCATTCCATTCCATTCCATTCCATTCCATTCCATTCCATTCCATTCCATTCCATTCTATTCCATTGAATTCCTTTCCATACCATTCCATTCCATTCCATTCCATTCCATTCCATTCCATTCCATTCCATTCCATTCCATTCCATTCCGTTCTACTCGGGTTGATTCCATGCCGTTCCGTTCCATTCCATTCCGTCCCATCCCGACCCGTCCCGTCTCGTCCCGTCCCGTCCTATCCCGTTCCGTTCTGCTCGGGTTGATTCCGTTCCATTCCGTTCCGTTCCTTTCCGTTCCGTTCCATTCCGTTCCACGCGGGTTGATTCAATTCCATTCTATTACATTGAATACCATTCCATTCCATTCTACTCGGATTGATTCCATTCAATTCCATTCTATTCCAGTCCATTCCAATCCATTCGATTCTTCTCGGGTTGATTGCATTCCATTCCATTCCATTCCATTCCATTCGATTCCATTCCATTCCATTCCATTCCCTTCAAACCCATTCCATTCCCTTCCAACCCATTCCATTCTACTGGGGTTGATTCCATTCCATTCCATTCCATTCCATTCCATTCCATTCCATTCCATTCCATTCCATTCGATTTCATTCGATTCCATTCCATTCCATTCCATTCCAATTCATTCCATTCTACTCGGGTTGATTGCATTCCATTGCATTCCATTACATTCCATTCCATTCCATCCCGTTCCATTCCATTCCATTCCATTCCATTCCATTCCATTCCATTCCATTCCATTCCATTCCATTCCGTTCCATTCCATTCCATTCCATTCCATTGCATTCTACTCGCGTTGATTCCATTCTTTTCCATTCCATTTTCCATTCGATTCAATTCGATTCCGTTCGATTCCATTCGATTCCATTCCATTCCATTCCATTCTATTCCATTGAATTCCATTCCATTCCATTCCATTCCATTCCATTCCATTCCATTCCATTCCATTCTACTCGGGTAGATTCCATTCCATTCCATTCCATTCAATTCCATTCCATTCCGTTCCATTCCATTCTACTCGGGTTGATTCCATTCTATTCCATTCGATTCCATTCGATTCCATTCGATTCCATTCGATTCCATTCCATTCCATTCCATTCCATTCCATTCCATTCCATTCCATTCTATTCCATTGAATTCCTTTCCATTCCATTCCATTCCATTCCATTCCATTCCATTCCATTCCATTCCATTCCATTCCATTCCATTCCATTCCATTCCATTCCATTCCATTCCATTCCATTCCGTTCCATTCCGTTCTACTCGGGTTTATTCCATGCCGTTCCGTTCCGTTCCATTCCGTCCCATCCCGACCCGTCCCGTCCCATCCCGTCCCATCCCGTTCCGTTCTGCTCGGGGTGATTCCGTTCCATTCCATTCCGTTCCTTTCCGTTCCGTTCCATTCCGTTCCACGCGGGTTGATTCTGTTCCATTCTATTACATTGAATACCATTCCATTCCATTCCATTCCATTCTACTCGGATTGATTCCATTCCATTCCATTCCATTCCAGTCCATTCCAATCCATTCCATTCTACTCGGGTTGATTGCATTCCATTCCATTCCATTCCATTCCATTCCACTCCATTCCATTCCAACCAATTCCATTCTACTCGGGTTGATTCCATTCCATTCCATTCCATTCCATTCCATTCCATTCCATTCCACTCCATTCCGTTCCACTCGATTCCATTCGATTCCATTCGATTCCATTCCATTCCATTCCATTCCATTCCATTCCATTCCATTCCATTCCATTCCATTCCATTGCCTTCCGTTCTACTCAGGTTGTTTCCATTCTATTCCATTCCATTCCATTCGATGCCATTCGATTCCATTCGATTCCATTCCATTCCATTCCATTCCATTCCATTCCATTCCATTCCATTCCATTCCATTCCGTTCTACTCGAGTTGATTCCATTCCATTCCATTCCACTCTGTTCCATTCCATTCCATTCCATTCCATTCCATTCCATTCCATTAAATTCCATTCTATTCCATTCCATTCCATTCCATTCCATTTCATTCCATTCCATTCCATTCAATTCCATTCCATTCCATTCCATTGTACTCGGGTTCATTCCATTCCATTCCGTTCCGTTCCTTTCCGTTCCGTTCCATTCCATCCCATTCCATTCCATTCCATTCCATTCCATTCCATTCCATTCCATTCCATTCCATTCCATTCCATTCCGTTCTACTCGGGTTGATTCCATGCCGTTCCGTTCCATTCCATTCCGTCCCATCCCGACCCGTCCCGTCTCGTCCCGTCCCGTCCTATCCCGTTCCGTTCTGCTCGGGTTGATTCCGTTCCATTCCGTTCCGTTCCTTTCCGTTCCGTTCCATTCCGTTCCACGCGGGTTGATTCAATTCCATTCTATTACATTGAATACCATTCCATTCCATTCTACTCGGATTGATTCCCTTCAATTCCATTCTATTCCAGTCCATTCCAATCCATTCGATTCTTCTCGGGTTGATTGCATTCCATTCCATTCCATTCCATTCCATTCGATTCCATTCCATTCCATTCCATTCCCTTCAAACCCATTCCATTCCCTTCCAACCCATTCCATTCTACTGGGGTTGATTCCATTCCATTCCATTCCATTCCATTCCATTCCATTCCATTCCATTCGATTTCATTCGATTCCATTCCATTCCATTCCATTCCAATTCATTCCATTCTACTCGGGTTGATTGCATTCCATTGCATTCCATTACATTCCATTCCATTCCATCCCGTTCCATTCCATTCCATTCGATTCCATTCCATTCCATTCCATTCCCTTCCAACCCATTCCATTCTACTCGGGTTGATTCCATTCCATTCCATTCCATTCCATTCCGTTCCTTTCCATTCCATTACATTCCATTCCATTCCATTCCCTTCCATTCCATTCCATTCCATTCCATTCCATTCCATTCCATTCCTTTCTACTCGAGTTGATTCCATTCCATTCCATTCCATTCCATTTTATTCCATTCCATTCCATTCCATTCCATTCCATTCCATTCCATTCCATTCCATTCCACTCCATTCCACTCCGGTTGATTCCATGCTGTTCCGTTCCGTTCCATTCTGTACCATCTCGACCCGTCCCATCCCGTCCCGTCCCTTCCCATCCCGTTCCGTTCTGCTCGGGTTGATTACATTCCATTCCGTTCCGTTCCTTTCCGTTCCGTTCCATTCCGTTCCACGCGGGTTGATTCAATTCCATTCTATTACATTGAATTCCATTCCATTCCATTCCATTCCATTCTACTCGGATTGATTCCATTCCATTCCATTCCATTCCAGGCCTCTCCTATCCATTCCATTCTACTGGGGTTGATTCCATTCCATTCCACTCCATTTCATTCCATTCCATTCCATTCCATTCCATTCCATTCGATTTCATTCGATTCGATTCCATTCCATTCCATTCCCATCCATTCCATTCTACTCGGGTTGATTCCATTCCGTTCCAATCCATTTCATTCCATTCCATTCCATTCCGTTCCATTCCATTCTACTCGGGTTGATTCCATTCTATTCCACTCGATTCCATTCGATTCCATTCGATTCCATTCCATTCCATTCCATTCCATTCCATTCCATTCCATTCCATTCTATTCCATTGAATTCCTTTCCATTCCATTCCATTCCATTCCATTCCATTCCATTCCATTCCGTTCCGTTCCATTCCATTCCATTCCATTCCATTCCATTCCGTTCTACTCGGGTTGATTCCATTCCATTCCATTCCATTCCATTCCATTCCGTTCTACTCGGGTTGATTCCATGCCGTTCCATTCCATTCCATTCCGTCCCATCCTGACACGTCCCGTCCCGTGCCGTCCCGTCCTATCCCGTTCCGTTCTGCTCGGGTTGATTCCGTTAAATTCCGTTCCGTTCCTTTCCGTTCCCTTCCATTCCGTTCCGCGCGGGTTGATTCAATTCCATTCTATTACATTGAATACCATTCCATTCCATTCCATTCCATTCTACTCGGATTGATTCCATTCCATTCCATTCTATTCCAGTCCATTCCATTCCATTCGATTCTACTCGGGTTGATTGCATTCCATTCCATTCCATTCGATTCCATTCCATTCCATTCCATTCCCTTCCAACCCATTCCATTCTACTCGGGTTGATTCCATTCCATTCCTTTCCATTCCATTCCATTCCATTCCATTCCATTCCATTCCATTCCATTCCATTCCATTCCATTCCAATCCATTCCATTCTACTCAGGTTGATTCCATTCCGTTCCACTCGATTCCATTCGATTCCATTCCATTCCATTCCATTCCATTCCATTCCATTCCTTTCCATTCCATTCCATTCCATTCCCTTCCATTCCATTCCATTGCATTCCGTTCTACTCAGGTTGATTCCATTCTATTCCATTCCATTCCATTCGATTCCATTCGATTCCATTCCATTCCATTCCAATCCATTCCATTCCATTCCATTCCATTCCTTTCCATTCTACTCGGGTTGATTCCATGCCGTTCTGTTCCGTTCCATTCCATCCCATCCCGACCCGTCCCGTCCCGACCCGTCCCGTTCCATCCCGTTCCGTTCTGCTCGGGTTGATTCCGTTCCATTCCGTTCCGTTCCTTTCTGTTCCGTTCCATTCCGTTCCATGCAGGTTGATTCAATTCCATTCTATTACATTGAATTCCATTCCATTCCACTCCATTCCATTCCATTCCATTCCATTCCATTCCATTCCATTCCATTCCATTCCATTCTATTCGGATTGATTCCATTCCATTCCTTTCCATTCCATTCCAGTCCATTTCAATCCATTCCATTCTACTCGGGTTGATTCCATTCCATTCCATTCCATTCCATTGCATTCCATTCCATTCCATTCCATTCCATTCCATTCCATTCTATTCCATTCCATTCCATTCCATTATATTCCATTCCATTCCATTCCATTCGATTCCATTCCATTCCATTCCATTCCATTCCATTCCATTCCATTCCATTCTATTCCATTGAATTCCTTTCCATTGCATTCCATTCCATTCCATTCCTTTCCATTCAATTCCATTCCATTCCATTCCGTTCTACTTGGGTTGATCATTCCATTCAATTCCATTCCATTCCATTCCATTCCATTCCATTCCATTCCATTCCATTCCATTCCAGTCCATTCCACTCGGGTTGATTCCATGCTGTTCCGTTCCGTTCCATTCCGTCCCATCTCGACCCGTCCCGTCCCGTCCCGTCCCGTCCCATCCCGTTCCGTGCTGCTCGGGATGATTACATTCCATTCCGTTCCGTTCCTTTCCGTTCCGTTCCATTCCATTCCACGCGGGTTGATTCAATTCCATTCCATTACGTTGAATTACATTCCATTCCATTCCATTCCATTCTACTCGGATTGATTCCATTCCATTCCATTCCATTCCAGGCCATTCCAATCCATTCCATTCTACTGGGGTTGATTCCATTCCATTCCATTCCATTTCATTCCATTCCATTCCATTCCATTCCATTCGATTTCATTTGATTCCATTCCATTCCATTCCATTCCAATCCATTCCATTCTACTCGGGTTGATTCCATTCCATTCCATTCCATTTCATTCCATTCCATTCCATTCCGTTCCATTCCATTCTACTCGGGTTGATTCCATTCTATTCCATTCGATTCCATTCGATTCCATTCGATTCCATTCCATTCCATTCCATTCCATTCCATTCCATTCCATTCCATTCCATTCCATTCCATTCCATTCCTTTGCATTCCTTTCCATTTCAATCCATTCCATTCCATTGCATTCCATTCCATTTCATTCCATTCCATTCCATTCCATTCCGTTCTACTCGGGTTGATTCCATTCCATTCCATTCCATTCCATTCCATTCCATTCCTTTCCACTCCATTACATTCCACTCGGGTTCATTCCATTCCATTCCATTCCGTTCTACTCGGGTTGATTCCATTCTATTCCATTCCATTCCATTCGATTTCATTCGATTCCATTCGATTCCATTCCATTCCAATCCATTCCATTGCGTTCTACTCAGTTTGATCATTCCATTCCATTCCATTCCATTCCATTCCATTCCATTCCATTCCATTCCATTCCGTTCTACTCGGGTTGATTCCATTCTATTCCATTCCATTCCATTCGATTCCATTCGATTCCATTCGATTTCATTCCATTCCATTCCATTCCATTCCATTCCATTCCATTCCATTCCATTCCATTCCATTCTATTCCATTGAATTCCATTCCATTCCATTCCATTCCATTCCATTCCATTCCATACCGTTCTACTCGGGATGATCATTCCATTCCATTCCATTCCATTCCATTCCATTCCATTCCATTCCATTTCATTCCATTCCATTCCATTCCATTCCATTCCATTCCATTCCATTCCATTCCGTTGTACTCGGGTTGATTCCATTCTATTCCGTTCCGTTGTACTCGGGTTAATTCCATTCTATTCCATTCCATTCCATTCGATTCCATTCAATTTCATTCCATTCCATTCCATTCCATTCTATTCCATTGAATTCCATTCCATTCCATTCCATTCTATTCCATTCCATTCCATACCATTCTACTCGGGATGATCATTCCATTCCATTCCATTCCATTCCATTCCATTCCATTCCATTCCATTCCATTTCATTCCATTCCATTCCATTCCATTCCATTCCATTCCATTCCATTCCATTCAATTCCGTTGTACTCGGGTTGATTTCCATTCCATTCCATTCCGTTCCATTCCATTCCATTCCATTCCATTCCAATCCATTCCATTCCATTCCTTTCCATTCCATTCCATTCCATTCCATTCCATTCCATTCCATTCCATTCCCTTACATTACATTCCTTTCTATTCTATTTTTCCGTTCTACTCAGGTTCATTCCATTGAGTTCCGTTCCGTTCCGTTCTGTCCCGTCCCGTCCCGTCCCGTCCCGTCCCGTCCCGTCCCGTCCCGTGCCATTGTACTCGGGTTGATTCCACTCCACCCGTTCCGTTCCTTTCCGTTCCGTTCGATTCCGTTCCACGCGGGTTGATTCAATTCCATTCTATTCTATTCCATTCCATTCCATTCCATTCCTTTCCATTCCATTCCATTCCAATCCATTCCATTCTACTCGAGTTGATTCCATTCAATTCCATTCCATTCCATTCCATTCCATTCCATTCCATTCCATTCCATTCCATTCCATTCCATTCCATTCCATTCCGTTCTACTCGGGTTGATTCCATTCTTTTCCATTCGATTCCAATCGATTCCATTCGATTCCATTCCATTCCATTCCATTCCACTCCATTCCATTGCATTCCATTCCGTTCTACTCGGGTTCATTCTATCCCATTCCGTTACGTTGCGTTCCGTTCCATTCCATTCCATTCCATTCCATTCCATTCCATTCCGTTCTACTCGGGTTGATTCCATGGCTTTCCATTCCATTCCGTTCCATTCTGTTCTCTTCCTTTCCGTTCCGTTCTACTCGGGATGATTCCATTCTATTCCATTCCATTCCATTCCATTCCATTCCATTCCATTCCATTCCATTCCTTTCTACTCGGGTTGAGCATTCCATTCCATTCCATTCCATTCCATTCCATTCCATTTCATTCCATTCCATTCCATTCCATTCCATTCCATTCCATTCCATTCCGTTGTACTCGGGTTGATTCCATTCTATTCCGTTCCGTTGTACTCGGGTTAATTACATTCTATTCCATTCCATTCCATTCGATTCCATTCGATTTCATTCCATTCCATTCCATTCCATTCTATTCCATTGAATTCCATTCCATTCCATTCCATTCTATTCCATTCCATTCCATACCGTTCTACTCGGGATGATCATTCCATTCCATTCCATTCCATTCCATTCCATTCCATTCCATTCCATTCCATTCCATTCCATTCCATTCCATTCCATTCCATTCCGTTGTATTCGGGTTGATTACCATTCCATTCCATTCCGTTAAATTCCATTCCATTCCATTCCATTCCAATCCATTCCATTCCATTCCATTCCATTCCATTCCATTCCATTCCATTCCATTCCATTCCATTCCATTCCTTTCTATTCTATTTTTCCGTTCTACTCGGGTTGATTCCATTGAGTTCCGTTCCGTTCCGTTCCGTCCCGTCCCGTCCCGTCCCGTCCCGTCCCGTCCCGTCCCGTCCCGTGCCATTGTACTCGGGTTGATTCCATTCCATCCCGTTCCGTTCCTTTCCGTTCCGTTCGATTCCGTTCCACGCGGGTTGATTCAATTCCATTCTATTCTATTCCATTCCATTCCATTCCATTCCTTTCCATTCCATTCCATTCCAATCCATTCCATTCTACTCGAGTTGATTCCATTCCATTCCATTCCATTCCATTCCATTCCATTCCATTCCATTCCATTCCATTCCGTTCTACTCGGGTTGATTCCATTCTTTTCCATTCGATTCCAATCGATTCCATTCGATTCCATTCCATTCCATTCCATTCCATTCCATTCCATTCCGTTCTACTCGGGTTCATTCTATCCCATTCCGTTCCGTTGCGTTCCGTTCCATTCCATTCCATTCCATTCCATTCCATTCCATTCCGTTCTACTCGGGTTGATTCCATGGCTTTCCATTCCATTCCATTCCATTCCGTTCTGTTCCTTTCCGTTCCGTTCTACTCGGGATGATTCCATTCTATTCCATTCCATTCCATTCCATTCCATTCCATTCCATTCCATTCCATTCCTTTCTACTCGGGTTGAGCATTCCATTCCATTCCATTCCATTCCATTCCATTCCATTCCATTCCATTCCATTCCATTCTATTCTATTCCATTCCATTCCATTCCGTTCCGTTCTACTCGGGTGGATCATTCCATTCCATTCCATTCCATTCCATTTCATTCCATTTTTTCCATTCCATTCCATTCCATTCCGTTCTACTCGGGTTGATTCCATTGAGTTCCATTCCGTTCCGTTCCGTCCTGTCCCGTCCCGTCCCGTCCCTTCCCGTCCCATCCCGTGCCGTTGTACTCGGGTTGATTGCATTCCATTCCGTTCCGTTCCTTTCCATTCCATTCCATTCCGTTCCAAGCGGGTTGATTCAATTCAATTCTATTCTATTCCATTCCATCCCATTCCATTCTACTTGGATTGATTCCATTCCATTTCATTCCATTCCAGTCCAATCCAATCCATTCCATTCTACTCGGGTTGATTCCATTCCATTCCATTCCATTCCATTCCATTCCATTCCATTCCATTCCATTCCGTTCTACTCGGGTTGATTCCATTCTTTTCCATTCCATTCCAATCGATTCCATTCGATTCCATTCCATTCGATTCCATTCCATTCCATTCCATTCCATTCCATTCCATTCTATTCCATTGAATTCCTTTCCATTGCATTCCATTCCATTCCATTCCTTTCCATTCCATTCCATTCCATTCCATTCCGTTCTACTTGGGTTGATCATTCCATTCAATTCCATTCCATTCCATTCCATTCCATTCCATTGCATTCCATTCCATTCCATTACATTCTATTCCATTCTATTCCATTCCATTCCATTCGATTCCATTCCATTCCATTCGATTCCATTCCATTCCATTCCATTCCATTCCATTCCATTCTATTCCATTGAATTCCTTTCCATTGCATTCCATTCCATTCCATTCCTTTCCATTCCATTCCATTCCATTCCATTCCGTTCTACTTGGGTTGATCATTCCATTCAATTCCATTCCTTTCCATTCCATTCCATTCCATTCCATTCCATTCCATTCCATTCCACTCCATTCCACTCGGGTTGATTCCATGCTGTTCCGTTCCGTTCCATTCCGTCCCATCTAGACCCGTCCCGTCCCGTCCCGTCCCGTCCCATCCCGTTCCGTGCTGCTCGGGATGATTACATTCCATTCCGTTCCATTCCTTTCCGTTCCGTTCCATTCCATTCCACGCGGGTTGATTCAATTCCATTCCATTACATTGAATTCCATTCCATTCCATTCCATTCCATTCTACTCGGATTGATTCCATTCCATTCCATTCCATTCCAGGCCATTCCAATCCATTCCATTCTACTGGGGTTGATTCCATTCCATTCCATTCCATTTCATTCCATTCCATTACATTCCATTCCATTCGATTTCATTCGATTCCATTCTATTCCATTCCATTCCAATCCATTCCATTCTACTCGGGTTGATTCCATTCCATTCCATTCCATTTCATTCCATTCCATTCCATTCCGTTCCATTCCATTCTACTCGGGTTGATTCCATTCTATTCCATTCGATTCCATTCGATTCCATTCGATTCCATTCCATTCCATTCCATTCCATTCCATTCCATTCCATTCTATTCCATTGAATTCCTTTCCATTCCATTCCATTCCATTCCATTCCATTCCATTCCATTCCATTCCATTCCATTCCATTCCATTCCGTTCTACTCGGGTTGACTCCATTCCATTCCATTCCATTCCATTCCATTCCATTCCATTCCATTCCATTCCCTTCCGTTCTACTCGGGTTGATTCCATTCCGTTCCGTTCCATTCCATTCCGTCCCATAACGACCCGTCCCGTCCCGTCCCGTCCCGTCCTATCCCGTTCCGTTCTGCTCTGGTTGATTCCGTTCCATTCCGTTCCGTTCCTTTCCGTTCCGTTCCAATCCGTTCCACGCGGGTTGATTCAATTCCATTCTATTACTTTGAATACCATTCCATTCCATTCTACTCGGATTGATTCCATTCAATTCCATTCTATTCCAGTCCATTCCAATCCATTCGATTCTTCTCGGGTTGATTGCATTCCATTCCATTCCATTCCATTCCATTCGATTCCATTCCATTCCATTCCATTCCCTTCCAACCCATTCCATTCTACTCGGGTTGATTCCATTCCATTCCATTCCATTCCATTCCATTCCGTTCCTTTCCATTCCGTTCCATTCCATTCCATTCCATTCCATTCCATTCCATTCCGTTCCATTCCAATCCATTCCATTCTACTCAGGTTGATTCCATTCCGTTCCACTCGATTCCATTCGATTCCATTCCATTCCATTCCATTCCATTCCATTCCCTTCCATTCCATTCCATTCCATTCCCTTCCATTCCATTCCATTCCATTCCATTCCATTCCATTCCATTCCTTTCTACTCGAGTTGATTCCATTCCATTCCATTCCATTCCATTCCATTCCATTCCATTCCATTCCATTCCATTCCATTCCACTCCATTCCACTCCGGTTGATTCCATGCTGTTCCGTTCCGTTCCATTCTGTACCATCTCGACCCGTCCCATCCCGTCCCGTCCCTTCCCATCCCGTTCCGTTCTGCTCGGGTTGATTACATTCCATTCCGTTCCGTTCCTTTCCGTTCCGTTCCATTCCGTTCCACGCGGGTTGATTCAATTCCATTCTATTACATTGAATTCCATTCCATTCCATTCCATTCCATTCTACTCGGATTGATTCCATTCCATTCCATTCCATTCCAGGCCTTTCCAATCCATTCCATTCTACTGGGGTTGATTCCATTCCATTCCATTCCATTTCATTCCATTCCATTCCATTCCATTCCATTCCATTCGATTTCATTCGATTCGATTCCATTCCATTCCATTCCAATCCATTCCATTCTACTCGGGTTGATTCCATTCCGTTCCAATCCATTTCATTCCATTCCATTCCATTCCGTTCCATTCCATTCTACTCGGGTTGATTCCATTCTATTCCACTCGATTCCATTCGATTCCATTTGATTCCATTCCATTCCATTCCATTCCATTCCATTCCATTCCATTCCATTCCATTCCATTCTATTCCATTGAATTCCTTTCCATTCCATTCCATTCCATTCCATTCCATTCCATTCCATTCCATTCCATTCCATTCCATTCCATTCCATTCCGTTCTACTCGGGTTGATTCCATTCCATTCCATTCCATTCCATTCCATTCCGTTCTACTCGGGTTGATTCCATGCCGTTCCATTCCATTCCATTCCGTCCCATCCCGACACGTCCCGTCCCGTGCCGTCCCGTCCTATCCCGTTCCGTTCTGCTCGGGTTGATTCCGTTAAATTCCGTTCTGTTCCTTTCCGTTCCCTTCCATTCCGTTCCACGCGGGTTGATTCAATTCCATTCTATTACATTGAATACCATTCCATTCCATTCCATTCCATTCTACTCGGATTGATTCCATTCCATTCCATTCTATTCCAGTCCATTCCAATCCATTCGATTCTACTCGAGTTGATTGCATTCCATTCCATTCCATTCGATTCCATTCCATTCCATTCCATTCCCTTCCAACCCATTCCATTCTACTCGGGTTGATTCCATTCCATTCCGTTCAATTCCATTCCATTCCTTTCCATTCCATTCCATTCCATTCCATTCCATTCCATTCCATTCCATTCCATTCCATTCCAATCCATTCCATTCTACTCTGGTTGATTCCATTCCGTTCCACTTGATTCCATTCGATTCCATTCCATTGCATTCCTTTCCATTCCATTCCATTCCATTCCATTCCATTCCTTTCCATTCCATTCCATTCCATTCCCTTCCATTCCATTCCATTGCATTCCGTTCTACTCAGGTTGATTCCATTCTATTCCATTCCATTCCATTCGATTCCATTCGATTCCATTCCATTCCATTCCATTCCATTCCATTCCATTCCATTCCATTCCATTCCATTCCTTTCCATTCTACTCGGGTTGATTCCATGCCGTTCCGTTAAGTTCCATTCCATCCCATCCCGACCCGTCCCTTCCCGACCCGTCCCGTTCCATCCTGTTCCGTTCTGCTCGGGTTGATTCCGTTCCATTCCGTTCCGTTCCTTTCTGTTCCGTTCCATTCCGTTCCATGCAGGTTGATTCAATTCCATTCTATTACATTGAATTCCATTCCATTCCATTCCATTCCATTCCATTCCATTCCATTCCATTCCATTCCATTCCATTCTATTCGGATTGATTCCATTCCATTCCTTTCCATTTAATTCCAGTCCATTTCAATCCATTCCATTCTACTCGGGTTGATTCCATTCCATTCCATTCCATTCCATTGCATTCCATTCCATTCCATTCCATTCGATTCCATTCTATTCCATTCCATTCCATTCCATTCCATTCCATTCCATTCCATTCGATTCCATTCCATTCCGTTCCATTCCATTCCATTCCATTCTATTCCATTGAATTCCTTTCCATTGCATTCCATTCCATTCCATTCCTTTCCATTCAATTCCATTCCATTCCATTCCGTTCTACTTGGGTTGATCATTCCATTCAATTAAATTCCATTCCATTCCATTCCATTCCATTCCATTCCATTCCATTCCATTCCACTCCATTCCACTCGGGTTGATTCCATGATGTTCCGTTCCGTTCCATTCCGTCCCATCTCGACCCGTCCCGTCCCGTCCCGTCCCGTCCCATCCCGTTCCGTGCTGCTCGGGATGATTACATTCCATTCCGTTCCGTTCCTTTCCGTTCCGTTCCATTCCATTCCACGCGGGTTGATTCGATTCCATTCCATTACATTGAATTACATTCCATTCCATTCCATTCCATTCTACTCGGATTGATTCCATTCCATTCCATTCCATTCCAGGCCATTCCAATCCATTCCATTCTACTGGGGTTGATTCCATTCCATTCCATTCCATTTCATTCCATTCCATTCCATTCCATTCCATTCCATTCGATTTCATTCGATTCCATTCCATTAAATTCCATTCCAATCCATTCCATTCTACTCGGGTTGATTCCATTCCATTCCATTCCATTTCATTCCATTCCATTCCATTCCGTTCCATTCCATTCTACTCGGGTTGATTCCATTCTATTCCATTCGATTCCATTCGATTCCATTCGATTCCATTCCATTCCATTCCATTCCATTCCATTCCATTCCATTCCATTCCATTCTATTCCATTGAATTCCTTTCCATACCATTCCATTCCATTCCATTCCATTCCATTCCATTCCATTCCATTCCATTCCATTCCATTCCATTCCATTCCATTCCATTCCATTCCATTCCATGCCATTCCGTTCTACTCGGGTTGATTCCATGCCGTTCCGTTCCATTCCATTCCGTCCCATCCCGACCCGTCCCGTCCCGTCCCGTCCCGTCCTATCCCGTTCCGTTCTGCTCGGGTTGATTCCGTTCCATTCCGTTCCGTTAATTTCCGTTCCGTTCCATTCCGTTCCACGCGGGTTGATTCAATTCCATTCTATTACATTGAATACAATTCCATTCCATTCTACTCGGATTGATTCCATTCAATTCCATTCTATTCCAGTCCATTCCAATCCATTCGATTCTTCTCGGGTTGATAGCATTCCATTCCATTCCATTCCATTCCATTCGATTCCATTCCATTCCATTCCATTCCCTTCCAACCCATTCCATTCTACTGGGGTTGATTCCATTCCATTCCATTCCATTCCATTCCATTCCATTCCATTCCATTCCATTCCATTCCATTCCATTCCATTCCATTCCATTCGATTTCATTCGATTCCATTCCATTCCATTCCATTCCAATCCATTCCATTCTACTCGGGTTGATTCCATTCCATTGCATTCCATTACATTCCATTCCATTCCATCCCGTTCCATTCCATTCCATTCCATTCCATTCCATTCCATTCGATTCCATTCCATTCCATTCCATTCCGTTCCATTCCATTCCATTCCATTCCATTCCATTCTACTCGCGTTGATTCCATTCTTTTCCATTCCATTTTCCATTCGATTCAATACGATTCCGTTCGATTCCATTCGATTCCATTCCATTCCATTCCATTCTATTCCATTGAATTCCATTCCATTCCATTCCATTCCATTCCATTCCATTCCATTCCGTTCTACTCGGGTTCATTCTATCCCATTCCGTTCCGTTGCGTTCCGTTCCATTCCATTCCATTCCATTCCATTCCGTTCTACTCGGGTTGATTCCATGGCTTTCCATTCCATTCCGTTCCATTCCTTTCTGTTCCTTTCCGTTCCGTTCTACTCGGGATGATTCCATTCTATTCCATTCCATTCCATTCCATTCCATTCCATTCCATTCCATTCCATTCCTTTCTACTCGGGTTGAGCATTCCATTCCATTCCATTCCATTCCATTCCATTCCATTCCATTCCATTCCATTCCATTCCATTCCATTCCATTCCATTCTGTTCTATTCCATTCCATTCCATTCCGTTCCGTTCTACTCGGGTGGATCATTCCATTCCATTCCATTCCATTCCATTTCATTCCATTTTTTCCATTCCATTCCATTCCATTCCGTTCTACTCGGGTTGATTCCATTGAGTTCCATTCCGTTCCGTTCCGTCCTGTCCCGTCCCGTCCCGTCCCTTCCCGTCCCATCCCGTGCCGTTGTACTCGGGTTGATTGCATTCCATTCCGTTCCGTTCCTTTCCATTCCATTCCATTCCGTTCCAAGCGGGTTGATTCAATTCAATTCTATTCTATTCCATTCCATTCCATTCCATTCTACTCGGATTGATTCCATTCCATTTCATTCCATTCCAGTCCAATCCAATCCATTCCATTCTACTCGGGTTGATTCCATTCCATTCCATTCCATTCCATTCCATTCCATTCCATTCCATTCCATTCCATTCCGTTCTACTCGGGTTGATTCCATTCTTTTCCATTCCATTCCAATCGATTCCATTCGATTCCATTCCATTCGATTCCATTCCATTCCATTCCATTCCATTCCATTCCATTCTATTCCATTGAATTCCTTTCCATTGCATTCCATTCCATTCCATTCCTTTCCATTCCATTCCATTCCATTCCATTCCGTTCTACTTGGGTTGATCATTCCATTCAATTCCATTCCATTCCATTCCATTCCATTCCATTGCATTCCATTCCATTCCATTACATTCTATTCCATTCTATTCCATTCCATTCCATTCGATTCCATTCCATTCCATTCGATTCCATTCCATTCCATTCCATTCCATTCCATTCCATTCTATTCCATTGAATTCCTTTCCATTGCATTCCATTCCATTCCATTCCTTTCCATTCCATTCCATTCCATTCCATTCCATTCCGTTCTACTTGGGTTGATCATTCCATTCAATTCCATTCCTTTCCATTCCATTCCATTCCATTCCATTCCATTCCATTCCATTCCATTCCACTCCATTCCACTCGGGTTGATTCCATGCTGTTCCGTTCCGTTCCATTCCGTCCCATCTAGACCCGTCCCGTCCCGTCCCGTCCCGTCCCATCCCGTTCCGTGCTGCTCGGGATGATTACATTCCATTCCGTTCCATTCCTTTCCGTTCCGTTCCATTCCATTCCACGCGGGTTGATTCAATTCCATTCCATTACATTGAATTCCATTCCATTCCATTCCATTCCATTCTACTCGGATTGATTCCATTCCATTCCATTCCATTCCAGGCCATTCCAATCCATTCCATTCTACTGGGGTTGATTCCATTCCATTCCATTCCATTTCATTCCATTCCATTACATTCCATTCCATTCGATTTCATTCGATTCCATTCTATTCCATTCCATTCCAATCCATTCCATTCTACTCGGGTTGATTCCATTCCATTCCATTCCATTTCATTCCATTCCATTCCATTCCGTTCCATTCCATTCTACTCGGGTTGATTCCATTCTATTCCATTCGATTCCATTCGATTCCATTCGATTCCATTCCATTCCATTCCATTCCATTCCATTCCATTCCATTCTATTCCATTGAATTCCTTTCCATTCCATTCCATTCCATTCCATTCCATTCCATTCCATTCCATTCCATTCCATTCCATTCCATTCCATTCCATTCCGTTCTACTCGGGTTGACTCCATTCCATTCCATTCCATTCCATTCCATTCCATTCCATTCCATTCCATTCCCTTCCGTTCTACTCGGGTTGATTCCATTCCGTTCCGTTCCATTCCATTCCGTCCCATAACGACCCGTCCCGTCCCGTCCCGTCCCGTCCTATCCCGTTCCGTTCTGCTCTGGTTGATTCCGTTCCATTCCGTTCCGTTCCTTTCCGTTCCGTTCCATTCCGTTCCACGCGGGTTGATTCAATTCCATTCTATTACTTTGAATACCATTCCATTCCATTCTACTCGGATTGATTCCATTCAATTCCATTCTATTCCAGTCCATTCCAATCCATTCGATTCTTCTCGGGTTGATTGCATTCCATTCCATTCCATTCCATTCCATTCGATTCCATTCCATTCCATTCCATTCCCTTCCAACCCATTCCATTCTACTCGGGTTGATTCCATTCCATTCCATTCCATTCCATTCCATTCCGTTCCTTTCCATTCCGTTCCATTCCATTCCATTCCATTCCATTCCATTCCATTCCGTTCCATTCCAATCCATTCCATTCTACTCAGGTTGATTCCATTCCGTTCCACTCGATTCCATTCGATTCCATTCCATTCCATTCCATTCCATTCCATTCCATTCCCTTCCATTCCATTCCATTCCATTCCCTTCCATTCCATTCCATTCCATTCCATTCCATTCCATTCCATTCCTTTCTACTCGAGTTGATTCCATTCCATTCCATTCCATTCCATTCCATTCCATTCCATTCCATTCCATTCCATTCCATTCCATTCCACTCCATTCCACTCCGGTTGATTCCATGCTGTTCCGTTCCGTTCCATTCTGTACCATCTCGACCCGTCCCATCCCGTCCCGTCCCTTCCCATCCCGTTCCGTTCTGCTCGGGTTGATTACATTCCATTCCGTTCCGTTCCTTTCCGTTCCGTTCCATTCCGTTCCACGCGGGTTGATTCAATTCCATTCTATTACATTGAATTCCATTCCATTCCATTCCATTCCATTCTACTCGGATTGATTCCATTCCATTCCATTCCATTCCAGGCCTTTCCAATCCATTCCATTCTACTGGGGTTGATTCCATTCCATTCCATTCCATTTCATTCCATTCCATTCCATTCCATTCCATTCCATTCGATTTCATTCGATTCGATTCCATTCCATTCCATTCCAATCCATTCCATTCTACTCGGGTTGATTCCATTCCGTTCCAATCCATTTCATTCCATTCCATTCCATTCCGTTCCATTCCATTCTACTCGGGTTGATTCCATTCTATTCCACTCGATTCCATTCGATTCCATTTGATTCCATTCCATTCCATTCCATTCCATTCCATTCCATTCCATTCCATTCCATTCCATTCCATTCTATTCCATTGAATTCCTTTCCATTCCATTCCATTCCATTCCATTCCATTCCATTCCATTCCATTCCATTCCATTCCATTCCGTTCTACTCGGGTTGATTCCATTCCATTCCATTCCATTCCATTCCATTCCGTTCTACTCGGGTTGATTCCATGCCGTTCCATTCCATTCCATTCCGTCCCATCCCGACACGTCCCGTCCCGTGCCGTCCCGTCCTATCCCGTTCCGTTCTGCTCGGGTTGATTCCGTTAAATTCCGTTGTGTTCCTTTCCGTTCCCTTCCATTCCGTTCCACGCGGGTTGATTCAATTCCATTCTATTACATTGAATACCATTCCATTCCATTCCATTCCATTCTACTCGGATTGATTCCATTCCATTCCATTCTATTCCAGTCCATTCCAATCCATTCGATTCTACTCGGGTTGATTGCATTCCATTCCATTCCATTCGATTCCATTCCATTCCATTCCATTCCCTTCCAACCCATTCCATTCTACTCGGGTTGATTCCATTCCATTCCGTTCAATTCCATTCCATTCCTTTCCATTCCATTCCATTCCATTCCATTCCATTCCATTCCATTCCAATCCATTCCATTCTACTCAGGTTGATTCCATTCCGTTCCACTCGATTCCATTCGATTCCATTCCATTGCATTCCATTCCATTCCATTCCATTCCATTCCATTCCATTCCATTCCTTTCCATTCCATTCCATTCCATTCCCTTCCATTCCATTCCATTGCATTCCGTTCTACTCAGGTTGATTCCATTCTATTCCATTCCATTCCATTCGATTCCATTCGATTCCATTCCATTCCATTCCATTCCATTCCATTCCATTCCATTCCATTCCTTTCCATTCTACTCGGGTTGATTCCATGCCGTTCCGTTAAGTTCCATTCCATCCCATCCCGACCCGTCCCGTCCCGACCCGTCCCGTTCCATCCTGTTCCGTTCTGCTCGGGTTGATTCCGTTCCATTCCGTTCCGTTCCTTTCTGTTCCGTTCCATTCCGTTCCATGCAGGTTGATTCAATTCCATTCTATTACATTGAATTCCATTCCATTCCATTCCATTCCATTCCATTCCATTCCATTCCATTCCATTCCATTCTATTCGGATTGATTCCATTCCATTCCTTTCCATTTAATTCCAGTCCATTTCAATCCATTCCATTCTACTCGGGTTGATTCCATTCCATTCCATTCCATTCCATTGCATTCCATTCCATTCCATTCCATTCGATTCCATTCTATTCCATTCCATTCCATTCCATTCCATTCCATTCCATTCCATTCGATTCCATTCCATTCCGTTCCATTCCATTCCATTCCATTCTATTCCATTGAATTCCTTTCCATTGCATTCCATTCCATTCCATTCCTTTCCATTCAATTCCATTCCATTCCATTCCGTTCTACTTGGGTTGATCATTCCATTCAATTAAATTCCATTCCATTCCATTCCATTCCATTCCATTCCATTCCATTCCATTCCACTCCATTCCACTCGGGTTGATTCCATGCTGTTCCGTTCCGTTCCATTCCGTCCCATCTCGACCCGTCCCGTCCCGTCCCGTCCCGTCCCATCCCGTTCCGTGCTGCTCGGGATGATTACATTCCATTCCGTTCCGTTCCTTTCCGTTCCGTTCCATTCCATTCCACGCGGGTTGATTCAATTCCATTCCATTACATTGAATTCCATTCCATTCCATTCCATTCCATTCTACTCGGATTGATTCCATTCCATTCCATTCCATTCCAGGCCATTCCAATCCATTCCATTCTACTGGGGTTGATTCCATTCCATTCCATTCCATTTCATTCCATTCCATTCCATTCCATTCCATTCCATTCGATTTCATTCGATTCCATTCCATTCAATTCCATTCCAATCCATTCCATTCTACTCGGGTTGATTCCATTCCATTCCATTCCATTTCATTCCATTCCATTCCATTCCGTTCCATTCCATTCTACTCGGGTTGATTCCATTCTATTCCATTCGATTCCATTCGATTCCATTCGATTCCATTCCATTCCATTCCATTCCATTCCATTCCATTCCATTCCATTCCATTCCATTCCATTCCATTCCATTCTATTCCATTGAATTCCTTTCCATACCATTCCATTCCATTCCATTCCATTCCATTCCATTCCATTCCATTCCATTCCATTCCATTCCATTCCATTCCATTCCATTCCGTTCTACTCGGGTTGATTCCATGCCGTTCCGTTCCATTCCATTCCGTCCCATCCCGACCCGTCCCGTCCCGTCCCGTCCCGTCCTATCCCGTTCCGTTCTGCTCGGGTTGATTCCGTTCCATTCCGTTCCGTTAATTTCCGTTCCGTTCCATTCCGTTCCACGCGGGTTGATTCAATTCCATTCTATTACATTGAATACAATTCCATTCCATTCTACTCGGATTGATTCCATTCAATTCCATTCTATTCCAGTCCATTCCAATCCATTCGATTCTTCTCGGGTTGATAGCATTCCATTCCATTCCATTCCATTCCATTCGATTCCATTCCATTCCATTCCATTCCCTTCCAACCCATTCCATTCTACTGGGGTTGATTCCATTCCATTCCATTCCATTCCATTCCATTCCATTCCATTCCATTCCATTCCATTCCATTCCATTCGATTTCATTCGATTCCATTCCATTCCATTCCATTCCAATCCATTCCATTCTACTCGGGTTGATTCCATTCCATTGCATTCCATTACATTCCATTCCATTCCATCCCGTTCCATTCCATTCCATTCCATTCCATTCCATTCCATTCGATTCCATTCCATTCCATTCCATTCCTTTCCATTCCATTCCATTCCATTCCATTCCATTCTAGTCGCGTTGATTCCATTCTTTTCCATTCCATTTTCCATTCGATTCAATTTGATTCCGTTCGATTCCATTCGATTCCATTCCATTTCATTCCATTCTATTCCATTGAATTCCATTCCATTCCATTCCATTCCATTCCATTCCCTTCCAACCCATTCCATTCTACTCGGGTTGATTCCATTCCATTCCATTCCATTCCATTCCATTCCGTTCCTTTCCATTCCGTTCCATTCCATTCCATTCCATTCCATTCCATTCCATTCCGTTCCATTCCAATCCATTCCATTCTACTCAGGTTGATTCCATTCCGTTCCACTCGATTCCATTCGATTCCATTCCATTCCATTCCATTCCATTCCATTCCATTCCCTTCCATTCCATTCCATTCCATTCCCTTCCATTCCATTCCATTCCATTCCATTCCATTCCATTCCATTCCTTTCTACTCGAGTTGATTCCATTCCATTCCATTCCATTCCATTCCATTCCATTCCATTCCATTCCATTCCATTCCATTCCATTCCACTCCATTCCACTCCGGTTGATTCCATGCTGTTCCGTTCCGTTCCATTCTGTACCATCTCGACCCGTCCCATCCCGTCCCGTCCCTTCCCATCCCGTTCCGTTCTGCTCGGGTTGATTACATTCCATTCCGTTCCGTTCCTTTCCGTTCCGTTCCATTCCGTTCCACGCGGGTTGATTCAATTCCATTCTATTACATTGAATTCCATTCCATTCCATTCCATTCCATTCTACTCGGATTGATTCCATTCCATTCCATTCCATTCCAGGCCTTTCCAATCCATTCCATTCTACTGGGGTTGATTCCATTCCATTCCATTCCATTTCATTCCATTCCATTCCATTCCATTCCATTCCATTCGATTTCATTCGATTCGATTCCATTCCATTCCATTCCAATCCATTCCATTCTACTCGGGTTGATTCCATTCCGTTCCAATCCATTTCATTCCATTCCATTCCATTCCGTTCCATTCCATTCTACTCGGGTTGATTCCATTCTATTCCACTCGATTCCATTCGATTCCATTTGATTCCATTCCATTCCATTCCATTCCATTCCATTCCATTCCATTCCATTCCATTCCATTCCATTCTATTCCATTGAATTCCTTTCCATTCCATTCCATTCCATTCCATTCCATTCCATTCCATTCCATTCCATTCCATTCCATTCCGTTCTACTCGGGTTGATTCCATTCCATTCCATTCCATTCCATTCCATTCCGTTCTACTCGGGTTGATTCCATGCCGTTCCATTCCATTCCATTCCGTCCCATCCCGACACGTCCCGTCCCGTGCCGTCCCGTCCTATCCCGTTCCGTTCTGCTCGGGTTGATTCCGTTAAATTCCGTTGTGTTCCTTTCCGTTCCCTTCCATTCCGTTCCACGCGGGTTGATTCAATTCCATTCTATTACATTGAATACCATTCCATTCCATTCCATTCCATTCTACTCGGATTGATTCCATTCCATTCCATTCTATTCCAGTCCATTCCAATCCATTCGATTCTACTCGGGTTGATTGCATTCCATTCCATTCCATTCGATTCCATTCCATTCCATTCCATTCCCTTCCAACCCATTCCATTCTACTCGGGTTGATTCCATTCCATTCCGTTCAATTCCATTCCATTCCTTTCCATTCCATTCCATTCCATTCCATTCCATTCCATTCCATTCCAATCCATTCCATTCTACTCAGGTTGATTCCATTCCGTTCCACTCGATTCCATTCGATTCCATTCCATTGCATTCCATTCCATTCCATTCCATTCCATTCCATTCCATTCCATTCCTTTCCATTCCATTCCATTCCATTCCCTTCCATTCCATTCCATTGCATTCCGTTCTACTCAGGTTGATTCCATTCTATTCCATTCCATTCCATTCGATTCCATTCGATTCCATTCCATTCCATTCCATTCCATTCCATTCCATTCCATTCCATTCCTTTCCATTCTACTCGGGTTGATTCCATGCCGTTCCGTTAAGTTCCATTCCATCCCATCCCGACCCGTCCCGTCCCGACCCGTCCCGTTCCATCCTGTTCCGTTCTGCTCGGGTTGATTCCGTTCCATTCCGTTCCGTTCCTTTCTGTTCCGTTCCATTCCGTTCCATGCAGGTTGATTCAATTCCATTCTATTACATTGAATTCCATTCCATTCCATTCCATTCCATTCCATTCCATTCCATTCCATTCCATTCCATTCTATTCGGATTGATTCCATTCCATTCCTTTCCATTTAATTCCAGTCCATTTCAATCCATTCCATTCTACTCGGGTTGATTCCATTCCATTCCATTCCATTCCATTGCATTCCATTCCATTCCATTCCATTCGATTCCATTCTATTCCATTCCATTCCATTCCATTCCATTCCATTCCATTCCATTCGATTCCATTCCATTCCGTTCCATTCCATTCCATTCCATTCTATTCCATTGAATTCCTTTCCATTGCATTCCATTCCATTCCATTCCTTTCCATTCAATTCCATTCCATTCCATTCCGTTCTACTTGGGTTGATCATTCCATTCAATTAAATTCCATTCCATTCCATTCCATTCCATTCCATTCCATTCCATTCCATTCCACTCCATTCCACTCGGGTTGATTCCATGCTGTTCCGTTCCGTTCCATTCCGTCCCATCTCGACCCGTCCCGTCCCGTCCCGTCCCGTCCCATCCCGTTCCGTGCTGCTCGGGATGATTACATTCCATTCCGTTCCGTTCCTTTCCGTTCCGTTCCATTCCATTCCACGCGGGTTGATTCAATTCCATTCCATTACATTGAATTCCATTCCATTCCATTCCATTCCATTCTACTCGGATTGATTCCATTCCATTCCATTCCATTCCAGGCCATTCCAATCCATTCCATTCTACTGGGGTTGATTCCATTCCATTCCATTCCATTTCATTCCATTCCATTCCATTCCATTCCATTCCATTCGATTTCATTCGATTCCATTCCATTCAATTCCATTCCAATCCATTCCATTCTACTCGGGTTGATTCCATTCCATTCCATTCCATTTCATTCCATTCCATTCCATTCCGTTCCATTCCATTCTACTCGGGTTGATTCCATTCTATTCCATTCGATTCCATTCGATTCCATTCGATTCCATTCCATTCCATTCCATTCCATTCCATTCCATTCCATTCCATTCCATTCCATTCCATTCCATTCCATTCTATTCCATTGAATTCCTTTCCATACCATTCCATTCCATTCCATTCCATTCCATTCCATTCCATTCCATTCCATTCCATTCCATTCCATTCCATTCCATTCCATTCCGTTCTACTCGGGTTGATTCCATGCCGTTCCGTTCCATTCCATTCCGTCCCATCCCGACCCGTCCCGTCCCGTCCCGTCCCGTCCTATCCCGTTCCGTTCTGCTCGGGTTGATTCCGTTCCATTCCGTTCCGTTAATTTCCGTTCCGTTCCATTCCGTTCCACGCGGGTTGATTCAATTCCATTCTATTACATTGAATACAATTCCATTCCATTCTACTCGGATTGATTCCATTCAATTCCATTCTATTCCAGTCCATTCCAATCCATTCGATTCTTCTCGGGTTGATAGCATTCCATTCCATTCCATTCCATTCCATTCGATTCCATTCCATTCCATTCCATTCCCTTCCAACCCATTCCATTCTACTGGGGTTGATTCCATTCCATTCCATTCCATTCCATTCCATTCCATTCCATTCCATTCCATTCCATTCCATTCCATTCGATTTCATTCGATTCCATTCCATTCCATTCCATTCCAATCCATTCCATTCTACTCGGGTTGATTCCATTCCATTGCATTCCATTACATTCCATTCCATTCCATCCCGTTCCATTCCATTCCATTCCATTCCATTCCATTCCATTCCATTCCATTCCATTCCATTCCATTCCAATCCATTCCATTCTACTCAGGTTGATTCCATTCCGTTCCACTCGATTCCATTCGATTCCATTCCATTCCATTCCATTCCATTCCATTCCATTCCTTTCCATTCCATTCCATTCCATTCCCTTCCATTCCATTCCATTGCATTCCGTTCTACTCAGGTTGATTCCATTCTATTCCATTCCATTCCATTCGATTCCATTCGATTCCATTCCATTCCATTCCAATCCATTCCATTCCATTCCATTCCATTCCTTTCCATTCTACTCGGGTTGATTCCATGCCGTTCTGTTCCGTTCCATTCCATCCCATCCCGACCCGTCCCGTCCCGACCCGTCCCGTTCCATCCCGTTCCGTTCTGCTCGGGTTGATTCCGTTCCATTCCGTTCCGTTCCTTTCTGTTCCGTTCCATTCCGTTCCATGCAGGTTGATTCAATTCCATTCTATTACATTGAATTCCATTCCATTCCACTCCATTCCATTCCATTCCATTCCATTCCATTCCATTCCATTCCATTCCATTCCATTCTATTCGGATTGATTCCATTCCATTCCTTTCCATTCCATTCCAGTCCATTTCAATCCATTCCATTCTACTCGGGTTGATTCCATTCCATTCCATTCCATTCCATTCCATTGCATTCCATTCCATTCCATTCCATTCCATTCCATTCCATTCTATTCCATTCCATTCCATTCCATTATATTCCATTCCATTCCATTCCATTCGATTCCATTCCATTCCATTCCATTCCATTCCATTCCATTCCATTCCATTCTATTCCATTGAATTCCTTTCCATTGCATTCCATTCCATTCCATTCCTTTCCATTCAATTCCATTCCATTCCATTCCGTTCTACTTGGGTTGATCATTCCATTCAATTCCATTCCATTCCATTCCATTCCATTCCATTCCATTCCATTCCATTCCATTCCAGTCCATTCCACTCGGGTTGATTCCATGCTGTTCCGTTCCGTTCCATTCCGTCCCATCTCGACCCGTCCCGTCCCGTCCCGTCCCGTCCCATCCCGTTCCGTGCTGCTCGGGATGATTACATTCCATTCCGTTCCGTTCCTTTCCGTTCCGTTCCATTCCATTCCACGCGGGTTGATTCAATTCCATTCCATTACGTTGAATTACATTCCATTCCATTCCATTCCATTCTACTCGGATTGATTCCATTCCATTCCATTCCATTCCAGGCCATTCCAATCCATTCCATTCTACTGGGGTTGATTCCATTCCATTCCATTCCATTTCATTCCATTCCATTCCATTCCATTCCATTCGATTTCATTTGATTCCATTCCATTCCATTCCATTCCAATCCATTCCATTCTACTCGGGTTGATTCCATTCCATTCCATTCCATTTCATTCCATTCCATTCCATTCCGTTCCATTCCATTCTACTCGGGTTGATTCCATTCTATTCCATTCGATTCCATTCGATTCCATTCGATTCCATTCCATTCCATTCCATTCCATTCCATTCCATTCCATTCCATTCCATTCCATTCCATTCCATTCCTTTGCATTCCTTTCCATTTCAATCCATTCCATTCCATTGCATTCCATTCCATTTCATTCCATTCCATTCCATTCCATTCCGTTCTACTCGGGTTGATTCCATTCCATTCCATTCCATTCCATTCCATTCCATTCCTTTCCACTCCATTACATTCCACTCGGGTTCATTCCATTCCATTCCATTCCGTTCTACTCGGGTTGATTCCATTCTATTCCATTCCATTCCATTCGATTTCATTCGATTCCATTCGATTCCATTCCATTCCAATCCATTCCATTGCGTTCTACTCAGTTTGATCATTCCATTCCATTCCATTCCATTCCATTCCATTCCATTCCATTCCATTCCATTCCGTTCTACTCGGGTTGATTCCATTCTATTCCATTCCATTCCATTCGATTCCATTCGATTCCATTCGATTTCATTCCATTCCATTCCATTCCATTCCATTCCATTCCATTCCATTCCATTCCATTCCATTCTATTCCATTGAATTCCATTCCATTCCATTCCATTCCATTCCATTCCATTCCATACCGTTCTACTCGGGATGATCATTCCATTCCATTCCATTCCATTCCATTCCATTCCATTCCATTCCATTTCATTCCATTCCATTCCATTCCATTCCATTCCATTCCATTCCATTCCATTCCGTTGTACTCGGGTTGATTCCATTCTATTCCGTTCCGTTGTACTCGGGTTAATTCCATTCTATTCCATTCCATTCCATTCGATTCCATTCAATTTCATTCCATTCCATTCCATTCCATTCTATTCCATTGAATTCCATTCCATTCCATTCCATTCTATTCCATTCCATTCCATACCATTCTACTCGGGATGATCATTCCATTCCATTCCATTCCATTCCATTCCATTCCATTCCATTCCATTCCATTTCATTCCATTCCATTCCATTCCATTCCATTCCATTCCATTCCATTCCATTCAATTCCGTTGTACTCGGGTTGATTTCCATTCCATTCCATTCCGTTCCATTCCATTCCATTCCATTCCATTCCAATCCATTCCATTCCATTCCTTTCCATTCCATTCCATTCCATTCCATTCCATTCCATTCCATTCCATTCCCTTACATTACATTCCTTTCTATTCTATTTTTCCGTTCTACTCAGGTTCATTCCATTGAGTTCCGTTCCGTTCCGTTCTGTCCCGTCCCGTCCCGTCCCGTCCCGTCCCGTCCCGTCCCGTCCCGTGCCATTGTACTCGGGTTGATTCCACTCCACCCGTTCCGTTCCTTTCCGTTCCGTTCGATTCCGTTCCACGCGGGTTGATTCAATTCCATTCTATTCTATTCCATTCCATTCCATTCCATTCCTTTCCATTCCATTCCATTCCAATCCATTCCATTCTACTCGAGTTGATTCCATTCAATTCCATTCCATTCCATTCCATTCCATTCCATTCCATTCCATTCCATTCCATTCCATTCCATTCCATTCCATTCCGTTCTACTCGGGTTGATTCCATTCTTTTCCATTCGATTCCAATCGATTCCATTCGATTCCATTCCATTCCATTCCATTCCACTCCATTCCATTGCATTCCATTCCGTTCTACTCGGGTTCATTCTATCCCATTCCGTTACGTTGCGTTCCGTTCCATTCCATTCCATTCCATTCCATTCCATTCCATTCCGTTCTACTCGGGTTGATTCCATGGCTTTCCATTCCATTCCGTTCCATTCTGTTCTCTTCCTTTCCGTTCCGTTCTACTCGGGATGATTCCATTCTATTCCATTCCATTCCATTCCATTCCATTCCATTCCATTCCATTCCATTCCTTTCTACTCGGGTTGAGCATTCCATTCCATTCCATTCCATTCCATTCCATTCCATTTCATTCCATTCCATTCCATTCCATTCCATTCCATTCCATTCCATTCCGTTGTACTCGGGTTGATTCCATTCTATTCCGTTCCGTTGTACTCGGGTTAATTACATTCTATTCCATTCCATTCCATTCGATTCCATTCGATTTCATTCCATTCCATTCCATTCCATTCTATTCCATTGAATTCCATTCCATTCCATTCCATTCTATTCCATTCCATTCCATACCGTTCTACTCGGGATGATCATTCCATTCCATTCCATTCCATTCCATTCCATTCCATTCCATTCCATTCCATTCCATTCCATTCCATTCCATTCCATTCCATTCCGTTGTATTCGGGTTGATTACCATTCCATTCCATTCCGTTAAATTCCATTCCATTCCATTCCATTCCAATCCATTCCATTCCATTCCATTCCATTCCATTCCATTCCATTCCATTCCATTCCATTCCATTCCATTCCTTTCTATTCTATTTTTCCGTTCTACTCGGGTTGATTCCATTGAGTTCCGTTCCGTTCCGTTCCGTCCCGTCCCGTCCCGTCCCGTCCCGTCCCGTCCCGTCCCGTCCCGTGCCATTGTACTCGGGTTGATTCCATTCCATCCCGTTCCGTTCCTTTCCGTTCCGTTCGATTCCGTTCCACGCGGGTTGATTCAATTCCATTCTATTCTATTCCATTCCATTCCATTCCATTCCTTTCCATTCCATTCCATTCCAATCCATTCCATTCTACTCGAGTTGATTCCATTCCATTCCATTCCATTCCATTCCATTCCATTCCATTCCATTCCATTCCATTCCGTTCTACTCGGGTTGATTCCATTCTTTTCCATTCGATTCCAATCGATTCCATTCGATTCCATTCCATTCCATTCCATTCCATTCCATTCCATTCCGTTCTACTCGGGTTCATTCTATCCCATTCCGTTCCGTTGCGTTCCGTTCCATTCCATTCCATTCCATTCCATTCCATTCCATTCCGTTCTACTCGGGTTGATTCCATGGCTTTCCATTCCATTCCATTCCATTCCGTTCTGTTCCTTTCCGTTCCGTTCTACTCGGGATGATTCCATTCTATTCCATTCCATTCCATTCCATTCCATTCCATTCCATTCCATTCCATTCCTTTCTACTCGGGTTGAGCATTCCATTCCATTCCATTCCATTCCATTCCATTCCATTCCATTCCATTCCATTCCATTCTATTCTATTCCATTCCATTCCATTCCGTTCCGTTCTACTCGGGTGGATCATTCCATTCCATTCCATTCCATTCCATTTCATTCCATTTTTTCCATTCCATTCCATTCCATTCCGTTCTACTCGGGTTGATTCCATTGAGTTCCATTCCGTTCCGTTCCGTCCTGTCCCGTCCCGTCCCGTCCCTTCCCGTCCCATCCCGTGCCGTTGTACTCGGGTTGATTGCATTCCATTCCGTTCCGTTCCTTTCCATTCCATTCCATTCCGTTCCAAGCGGGTTGATTCAATTCAATTCTATTCTATTCCATTCCATCCCATTCCATTCTACTTGGATTGATTCCATTCCATTTCATTCCATTCCAGTCCAATCCAATCCATTCCATTCTACTCGGGTTGATTCCATTCCATTCCATTCCATTCCATTCCATTCCATTCCATTCCATTCCATTCCGTTCTACTCGGGTTGATTCCATTCTTTTCCATTCCATTCCAATCGATTCCATTCGATTCCATTCCATTCGATTCCATTCCATTCCATTCCATTCCATTCCATTCCATTCTATTCCATTGAATTCCTTTCCATTGCATTCCATTCCATTCCATTCCTTTCCATTCCATTCCATTCCATTCCATTCCGTTCTACTTGGGTTGATCATTCCATTCAATTCCATTCCATTCCATTCCATTCCATTCCATTGCATTCCATTCCATTCCATTACATTCTATTCCATTCTATTCCATTCCATTCCATTCGATTCCATTCCATTCCATTCGATTCCATTCCATTCCATTCCATTCCATTCCATTCCATTCTATTCCATTGAATTCCTTTCCATTGCATTCCATTCCATTCCATTCCTTTCCATTCCATTCCATTCCATTCCATTCCGTTCTACTTGGGTTGATCATTCCATTCAATTCCATTCCTTTCCATTCCATTCCATTCCATTCCATTCCATTCCATTCCATTCCACTCCATTCCACTCGGGTTGATTCCATGCTGTTCCGTTCCGTTCCATTCCGTCCCATCTAGACCCGTCCCGTCCCGTCCCGTCCCGTCCCATCCCGTTCCGTGCTGCTCGGGATGATTACATTCCATTCCGTTCCATTCCTTTCCGTTCCGTTCCATTCCATTCCACGCGGGTTGATTCAATTCCATTCCATTACATTGAATTCCATTCCATTCCATTCCATTCCATTCTACTCGGATTGATTCCATTCCATTCCATTCCATTCCAGGCCATTCCAATCCATTCCATTCTACTGGGGTTGATTCCATTCCATTCCATTCCATTTCATTCCATTCCATTACATTCCATTCCATTCGATTTCATTCGATTCCATTCTATTCCATTCCATTCCAATCCATTCCATTCTACTCGGGTTGATTCCATTCCATTCCATTCCATTTCATTCCATTCCATTCCATTCCGTTCCATTCCATTCTACTCGGGTTGATTCCATTCTATTCCATTCGATTCCATTCGATTCCATTCGATTCCATTCCATTCCATTCCATTCCATTCCATTCCATTCCATTCTATTCCATTGAATTCCTTTCCATTCCATTCCATTCCATTCCATTCCATTCCATTCCATTCCATTCCATTCCATTCCATTCCATTCCGTTCTACTCGGGTTGACTCCATTCCATTCCATTCCATTCCATTCCATTCCATTCCATTCCATTCCATTCCCTTCCGTTCTACTCGGGTTGATTCCATTCCGTTCCGTTCCATTCCATTCCGTCCCATAACGACCCGTCCCGTCCCGTCCCGTCCCGTCCTATCCCGTTCCGTTCTGCTCTGGTTGATTCCGTTCCATTCCGTTCCGTTCCTTTCCGTTCCGTTCCAATCCGTTCCACGCGGGTTGATTCAATTCCATTCTATTACTTTGAATACCATTCCATTCCATTCTACTCGGATTGATTCCATTCAATTCCATTCTATTCCAGTCCATTCCAATCCATTCGATTCTTCTCGGGTTGATTGCATTCCATTCCATTCCATTCCATTCCATTCGATTCCATTCCATTCCATTCCATTCCCTTCCAACCCATTCCATTCTACTCGGGTTGATTCCATTCCATTCCATTCCATTCCATTCCATTCCGTTCCTTTCCATTCCGTTCCATTCCATTCCATTCCATTCCATTCCATTCCATTCCGTTCCATTCCAATCCATTCCATTCTACTCAGGTTGATTCCATTCCGTTCCACTCGATTCCATTCGATTCCATTCCATTCCATTCCATTCCATTCCATTCCCTTCCATTCCATTCCATTCCATTCCCTTCCATTCCATTCCATTCCATTCCATTCCATTCCATTCCATTCCTTTCTACTCGAGTTGATTCCATTCCATTCCATTCCATTCCATTCCATTCCATTCCATTCCATTCCATTCCATTCCATTCCACTCCATTCCACTCCGGTTGATTCCATGCTGTTCCGTTCCGTTCCATTCTGTACCATCTCGACCCGTCCCATCCCGTCCCGTCCCTTCCCATCCCGTTCCGTTCTGCTCGGGTTGATTACATTCCATTCCGTTCCGTTCCTTTCCGTTCCGTTCCATTCCGTTCCACGCGGGTTGATTCAATTCCATTCTATTACATTGAATTCCATTCCATTCCATTCCATTCCATTCTACTCGGATTGATTCCATTCCATTCCATTCCATTCCAGGCCTTTCCAATCCATTCCATTCTACTGGGGTTGATTCCATTCCATTCCATTCCATTTCATTCCATTCCATTCCATTCCATTCCATTCCATTCGATTTCATTCGATTCGATTCCATTCCATTCCATTCCAATCCATTCCATTCTACTCGGGTTGATTCCATTCCGTTCCAATCCATTTCATTCCATTCCATTCCATTCCGTTCCATTCCATTCTACTCGGGTTGATTCCATTCTATTCCACTCGATTCCATTCGATTCCATTTGATTCCATTCCATTCCATTCCATTCCATTCCATTCCATTCCATTCCATTCCATTCCATTCTATTCCATTGAATTCCTTTCCATTCCATTCCATTCCATTCCATTCCATTCCATTCCATTCCATTCCATTCCATTCCATTCCATTCCATTCCATTCCGTTCTACTCGGGTTGATTCCATTCCATTCCATTCCATTCCATTCCATTCCGTTCTACTCGGGTTGATTCCATGCCGTTCCATTCCATTCCATTCCGTCCCATCCCGACACGTCCCGTCCCGTGCCGTCCCGTCCTATCCCGTTCCGTTCTGCTCGGGTTGATTCCGTTAAATTCCGTTCTGTTCCTTTCCGTTCCCTTCCATTCCGTTCCACGCGGGTTGATTCAATTCCATTCTATTACATTGAATACCATTCCATTCCATTCCATTCCATTCTACTCGGATTGATTCCATTCCATTCCATTCTATTCCAGTCCATTCCAATCCATTCGATTCTACTCGAGTTGATTGCATTCCATTCCATTCCATTCGATTCCATTCCATTCCATTCCATTCCCTTCCAACCCATTCCATTCTACTCGGGTTGATTCCATTCCATTCCGTTCAATTCCATTCCATTCCTTTCCATTCCATTCCATTCCATTCCATTCCATTCCATTCCATTCCATTCCATTCCATTCCAATCCATTCCATTCTACTCTGGTTGATTCCATTCCGTTCCACTTGATTCCATTCGATTCCATTCCATTGCATTCCTTTCCATTCCATTCCATTCCATTCCATTCCATTCCTTTCCATTCCATTCCATTCCATTCCCTTCCATTCCATTCCATTGCATTCCGTTCTACTCAGGTTGATTCCATTCTATTCCATTCCATTCCATTCGATTCCATTCGATTCCATTCCATTCCATTCCATTCCATTCCATTCCATTCCATTCCATTCCATTCCATTCCTTTCCATTCTACTCGGGTTGATTCCATGCCGTTCCGTTAAGTTCCATTCCATCCCATCCCGACCCGTCCCTTCCCGACCCGTCCCGTTCCATCCTGTTCCGTTCTGCTCGGGTTGATTCCGTTCCATTCCGTTCCGTTCCTTTCTGTTCCGTTCCATTCCGTTCCATGCAGGTTGATTCAATTCCATTCTATTACATTGAATTCCATTCCATTCCATTCCATTCCATTCCATTCCATTCCATTCCATTCCATTCCATTCCATTCTATTCGGATTGATTCCATTCCATTCCTTTCCATTTAATTCCAGTCCATTTCAATCCATTCCATTCTACTCGGGTTGATTCCATTCCATTCCATTCCATTCCATTGCATTCCATTCCATTCCATTCCATTCGATTCCATTCTATTCCATTCCATTCCATTCCATTCCATTCCATTCCATTCCATTCGATTCCATTCCATTCCGTTCCATTCCATTCCATTCCATTCTATTCCATTGAATTCCTTTCCATTGCATTCCATTCCATTCCATTCCTTTCCATTCAATTCCATTCCATTCCATTCCGTTCTACTTGGGTTGATCATTCCATTCAATTAAATTCCATTCCATTCCATTCCATTCCATTCCATTCCATTCCATTCCATTCCACTCCATTCCACTCGGGTTGATTCCATGATGTTCCGTTCCGTTCCATTCCGTCCCATCTCGACCCGTCCCGTCCCGTCCCGTCCCGTCCCATCCCGTTCCGTGCTGCTCGGGATGATTACATTCCATTCCGTTCCGTTCCTTTCCGTTCCGTTCCATTCCATTCCACGCGTGTTGATTCGATTCCATTCCATTACATTGAATTACATTCCATTCCATTCCATTCCATTCTACTCGGATTGATTCCATTCCATTCCATTCCATTCCAGGCCATTCCAATCCATTCCATTCTACTGGGGTTGATTCCATTCCATTCCATTCCATTTCATTCCATTCCATTCCATTCCATTCCATTCCATTCGATTTCATTCGATTCCATTCCATTAAATTCCATTCCAATCCATTCCATTCTACTCGGGTTGATTCCATTCCATTCCATTCCATTTCATTCCATTCCATTCCATTCCGTTCCATTCCATTCTACTCGGGTTGATTCCATTCTATTCCATTCGATTCCATTCGATTCCATTCGATTCCATTCCATTCCATTCCATTCCATTCCATTCCATTCCATTCCATTCCATTCTATTCCATTGAATTCCTTTCCATACCATTCCATTCCATTCCATTCCATTCCATTCCATTCCATTCCATTCCATTCCATTCCATTCCATTCCATTCCATTCCATTCCATTCCATTCCATTCCATGCCATTCCGTTCTACTCGGGTTGATTCCATGCCGTTCCGTTCCATTCCATTCCGTCCCATCCCGACCCGTCCCGTCCCGTCCCGTCCCGTCCTATCCCGTTCCGTTCTGCTCGGGTTGATTCCGTTCCATTCCGTTCCGTTAATTTCCGTTCCGTTCCATTCCGTTCCACGCGGGTTGATTCAATTCCATTCTATTACATTGAATACAATTCCATTCCATTCTACTCGGATTGATTCCATTCAATTCCATTCTATTCCAGTCCATTCCAATCCATTCGATTCTTCTCGGGTTGATAGCATTCCATTCCATTCCATTCCATTCCATTCGATTCCATTCCATTCCATTCCATTCCCTTCCAACCCATTCCATTCTACTGGGGTTGATTCCATTCCATTCCATTCCATTCCATTCCATTCCATTCCATTCCATTCCATTCCATTCCATTCCATTCCATTCCATTCCATTCGATTTCATTCGATTCCATTCCATTCCATTCCATTCCAATCCATTCCATTCTACTCGGGTTGATTCCATTCCATTGCATTCCATTACATTCCATTCCATTCCATCCCGTTCCATTCCATTCCATTCCATTCCATTCCATTCCATTCGATTCCATTCCATTCCATTCCATTCCGTTCCATTCCATTCCATTCCATTCCATTCCATTCTACTCGCGTTGATTCCATTCTTTTCCATTCCATTTTCCATTCGATTCAATACGATTCCGTTCGATTCCATTCGATTCCATTCCATTCCATTCCATTCTATTCCATTGAATTCCATTCCATTCCATTCCATTCCATTCCATTCCATTCCATTCCGTTCTACTCGGGTTCATTCTATCCCATTCCGTTCCGTTGCGTTCCGTTCCATTCCATTCCATTCCATTCCATTCCGTTCTACTCGGGTTGATTCCATGGCTTTCCATTCCATTCCGTTCCATTCCTTTCTGTTCCTTTCCGTTCCGTTCTACTCGGGATGATTCCATTCTATTCCATTCCATTCCATTCCATTCCATTCCATTCCATTCCATTCCATTCCTTTCTACTCGGGTTGAGCATTCCATTCCATTCCATTCCATTCCATTCCATTCCATTCCATTCCATTCCATTCCATTCCATTCCATTCCATTCTGTTCTATTCCATTCCATTCCATTCCGTTCCGTTCTACTCGGGTGGATCATTCCATTCCATTCCATTCCATTCCATTTCATTCCATTTTTTCCATTCCATTCCATTCCATTCCGTTCTACTCGGGTTGATTCCATTGAGTTCCATTCCGTTCCGTTCTGTCCTGTCCCGTCCCGTCCCGTCCCTTCCCGTCCCATCCCGTGCCGTTGTACTCGGGTTGATTGCATTCCATTCCGTTCCGTTCCTTTCCATTCCATTCCATTCCGTTCCAAGCGGGTTGATTCAATTCAATTCTATTCTATTCCATTCCATTCCATTCCATTCTACTCGGATTGATTCCATTCCATTTCATTCCATTCCAGTCCAATCCAATCCATTCCATTCTACTCGGGTTGATTCCATTCCATTCCATTCCATTCCATTCCATTCCATTCCATTCCATTCCATTCCATTCCGTTCTACTCGGGTTGATTCCATTCTTTTCCATTCCATTCCAATCGATTCCATTCGATTCCATTCCATTCGATTCCATTCCATTCCATTCCATTCCATTCCATTCCATTCTATTCCATTGAATTCCTTTCCATTGCATTCCATTCCATTCCATTCCTTTCCATTCCATTCCATTCCATTCCATTCCGTTCTACTTGGGTTGATCATTCCATTCAATTCCATTCCATTCCATTCCATTCCATTCCATTGCATTCCATTCCATTCCATTACATTCTATTCCATTCTATTCCATTCCATTCCATTCGATTCCATTCCATTCCATTCGATTCCATTCCATTCCATTCCATTCCATTCCATTCCATTCTATTCCATTGAATTCCTTTCCATTGCATTCCATTCCATTCCATTCCTTTCCATTCCATTCCATTCCATTCCATTCCATTCCGTTCTACTTGGGTTGATCATTCCATTCAATTCCATTCCTTTCCATTCCATTCCATTCCATTCCATTCCATTCCATTCCATTCCATTCCACTCCATTCCACTCGGGTTGATTCCATGCTGTTCCGTTCCGTTCCATTCCGTCCCATCTAGACCCGTCCCGTCCCGTCCCGTCCCGTCCCATCCCGTTCCGTGCTGCTCGGGATGATTACATTCCATTCCGTTCCATTCCTTTCCGTTCCGTTCCATTCCATTCCACGCGGGTTGATTCAATTCCATTCCATTACATTGAATTCCATTCCATTCCATTCCATTCCATTCTACTCGGATTGATTCCATTCCATTCCATTCCATTCCAGGCCATTCCAATCCATTCCATTCTACTGGGGTTGATTCCATTCCATTCCATTCCATTTCATTCCATTCCATTACATTCCATTCCATTCGATTTCATTCGATTCCATTCTATTCCATTCCATTCCAATCCATTCCATTCTACTCGGGTTGATTCCATTCCATTCCATTCCATTTCATTCCATTCCATTCCATTCCGTTCCATTCCATTCTACTCGGGTTGATTCCATTCTATTCCATTCGATTCCATTCGATTCCATTCGATTCCATTCCATTCCATTCCATTCCATTCCATTCCATTCCATTCTATTCCATTGAATTCCTTTCCATTCCATTCCATTCCATTCCATTCCATTCCATTCCATTCCATTCCATTCCATTCCATTCCATTCCATTCCATTCCGTTCTACTCGGGTTGACTCCATTCCATTCCATTCCATTCCATTCCATTCCATTCCATTCCATTCCATTCCCTTCCGTTCTACTCGGGTTGATTCCATTCCGTTCCGTTCCATTCCATTCCGTCCCATAACGACCCGTCCCGTCCCGTCCCGTCCCGTCCTATCCCGTTCCGTTCTGCTCTGGTTGATTCCGTTCCATTCCGTTCCGTTCCTTTCCGTTCCGTTCCATTCCGTTCCACGCGGGTTGATTCAATTCCATTCTATTACTTTGAATACCATTCCATTCCATTCTACTCGGATTGATTCCATTCAATTCCATTCTATTCCAGTCCATTCCAATCCATTCGATTCTTCTCGGGTTGATTGCATTCCATTCCATTCCATTCCATTCCATTCGATTCCATTCCATTCCATTCCATTCCCTTCCAACCCATTCCATTCTACTCGGGTTGATTCCATTCCATTCCATTCCATTCCATTCCATTCCGTTCCTTTCCATTCCGTTCCATTCCATTCCATTCCATTCCATTCCATTCCATTCCGTTCCATTCCAATCCATTCCATTCTACTCAGGTTGATTCCATTCCGTTCCACTCGATTCCATTCGATTCCATTCCATTCCATTCCATTCCATTCCATTCCATTCCCTTCCATTCCATTCCATTCCATTCCCTTCCATTCCATTCCATTCCATTCCATTCCATTCCATTCCATTCCTTTCTACTCGAGTTGATTCCATTCCATTCCATTCCATTCCATTCCATTCCATTCCATTCCATTCCATTCCATTCCATTCCATTCCACTCCATTCCACTCCGGTTGATTCCATGCTGTTCCGTTCCGTTCCATTCTGTACCATCTCGACCCGTCCCATCCCGTCCCGTCCCTTCCCATCCCGTTCCGTTCTGCTCGGGTTGATTACATTCCATTCCGTTCCGTTCCTTTCCGTTCCGTTCCATTCCGTTCCACGCGGGTTGATTCAATTCCATTCTATTACATTGAATTCCATTCCATTCCATTCCATTCCATTCTACTCGGATTGATTCCATTCCATTCCATTCCATTCCAGGCCTTTCCAATCCATTCCATTCTACTGGGGTTGATTCCATTCCATTCCATTCCATTTCATTCCATTCCATTCCATTCCATTCCATTCCATTCGATTTCATTCGATTCGATTCCATTCCATTCCATTCCAATCCATTCCATTCTACTCGGGTTGATTCCATTCCGTTCCAATCCATTTCATTCCATTCCATTCCATTCCGTTCCATTCCATTCTACTCGGGTTGATTCCATTCTATTCCACTCGATTCCATTCGATTCCATTTGATTCCATTCCATTCCATTCCATTCCATTCCATTCCATTCCATTCCATTCCATTCCATTCCATTCTATTCCATTGAATTCCTTTCCATTCCATTCCATTCCATTCCATTCCATTCCATTCCATTCCATTCCATTCCATTCCATTCCGTTCTACTCGGGTTGATTCCATTCCATTCCATTCCATTCCATTCCATTCCGTTCTACTCGGGTTGATTCCATGCCGTTCCATTCCATTCCATTCCGTCCCATCCCGACACGTCCCGTCCCGTGCCGTCCCGTCCTATCCCGTTCCGTTCTGCTCGGGTTGATTCCGTTAAATTCCGTTGTGTTCCTTTCCGTTCCCTTCCATTCCGTTCCACGCGGGTTGATTCAATTCCATTCTATTACATTGAATACCATTCCATTCCATTCCATTCCATTCTACTCGGATTGATTCCATTCCATTCCATTCTATTCCAGTCCATTCCAATCCATTCGATTCTACTCGGGTTGATTGCATTCCATTCCATTCCATTCGATTCCATTCCATTCCATTCCATTCCCTTCCAACCCATTCCATTCTACTCGGGTTGATTCCATTCCATTCCGTTCAATTCCATTCCATTCCTTTCCATTCCATTCCATTCCATTCCATTCCATTCCATTCCATTCCAATCCATTCCATTCTACTCAGGTTGATTCCATTCCGTTCCACTCGATTCCATTCGATTCCATTCCATTGCATTCCATTCCATTCCATTCCATTCCATTCCATTCCATTCCATTCCTTTCCATTCCATTCCATTCCATTCCCTTCCATTCCATTCCATTGCATTCCGTTCTACTCAGGTTGATTCCATTCTATTCCATTCCATTCCATTCGATTCCATTCGATTCCATTCCATTCCATTCCATTCCATTCCATTCCATTCCATTCCATTCCTTTCCATTCTACTCGGGTTGATTCCATGCCGTTCCGTTAAGTTCCATTCCATCCCATCCCGACCCGTCCCGTCCCGACCCGTCCCGTTCCATCCTGTTCCGTTCTGCTCGGGTTGATTCCGTTCCATTCCGTTCCGTTCCTTTCTGTTCCGTTCCATTCCGTTCCATGCAGGTTGATTCAATTCCATTCTATTACATTGAATTCCATTCCATTCCATTCCATTCCATTCCATTCCATTCCATTCCATTCCATTCCATTCTATTCGGATTGATTCCATTCCATTCCTTTCCATTTAATTCCAGTCCATTTCAATCCATTCCATTCTACTCGGGTTGATTCCATTCCATTCCATTCCATTCCATTGCATTCCATTCCATTCCATTCCATTCGATTCCATTCTATTCCATTCCATTCCATTCCATTCCATTCCATTCCATTCCATTCGATTCCATTCCATTCCGTTCCATTCCATTCCATTCCATTCTATTCCATTGAATTCCTTTCCATTGCATTCCATTCCATTCCATTCCTTTCCATTCAATTCCATTCCATTCCATTCCGTTCTACTTGGGTTGATCATTCCATTCAATTAAATTCCATTCCATTCCATTCCATTCCATTCCATTCCATTCCATTCCATTCCACTCCATTCCACTCGGGTTGATTCCATGCTGTTCCGTTCCGTTCCATTCCGTCCCATCTCGACCCGTCCCGTCCCGTCCCGTCCCGTCCCATCCCGTTCCGTGCTGCTCGGGATGATTACATTCCATTCCGTTCCGTTCCTTTCCGTTCCGTTCCATTCCATTCCACGCGGGTTGATTCAATTCCATTCCATTACATTGAATTCCATTCCATTCCATTCCATTCCATTCTACTCGGATTGATTCCATTCCATTCCATTCCATTCCAGGCCATTCCAATCCATTCCATTCTACTGGGGTTGATTCCATTCCATTCCATTCCATTTCATTCCATTCCATTCCATTCCATTCCATTCCATTCGATTTCATTCGATTCCATTCCATTCAATTCCATTCCAATCCATTCCATTCTACTCGGGTTGATTCCATTCCATTCCATTCCATTTCATTCCATTCCATTCCATTCCGTTCCATTCCATTCTACTCGGGTTGATTCCATTCTATTCCATTCGATTCCATTCGATTCCATTCGATTCCATTCCATTCCATTCCATTCCATTCCATTCCATTCCATTCCATTCCATTCCATTCCATTCTATTCCATTGAATTCCTTTCCATACCATTCCATTCCATTCCATTCCATTCCATTCCATTCCATTCCATTCCATTCCATTCCATTCCATTCCATTCCATTCCATTCCGTTCTACTCGGGTTGATTCCATGCCGTTCCGTTCCATTCCATTCCGTCCCATCCCGACCCGTCCCGTCCCGTCCCGTCCCGTCCTATCCCGTTCCGTTCTGCTCGGGTTGATTCCGTTCCATTCCGTTCCGTTAATTTCCGTTCCGTTCCATTCCGTTCCACGCGGGTTGATTCAATTCCATTCTATTACATTGAATACAATTCCATTCCATTCTACTCGGATTGATTCCATTCAATTCCATTCTATTCCAGTCCATTCCAATCCATTCGATTCTTCTCGGGTTGATAGCATTCCATTCCATTCCATTCCATTCCATTCGATTCCATTCCATTCCATTCCATTCCCTTCCAACCCATTCCATTCTACTGGGGTTGATTCCATTCCATTCCATTCCATTCCATTCCATTCCATTCCATTCCATTCCATTCCATTCCATTCCATTCGATTTCATTCGATTCCATTCCATTCCATTCCATTCCAATCCATTCCATTCTACTCGGGTTGATTCCATTCCATTGCATTCCATTACATTCCATTCCATTCCATCCCGTTCCATTCCATTCCATTCCATTCCATTCCATTCCATTCGATTCCATTCCATTCCATTCCATTCCTTTCCATTCCATTCCATTCCATTCCATTCCATTCTAGTCGCGTTGATTCCATTCTTTTCCATTCCATTTTCCATTCGATTCAATTTGATTCCGTTCGATTCCATTCGATTCCATTCCATTTCATTCCATTCTATTCCATTGAATTCCATTCCATTCCATTCCATTCCATTCCATTCCATTCCATTCCATTCCATTCTACTCGGGTAGATTCCATTCCATTCCATTCCATTCAATTCCATTCCATTCCGTTCCATTCCATTCTACTCGGGTTGATTCCATTCTATTCGATTCGATTCCATTCGATTCCATTCGATTCCATTCGATTCCATTCCATTCCATTCCATTCCATTCCATTCCATTCCATTCCATTCTATTCCATTGAATTCCTTTCCATTCCATTCCATTCCATTCCATTCCATTCCATTCCATTCCATTCCATTCCATTCCGTTCCATTCCGTTCTACTCGGGTTTATTCCATGCCGTTCCGTTCCATTCCATTCCGTCCCATCCCGACCCGTCCCTTCCCATCCCGTCCCATCCCGTTCCGTTCTGCTCGGGTTGATTCCGTTCCATTCCGTTCCGTTCCTTTCCGTTCCGTTCCATTCCGTTCCACACGGGTTGATTCAGTTCCATTCTATTACATTGAATACCATTCCATTCCATTCCATTCCATTCTACTCGGATTGATTCCATTCCATTCCATTCCATTCCAGTCCATTCCAATCCATTCCATTCTACTCGGGTTGATTGCATTCCATTCCATTCCATTCCATTCCATTCCATTCCATTCCATTCCATTCCATTCCATTCCAACCAATTCCATTCTACTCGGGTTGATTCCATTCCATTCCATTCCATTCCATTCCATTCCTTTCCATTCCATTCCATTCGATTCCATTCCATTCCATTCCATTCCATTCCAATCCATTCCATTCTATTCGGGTTGATTCCATTCCATTCCATTCCATTCCATTCCATTCCATTCCATTCCATTCCACTCCATTCCGTTCCACTCGATTCAATTCGATTCCATTCGATTCCATTCGATTCCATTCCATTCCATTCCATTCCATTCCATTCCATTCCATTCCATTCCATTCCATTCCATTGCATTCCGTTCTACTCAGGTTGTTTCCATTCTATTCCATTCCATTCCATTCGATGCCATTCGATTCCATTCGATTCCATTCCATTCCATTCCATTCCATTCCATTCCATTCCATTCCATTCCATTCCGTTCTACTCGAGTTGATTCCATTCCATTCCATTCCATTCCGTTCCATTCCATTCGATTACATTCCATTCCATTCCATTCCATTCCATTAAATTCCATTCTGTTCCATTCCATTCCATTCCATTCCATTTCATTCCATTCCATTCCATTCCATTCCATTCCATTCCATTCCATTGTACTCGGGTTCATTCCATTCCATTCCGTTCCGTTCCTTTCCGTTCCGTTCCATTCCATCCCATTCCATTCCATTCCATTCCGTTCCATTCTGTTCCATGCGGGTTGATTCAGTTCCATTCTATTACTTTGAATTGCATTCCATTCCATTCCATTCCATTCCATTCCATTCCATTCCATTCCTTTCCATTCCACTCCGTTCTAGTCGGGTTGATTCCATTCCATTCCATTGCATTCCATTCCATTCCATTCCATTCCGTTCTACTCGGGTTGATTCCATTCTATTCCATTCCATTCCATTCGATTCCATTCGATTCCATTCCACTCCATTCCATTCCGTTCCATTCCATTCCATTCCATTCCGTTCTACTCGGTTTGATTCTATTCTATTCCATTCCAATCCCTTCCATTCCATTCCGTTCTACTCGGGTTGATCATTCCATTCCATTCCTTTCCATTCCATTCCATTCTGTTCTACTCGGGTTGATCATTCCATTCCATTCCACTCCATTCCATTCCATTCCATTCCATTCCATTCCATTCCATTCCATTCCATTCCATTCCATTCCATTCCATTCCATTCCATGCTATTCCATTCCATTCTACTCGGATTGATTCCATTGTGTTCCGTTCCGTCCCGTCCCGTCCCTTCCCGTCCCGTGCCGTTGTACTTGGGTTGATTCCATTCCATTCCGTTCCGTTCCTTTCCGTTCCGTTCCATTCCATTCCTCTCGGGTTGATTCAATTCCATTCTATTCTATTCCATACCATTCCATTCAATTCCATTCCATTCCATTCCATTCCATTCCATTCCATTCCATTCCATTCCATTCCACTCCATTCCACTAGGGTTCATTCCATGCCGTTCCTTTCCGTTCCATTCCGTCCCATCCCGACCCGTCCCGTCCTGTCCCGCCCCGTCCCATCCCGTTCCGTTCTGCTCGGGTTGATTACGTTTCATTCCGTTCCGTTCCTTTCCGTTCCGTTCCATTCCGTTTCACGTGGGTTGATTCAATTCCATTCTATTACAATGAATACCATTCCATTCCATTCCATTCCATTCTACTCGGATTGATTCCATTCCATTCCATTCCATTCCAGTCCATTCCAATCCATTCCATTCTACTGGGGTTGATTCCATTCCATTCCATTCCATTCCATTACATTCTATTCCATTCCATTCGATTTCATTCGATTCCATTCCATTCCATTCCATTCCAATCCATTCCATTGTACTCGGGTTGATTCCATTCCATTCCATTCCATTTCATTCCATTCCATTCCATCCTGTTCCATTCCATTCCATTCCATTCCATTCCATTCCATTCCATTCGATTCCATTCCATTCCATTCCATTCCATTCCATTCCATTCCATTCCATTCCATTCCATTCCATTCCATTCCACTCCATTCTATTCGGGTTGATTCCATTCTTTTCCATTCGATACCATTCGATTCCATTCGATTCCATTCGATTCCATTCCATTCCATTCCATTCTATTCCATTGAATTCCATTCCATTCCATTCCATTCCATTCCATTCCATTCCATTCCATTCCGTTCTACTCGGGTTGATACCATTCCATTCCATTCCATTCCATTCCATTCCATTCCATTCCATTCCATTCCATTCCGTTGTACTCGGGTTGATTCCATGCCGTTCCGTTCCGTTCCATTCCGTCCCATCCCGACCCGTCCCGACCCGTCCCGTCCCATCACGTTCCGTTCTTCTCGGGTTGATTCCGTTCCATTTCGTTCCGTTCCTTTCTGTTCCGTTCCATTCCGTTCCACGCGGGTTGATTCAATTCCATTCTATTACATTGAATACCATTCCATTCCATTCCATTCCATTCTACTCGGGTTGATTCCATTCCATTCCATTCCATTCCAGTCCATTCCAATCCATTCCATTCTACTCGGGTTGATTGCATTCCATTCCATTCCATTCCATTACTTTCCATTCCATTCCATTCCATTTGATTCCATTCCATTATATTCCATTCCATTCCAACCCATTCCATTCTACTCCGGTTGATTCCATTCCATTCCATTCCATTCCATACCTTTCCATTCCATTCCATTCGATTCCATTCCATTCCATTCCATTCCATTCCAATCCATTCCATTCTACTCGGGTTGATTCCATTCCATTCCATTCCATTCCATTCCATTCCATTCCATTCCATTCCATTCCATTCGATTCCATTCCATTCCATTCCATTCCATTCCATTTGATTCCATTCCATTATATTCAATTCCATTCCATTCCGTTCCATTCCTTTCCATTCCATTCCATTCCATTCCATTCCATTAAATTCCATTCTTTTCCATTCCATTCCATTCCATTCCATTCCATTCCATTTCATTCCATTCCATTCCATTTCATTCCATTCCATTCCATTCCATTCCATTCCATTCCATTCCGTTCTAGTCTGGTTGATTCCATTCCATTCCATTGCATTCCATTCCATTCCGTTCCATTCCATTCCGTTCTACTCGGGTTGATCATTCCATTCCATTCCATTCCATTCCATTCCATTCCATTCCATTCCATTCCATTCCATTCCATTCCATTCCATTCCATTCCTTTGCATTCCTTTCCATTTCAGTCCATTCCATTCCATTGCATTCCATTCCATTTCATTCCATTCCATTCCATTCCATTCCGTTCTACTCGGGTTGATTCCATTCCATTCCGTTCCATTCCATTCCATTCCATTCCATTCCTTTCCACTCCATTACATTCCACTCGGTTCATTCCATTCCATTCCATTCCCTTCTACTCGGGTTGATTCCATTCTATTCCTATCCATTCCATTCGATTTCATTCGATTCCATTCGATTCCATTCCATTCCAATCCATTCCATTGCGTTCTACTCAGTTTGATCATTCCATTCCATTCCATTCCATTCCATTCCATTCCATTCCATTCCATTCCATTCCATTCCATTCCATTCCATTCCATTCCATTCCATTCCGTTCTACTCGGGTTGATTCCATTCTATTCCATTCCATTCCATTCGATTCCATTCGATTCCATTCGATTTCATTCCATTCCATTCCATTCCATTCCATTCCATTCCATTCCATTCCATTCCATTCCATTCTATTCCATTGAATTCCATTCCATTCCATTCCATTCTATTCCATTCCATTCCATACCGTTCTACTCGGGATGATCACTCCATTCCATTCCATTCCATTCCATTCCATTCCATTTCATTCCATTCCATTCCATTCCATTCCATTCCATTCCATTCCATTCCATTCCGTTGTACTCGGGTTGATTCCATTCTATTCCATTCCGTTGTACTCGGGTTAATTCCATTCTATTCCATTCCATTCCATTCGATTCCATTCGATTTCATTCCATTCCATTCCATTCCATTCTATTCCATTGAATTCCATTCCATTCCATTCCATTCCATTCCATTCCATTAAATTCCATTCTATTCCATTCCATTCCATTCCATTCCATTTCATTCCATTCCATTCCATTCCATTCCATTCCATTCCATTCCATTGTACTCGGGTTCATTCCATTCCATTCCGTTCCGTTCCTTTCCGTTCCGTTCCATTCCATCCCATTCCATTCCATTCCATTCCGTTCCATTCCGTTCCACGCGGGTTGATTCAATTCCATTCTATTACTTTGAATTCCATTCCATTCCATTCCATTCCATTCTACTCGGATTGATTCCATTCCATTCCATTCCATTCCATTCCATTCCATTCCATTCCATTCCATTCCTTTCCATTCCACTCCGTTCTAGTCGGGTTGATTCCATTCCATTCCTATGCATTCCATTCCATTCCATTCCATTCCATTCCGTTTTACTCGGGTTGATCATTCCAATCCATTCCATTGCATTCCATTCCATTCCATTCCATTCCACTGCATGCCATTCCATTTCATTCCATTCCATTCCATTCCATTCCTTTCTACTTGGGTTGATTCCTTTCCATTCCATTCCATTCCATTCCATTCCATTCCATTCCTTTCCACTCCATTCCATTCCACTCGGGTTCATTCCATTCCATTCCATTCCGTTCTGTTCGGGTTGATTCCATTCTATTCCATTCCATTCCATTCGATTTCATTCGATTCCATTCGATTCCATTCCATTCCAATCCATTCCATTGCGTTCTACTCAGGTTGATCATTCCATTCCATTCCATTCCATTCCATTCCATTCCATTCCATTTCATTCCATTCCATTCCATCCCATTCCACTCCATTCCGCTCTACTCGGGTTGATTCCGTTGAATTCCATTCCTTTCCGTTCCGTCCCGTCCCGTCCCGTCCCTTCCCGTCCCGTCCCGTCCCGTGCCGTTGTACTCGGGTTGATTCCATTGCATTCCGTTCCGTTCCTTTCCGTTCCGTTCCATTCCTTTCAACGCGGGTTGATTCAATTCCATTCTATTCTATTCCATTCCATTCCATTCCATTCCGTTCCATTCCATTCCATTCTACTCGTGTTGATTCAATGTGGTTCCGTTCCGTTCCATTCCGTCCCATCCCGACCCGTCCCGTCCCGTCCCGTCCCATCCCTTTCCGTTCTGTCGGGTTGATTCCATTCCATTCTGTTCCGTTCCATTCCGTTACACGCGGGTTGATTCAATTCCATTCTATTTCATTGAATTCCATTCCATTCCAATCCATTCCATTCTACTCGGATTGATCCCATTCCATTCCATTCCATTCCAGTCCATTCCAATCCATTCCATTCTACTCGGGTTGATTCCATTCCATTCCATTCCATTCCATTCCATTCCATTCCATTCCATTCCATTCCATTCCGTTCCACTCGGGTTGATTCCATTCCATTCCATTCCATTCCATTCCACTCCATTCCATTCCATTCCATTCCGTTCTACTCGGGTTGATTCCATTCTATTCCATTCCATTCCATTCGATTCCATTCGATTCCATTCCACTCCATTCCATTCCTTTCCATTCCATTCCATTCCATTCCGTTCTACTCGGGTTGATTCTATTCTATTCCATTCCAATCCCTTCCATTCCATTCCGTTCTACTCGGGTTGATCATTCCATTCCATTCCATTCCATTCTGTTCTACTCGGGTTGATCATTCCATTCCATTCCACTCCATTCCATTCCATTCCATTCCATTCCATTCCATTCCATTCCATTCCATTCCATTCCATTCCATTCCATGCTATTCCATTCCATTCTACTCGGATTGATTCCATTGTGTTCCGTTGCGTCCCGTCCCGTCCCGTCCCGTCCCGTGCCGTTGTACTCGGGTTGATTCCATTCCATTCCGTTCCGTTCCTTTCCGTTCCGTTCCATTCCGTTCCTCGCGGGTTTATTCAATTCCATTCTATTCTATTCCATTCCATTCCATTCAATTCCATTCCATTCCATTCCATTCCATTCCATTCCATTCCATTCCATTCCACTACATTCCACTCGGGTTGATTCCATGCCGTTCCTTTCCGTTCCATTTCGTCCCATCCCGACCCGTCCCGTCCTGTCCCGTCCCGTCCCATCCCGTTCCGTTATGCTCGGGTTGATTATGTTCCATTCCGTTCCGTTCCTTTACGTTCCGTTCCATTCCGTTTCACGTGGGTTGATTCAATTCCATTCTATTACATTGAATACCATTCCATACCATTCAATTCCATTCTACTCGGATTGATTCCATTCCATTCCATTCCATTCCAGTCCATTCCAATCCATTCCATTCTACTGGGGTTGATTCCATTCCATTCCATTCAATTCCATTCCATTCTATTCCATTCCATTCGACTTCATTCGATTCCATTCCATTCCATTCCATTCCAATCCATTCCATTGTACTCGGGTTGATTCCATTCCATTCCATTCCATTTCATTCCATTCCATTCCATCCTGTTCCATTCCATTCCATTCCATTCCATTCCATTCCATTCCATTCCATTCTACTCGGGTTGATTCCATTCTTTTCCATTCGATTCCATTCGATTCCATTCGATTCCATTCGATTCCATTCCATTCCATTCCATTCTATTCCATTGAATTCCATTCCATTCCATTCCATTCCATTCCATTCCATTCCATTCCATTCCATTCCATTCCATTCCGTTCTACTCGGGTTGATACCATTCCATTCCATTCCATTCCATTCCATTCCATTCCATTCCATTCCATTTCATTCCGTTCTACTCGGGTTGATTCCATGCCGTTCCGTACCGTTCCATTCCGTCCCATCCCGACCCGTCCCGACCCGTCCCGTCCCATCACGTTCCGTTCTGCTCGGGTTGATTCCGTTCCATTCCGTTCCGTTCCTTTCTGTTCCGTTCCATTCCGTTCCACGCGGGTTGATTCAATTCCATTCTATTACATTGAATACCATTCCATTCCATTCCATTCCATTCTACTCGGATTGATTCCATTCCATTCCATTCCATTCCAGTCCATTCCAATCCATTCCATTCTACTCGGGTTGATTGCATTCCATTCCATTCCATTCCATTCCTTTCCATTCCATTCCATTCCATTCGATTCCATTCAATTATATTCCATTCCATTCCAACCCATTCCATTCTACTCCGGTTGATTCCATTCCATTCCATTCCATTCCATTCCTTTCCATTCCATTCCATTCGATTCCATTCCATTCCATTCCATTCCATTCCATTCCATTCCATTTCAATCCATTCCATTCTACTCGGGTTGATTCCATTCCATTCCATTCCATTCCAATCCATTCCATTCCATTCCATTCCATTCGATTCCATTCCATTCCATTCCATTCCATTCCATTAAATTCCATTGTATTCCATTCCATTCCATTCCATTCCATTTCATTCCATTCCATTCCATTCCATTCCATTCCATTTCATTCCGTTCTAGTCGGGTTGATTCCATTCCATTCCATTCCATTCCATTCCATTAAATTCCATTGTATTCCATTCCATTCCATTCCATTCCATTTCATTCCATTCCATTCCATTCCATTCCATTTCATTCCATTCTAGTCGGGTTGATTCCATTCCATTCCATTCCATTCCATTACATTACATTCCTTTCTATTCTATTTTTCCGTTCTACTCGGGTTGATTCCATTGAGTTCCGTTCCGTTCCGTTCCGTCCCGTCCCGTCCCGTCCCGTCCCGTCCCGTCCCGTCCCGTCCCGTGCCATTGTACTCGGGTTGATTCCATTCCATCCCGTTCCGTTCCTTTCCGTTCCGTTCGATTCCGTTCCACGCGGGTTGATTCAATTCCATTCTATTCTATTCCATTCCATTCCATTCCATTCCTTTCCATTCCATTCCATTCCAATCCATTCCATTCTACTCGAGTTGATTCCATTCCATTCCATTCCATTCCATTCCATTCCATTCCATTCCATTCCATTCCGTTCTACTCGGGTTGATTCCATTCTTTTCCATTCGATTCCAATCGATTCCATTCGATTCCATTCCATTCCATTCCATTCCATTCCATTCCATTCCATTCCGTTCTACTCGGGTTCATTCTATCCCATTCCGTTCCGTTGCGTTCCGTTCCATTCAATTCCATTCCATTCCATTCCATTCCATTCCGTTCTACTCGGGTTGATTCCATGGCTTTCCATTCCATTCCGTTCCATTCCGTTCTGTTCCTTTCCGTTCCGTTCTACTCGGTTTGATTCCATTCTATTCCATTCCATTCCATTCCATTCCATTCCATTCCATTCCATTCCATTCCATTCCTTTCTACTCGGGTTGAGCATTCCATTCCATTCCATTCCATTCCATTCCATTCCATTCCATTCCATTCCATTCCATTCCATTCCATTCCATTCCATTCCATTCCATTCCATTCTATTCCATTCCATTCCATTCCGTTCCGTTCTACTCGGGTGGATCATTCCATTCCATTCCATTCCATTCCATTTCATTCCATTTTTTCCATTCCATTCCATTCCATTCCGTTCTACTCGGGTTGATTCCATTGAGTTCCATTCCGTTCCGTTCCGTCCTGTCCCGTCCCGTCCCGTCCCTTCCCGTCCCATCCCGTGCCGTTGTACTCGGGTTGATTGCATTCCATTCCGTTCCGTTCCTTTCCATTCCATTCCATTCCATTCTACTCGGGTTGATTCCATTCCATTCCATTCCATTCCATTCCATTCCATTCCATTCCATTCCATTCCATTCCATTCCATTCCATTCCGTTCTAATCGGGTTGATTCCACTCTATTGCATACCATTCCATTCCATTCCATTCCATTCCATTCCACTTCATTCCACTCCATTCCATTCTATTCCATTGAATTCCATTCCATTCCATTCCATTCCATTCCATTCCATTCCATTCCATTCCATTCCATTCCATTCCATTTCTTTCCATTCCGTTCTACTCGGGTTCATTCCATTCCTTTCCATTCCATTCCATTCCATTCCATTCCATTCCATTCCATTCCATTCCATTCCATTCCATTCCATTCCGTTCTACTCTAGTTGATTCCATTCTATTCCATTCCATTCCATTCGCTTCCATTCGATTCCATTCCATTCCATTCCATTCCGTTCCATTCCATTCCATTCCATTCCATTCCGTTCTACTCGGGTTGATTCCATTCCATTCCATTCCATTCCATTCCGTTCCGTTCCGTTCTGTTCCGTTCCGTTCTACTCGGGTTGATTCTATTCTATTCCATTCCAATCCCTTCTATTCCATTCCGTTCTACTCGGGTGGATCATTCCATTCCTTTCCATTCCATTCCATTCCATTCGGTCCTACTCGGGTTGATCATTCCATTCCATTCCATTCCATTCCATTCCATTCCATTCCATTCCATTCCTTTCTATTCTATTTTTCCGTTCTACTCGGGTTGATTCCATTGAGTTCCGTTCCGTTCTGTTCCGTCCCGTCCCGTCCCGTCCCGTCGCGTCCCGTCCCGTCCCGTCCCGTGCCATTGTATTCGGGTTGACTCCATTCCATCCCGTTCCGTTCCTTTCTGTTCCGTTCGATTCCGTTCCACGCGGGTTGATTCAATTCCATTCTATTCTATTCCATTCCATTCCATTCCATTCCATTCTACTCGAGTTGATTCCATTCCATTCCATTCCATTCCATTCTATTCCATTCCATTCCATTCCATTCCATTCCATTCCATTCCGTTCTTCTTGGGTTCATTCCATTCCATTCCGTTCCGTTCCGTTCCGTTCCGTTCCGTTCCGTTCCGTTCCATTCCATTCCATTCCATTCCATTCCATTCGCTTCTAATCGGGTTGATTCCATTCTATTCCATTCCATTCCATTCGATTCCATTCGATTCCATTCCATTCCATTCCATTCCATTCCATTCCATTCCATTCCATTCCATTCCGTTCTACACGGGTTGAATCCATTCCGTTTCATTCCATTCCGTTCCGTTCCATTCCGTTCAGTTCTACTCTGGTTGATTCGATTCTATTCCATTCCATTCCCTTCCATTCCATTCCATTCCATTCCATTCCATACCATTCCATTCCATTCCATTCCATTCCATTCCATTCCATTCCATTCCATTCCGTTCTACTCGGGTTGATTCCATTCAATTCCATTCCATTCCATTCCATTCCATTCCATTCCATACGATTCCATTCCATTCCATTCCATTCCATTCCATTCCATTCCATTCCATTCCATTCCATTCCATTCCGTTCTACTCGGGTTGATTCCATGGCTTTCCATTCCATTCCGTTCCATTCCGTTCTGTTCCTTTCCGTTCCGTTCTACTCGGTTTGATTCCATTCTATTCCATTCCATTCCATTCCATTCCCTTCCATTCCATTCCATTCCTTTCTACTCGGGTTGAGCATTCCATTCCATTCCATTCCATTCCATTCCATTCCATTCCATTCCATTCCATTCCATTCCATTCTATTCCATTCCATTCCATTCCGTTCCGTTCTACTCGGGTGGATCATTCCATTCCATTCCATTCCATTCCATTCCATTTCATTCCATTTTTTCCATTCCATTCCATTCCATTCCGTTCTACTCGGGTTGATTCCATTGAGTTCCATTCCGTTCCGTTCCGTCCTGTCCCGTCCCGTCCCGTCCCTTCCCGTCCCATCCCGTGCCGTTGTACTCGGGTTGATTGCATTCCATTCCGTTCCGTTCCTTTCCATTCCATTCCATTCCGTTCTACTCGGGTTGATTCCATTCCATTCCATTCCATTCCATTCCATTCCATTCCATTCCATTCCATTCCATTCCATTCCATTCCATTCCATTCCATTCCGTTCTAATCGGGTTGATTCCACTCTATTGCATACCATTCCATTCCATTCCATTCCATTCCATTCCACTTCATTCCACTCCATTCCATTCTATTCCATTGAATTCCATTCCATTCCATTCCATTCCATTCCATTCCATTCCATTCCATTCCATTCCATTTCTTTCCATTCCGTTCTACTCGGGTTCATTCCATTCCTTTCCATTCCATTCCATTCCATTCCATTCCATTCCATTCCATTCCATTCCATTCCATTCCATTCCGTTCTACTCTAGTTGATTCCATTCTATTCCATTCCATTCCATTCGATTCCATTCGATTCCATTCCATTCCATTCCATTCCGTTCCATTCCATTCCATTCCATTCCATTCCGTTCTACTCGGGTTGATTCCATTCCATTCCATTCCATTCCATTCCGTTCCGTTCCGTTCTGTTCCGTTCCGTTCTACTCGGGTTGATTCTATTCTATTCCATTCCAATCCCTTCTATTCCATTCCGTTCTACTCGGGTGGATCATTCCATTCCTTTCCATTCCATTCCATTCCATTCGGTCCTACTCGGGTTGATCATTCCATTCCATTCCATTCCATTCCATTCCATTCCATTCCATTCCATTCCATTCCATTCCTTTCTATTCTATTTTTCCGTTCTACTCGGGTTGATTCCATTGAGTTCCGTTCCGTTCTGTTCCGTCCCGTCCCGTCCCGTCCCGTCCCGTTCCGTCCCGTCCCGTCCCGTGCCATTGTATTCGGGTTGATTCCATTCCATCCCGTTCCGTTCCTTTCTGTTCCGTTCGATTCCGTTCCACGCGGGTTGATTCAATTCCATTCTATTCTATTCCATTCCATTCCATTCCATTCCATTCTACTCGAGTTGATTCCATTCCATTCCATTCCATTCCATTCCATTCCATTCCATTCCATTCCATTCCGTTCTTCTCGGGTTCATTCCATTCCATTCCGTTCCGTTCCGTTCCGTTCCGTTCCGTTCCGTTCCGTTCCATTCCATTCCATTCCATTCCATTCCATTCGCTTCTAATCGGGTTGATTCCATTCTATTCCATTCCATTCCATTCGATTCCATTCGATTCCATTCCATTCCATTCCATTCCATTCCATTCCATTCCATTCCATTCCATTCCGTTCTAAACGGGTTGAATCCATTCCGTTTCATTCCATTCCGTTCCGTTCCATTCCGTTCAGTTCTACTCTGGTTGATTCCATTCTATTCCATTCCATTCCATTCCATTCCATTCCATTCCATTCCATTCCATTCCATACCATTCCATTCCATTCCATTCCATTCCATTCCATTCCATTCCGTTCTACTCGGGTTGATTCCATTCAATTCCATTCCATTCCATTCCATTCCATTCCATTCCATACGATTCCATTCCATTCCATTCCATTCCATTCCATTCCATTCCATTCCATTCCATTCCATTCCGTTCTACTCGGGTTGATTCCACTCTATTGCATACCATTCCATTCCATTCCATTCCATTTCATTCCATTCCATTCCATTCTATTCCATTGAATTCCATTCCATTCCATTCCATTCCATTCCATTCCATTCCATTCCATTCCGTTCCATTCCATTCAGTTCTACTCGGGGTGATTCCATTCCATTCCATTCCATTCCATTCCATTCCATTCCATTCCATTCCAATCCATTCCATTCTACTCGGGTTGATTCCATTCCAATCCATTCGAATCCATTCAATTCCCTTCCATTCCATTCCATTCCATTCCATTCCATTCCATTCCATTCCATTCCATTCCATTCCATTCCATTCCATTCCGTTCTACACGTGTTGAATCCATTCCGTTCCATTCCATTCCGTTCCGTTCCATTCCGTTCAGTTCTATTCTGGTTGATTCCATTCCATTCCATTCCATTCCATTCCATTACATTACATTACATTACATTACATTACGTTACATTACATTACATTCCGTTCTACGCGGGTTGATTCCATTGAGTTCCGTTCCGTTCCATTCCGTCCCGTCCTGTCCCTTCCCGTCCCGTCCCGTCCCGTGACGTTGTACTTGGGTTGATTCCATTCCATTCCGTTCCGTTCCTTTAATTTCCGTTCCATTCCGATCCACGCAGATTGATTCAATTCCATTCTGTTCTATTCCATTCCATTCCATTCCATTCAATTCCATTCCATTCCATTCCATTCCATTCCATTCTACTCGGTTTGATTCCATGCCGTTCCGTTCCGTTCCATTCCGTCCCATCCCGACCCGTCCCGTCCCGTCCCGTCCCGTTCCATCCCGTTCCGTTCTGCTCGGGTTGATTCCGTTCCATTCCGTTCCGTTCCTTTCTATTCCGTTCCATTCCGTTCCATGCGGGTTGATTCAATTCCATTCTATTACATTGAATTCCATTCCATTCCATTCCATTGCATTCCATTCTACTCGGATTGATTCCATTCCATTCCATTCCATTCCATTCCATTCCATTCCATTCCATTGCATTCCATTCCGTTCCATTCCATTCGATTCCATTCGATTCCATTCCATTCCATTCCATTCCATTCCATTCCATTCCATTCCATTCCATTCCATTCCCTTCTACTCGGTTTGATTCCATTCCATTCCATTCCATTCCATTCCATTCCATTCCATTCCATTCCATTCCATTCCATTCGATTCCATTCCATTCCATTCCATTCCATTCCATTCCATTCCATTCCCTTCCATACAATTCCATTCCATTCCATTCCATTCCATTCCATTCCATTCCATTCCATTCCATTCCATTCCATACCATTCCATTCCATTCCATTCCGTTCTACTCGGGTTGATTCCATTCCATTCCATTCCATTCCATTCCATTCCATTCCATTCCATTCCATTCCATTCCATTAGATTCCATTCCATACGATTCCATTCCATTCCATTCCATTCCATTCCATTCCATTCCATTCCATTCCATTCCATTCCGTTCTACTCGGGTTGATTCCACTCTATTGCATACCATTCCATTCCATTCCATTCCATTTCATTCCATTCCATTCCATTCTATTCCATTGAATTCCATTCCATTCCATTCCATTCCATTCCATTCCATTCCATTCCATTCCATTCCATTCCAATCCATTCCATTCTACTCGGGTTGATTCCATTCCAATCCATTCGAATCCAGTCAATTCCCTTTCATTCCATTCCATTCCATTCCATTCCATTCCATTCCATTCCATTCCATTCCATTCCATTCCATTCGATTCCATTCCATTCAATTCCATTCCATTCCATTCCATTCCATTCCATTCCATTCCATTCCATTCCATTCCATTCCATTCCATTCCATTCCGTTCTACTCGGGATCATTCCATTCCATTCCATTCTATTCCATTGAATTCCATTCCATTCCATTCCATTCCATTCCATTCCATTCCATTCCATTCCATTCCATTCCGTTCCATTCCATTCAGTTCTACTCGGGGTGATTCCATTCCATTCCATTCCATTCCATTCCATTCCATTCCATTCCATTCCAATCCATTCCATTCTACTCGGGTTGATTCCATTCCAATCCATTCGAATCCATTCAATTCCCTTCCATTCCATTCCATTCCATTCCATTCCATTCCATTCCATTCCATTCCATTCCATTCCATTCCATTCCGTTCTACACGTGTTGAATCCATTCCGTTCCATTCCATTCCGTTCCGTTCCATTCCGTTCAGTTCTATTCTGGTTGATTCCATTCCATTCCATTCCATTCCATTCCATTACATTACATTACATTACATTACGTTACATTACATTACATTCCGTTCTACGCGGGTTGATTCCATTGAGTTCCGTTCCGTTCCATTCCGTCCCGTCCTGTCCCTTCCCGTCCCGTCCCGTCCCGTGACGTTGTACTTGGGTTGATTCCATTCCATTCCGTTCCGTTCCTTTAATTTCCGTTCCATTCCGATCCACGCAGATTGATTCAATTCCATTCTGTTCTATTCCATTCCATTCCATTCCATTCAATTCCACTCCATTCCATTCCATTCCATTCCATTCTACTCGGTTTGATTCCATGCCGTTCCGTTCCGTTCCATTCCGTCCCATCCCGACCCGTCCCGTCCCGTCCCGTCCCGTTCCATCCCGTTCCGTTCTGCTCGGGTTGATTCCGTTCCATTCCGTTCCGTTCCTTTCTATTCCGTTCCATTCCGTTCCATGCGGGTTGATTCAATTCCATTCTATTACATTGAATTCCATTCCATTCCATTCCATTCCATTCCATTCTACTCGGATTGATTCCATTCCATTCCATTCCATTCCATTCCATTCCATTCCATTCCATTGTATTCCATTCCGTTCCATTCCATTCGATTCCATTCGATTCCATTCCATTCCATTCCATTCCATTCCATTCCATTCCATTCCATTCCATTCCATTCCCTTCTACTCGGTTTGATTCCATTCCATTCCATTCCATTCCATTCGATTCCATTCCATTCCATTCGATTCCATTCCATTCCATTCCATTCCATTCCATTCCATTCCATTCCCTTCCATACAATTCCATTCCATTCCATTCCATTCCATTCCATTCCATTCCATTCCATTCCATTCCATTCCATTCCATACCATTCCATTCCATTCCATTCCGTTCTACTCGGGTTGATTCCATTCCAATCCATTCCATTCCATTCCATTCCATTCCATTCCATTCCATTCCATTCCATTAGATTCCATTCCATACGATTCCATTCCATTCCATTCCATTCCATTCCATTCCATTCCATTCCATTCCATTCCATTCCATTCCATTCCATTCCGTTCTACTCGGGTTGATTCCACTCTATTGCATACCATTCCATTCCATTCCATTCCATTTCATTCCATTCCATTCCATTCTATTCCATTGAATTCCATTCCATTCCATTCCATTCCATTCCATTCCATTCCATTCCATTCCATTCCATTCCATTCCAATCCATTCCATTCTACTCGGGTTGATTCCATTCCAATCCATTCGAATCCAGTCAATTCCCTTTCATTCCATTCCATTCCATTCCATTCCATTCCATTCCATTCCATTCCATTCCATTCCATTCCATTCGATTCCATTCCATTCAATTCCATTCCATTCCATTCCATTCCATTCCATTCCATTCCATTCCATTCCATTCCATTCCATTCCGTTCTACTCGGGATCATTCCATTCCTTTCCATTCCATTCCATTCAATTCCATTCCATTCCATTCCATTCCATTCCATTCCATTCCACTCCATTCCATTCCATTCCATTCCATTCCAAACCAATACATTCCATTCTACCCGGGTTGATTCCATTCCATTCCATTCCATTCCATTAAATTCCATTCCATTCCGTTCTACTCGGGTTGATTCCATTCCATTCCATTCCATTCCATTCCATTCCATTCCATTCCATTCCATTCGATTCCATTCCATTCCATTCCATTCCATTCCATTCCATTCCGTTCTACACGGGTTGAATCCATTCCGTTCCATTCCATTCCGTTCCGTTCCATTCCGTTCAGTTCTTCTCTGGTTGATTCCATTCCATTCCATTCCATTCCATTCCATTCCATTCCATTCCATTCCATTACATTACATTACATTACATTACGTTACATTACATTACATTCCGTTCTACGCGGGTTGATTCCATTGAGTTCCGTTCCGTTCCATTCTGTCCCGTCCTGTCCCTTCCCGTCCCGTCCCGTCCCGTGACGTTGTACTTGGGATGATTCCATTCCATTCCGTTCCGTTCCTTTAAGTTCCATTCCATTCCGATCCACGCAGATTGATTCAATTCCATTCTGTTCTATTCCATTCCATTCCATTCCATTCAATTCCATTCCATTCCATTCCATTCCATTCCATTCCATTCCATTCTACTCGGGTTGATTCCATGCCGTTCCATTCCGTTCCATTCCGTCCCACCCCGACCCGTCCCGTCCCGTCCCGTCCCGTTCCATCCCGTTCCGTTCTGCTCGGGTTGATTCCGTTCCATTCCGTTCCGTTCTTTCTGTTCCGTTCCATTCCGTTCCATGCAGGTTGATTCAATTCCATTCTATTACATTGAATTCCATTCCATTCCATTCCATTCCATTCCATTCCATTCCATTCCGTTCTACTCGGGTTCATTCCATTCCATTCGGTTCCGTTCCGTTCCGTTCCGTTCCGTTCCGTTCCATTCCATTCCATTCCATTCCATTCCATTCCATTCGCTTCTAATCGGGTTGATTCCATTCTATTCCATTCCATTCCATTCGATTCCATTCGATGCCATTCCATTCCATTCCATTCCATTCCATTCCATTCCATTCCATTCCATTCCATTCCGTTCTACACGGGTTGAATCCATTCCGTTCCATTCCATTCCGTTCCGTTCCATTCCGTTCAGATCTACTCTGGTTGATTCCATTCTATTCCATTCCATTCCATTCCATTCCATTCCATTCCATTCCATTCCATTCCATTCCATTACATTACATTACATTACATTACATTACATTACATTCCGTTCTACGCGGGTTGATTCCATTGAGTTCCGTTCCGTTCCATTCCTTCCCGTCCTGTCCCTTCCCGTCCCGTCCCGTCCCGTGCCGTTGTACTTGGGTTGATTCCATTCCATTCCGTTCCGTTCCTTTAAGTTCCGTTCCATTCCGTTCCACGCAGATTGATTCAATTCCATTCTGTTCTATTCCATTCCATTCCATTCCATTAAATTCCATTCCATTCCATTCCATTCCATTCCATTCCATTCCATTCCATTCTACTCGGGTTGATTCCATGCCGTTCCGTTCCGTTCCATTCCGTCCCATCCCGACCCGTCCCATCCCGTCCCGTCCCGTTCCACCCCGTTCCGTTCTGCTCGGGTAGATTCCGATCCATTCCGTTCCGTTCCTTTCTGTTCCGTTCCATTCCGTTCCATGCGGGTTGATTCAATTCCATTCTATTACATTGAATTCCATTCCATTCCATTCCATTCCATTCCATTCCATTCCATTCTACTCGGATTGATTCCATTCCATTCCATTCCATTCCAGTCCAGTCCATTCCAATCCATTCCATTCTACTCGGGTTGATTCCATTCCATTCCATTCCATTCCATTCCATTCCATTCCATTCCATTCCATTCCATTCCATTCCATTCCATTGCATTCCATTCCATTCCATTCCATTCGATTCCATTCCATTCCATTCCATTCCATTCCATTCCATTCCATTCCATTCCATTCCATTCCCTTCTACTCGGTTTCATTCCATTCCATTCAATTCCATTCCATTCCATTCCATTCCATTCCATTCCATTCCATTCCAATCCATTCCATTCCGTTCCATTCCATTCCATTCCATTCCATTCCGTTCTACTCGGGTTCATTGCATTCCATTCCATTCCATTCCATTCCATTCCATTCCGTTCCATTCCATTCCATACCATTCCATTCCATTCCATTCCATTCCATTCCATTCCATTCCATTCCATTCCATTCCGTTCTACTCGGGTTGATTCCATTCCATTCCATTCCATTCCATTCCATTCCATTCCATTCCATTCCATTCCATTCCATTCCATTCCATACGATTCCATTCCATTCCATTCCATTCCATTCCATTCCATTCCATTCCATTCCATTCCTTTCCATTCTACTCGGGTTGATTCCACTCTATTGCATACCATCCCATTCCATTCCATTCCATTTCATTCCATTCCATTCCATTCTATTCCATTGAATTCCATTCCATTCCATTCCATTCCACTCCATTCCATTCCATTCCATTCCATTCCAATCCATTCCATTCTACTCGGGTTGATTCCATTCCAATCCATTCGAATCCATTCCATTCCCTTCCATTCCATTCCATTCCATTCCATTCCATTCCATTCCATTCCATTCCATTCCATTCCATTCCATTCCATTCCGTTCTACTCGGGTTCATTCCATTCCATTCCATTCCATTCCATTCCATTCCATTCCATTCCATTCCATTCCATTCCATTCCATTCCATTCCATTCCATTCCATTCCATTCCATTCCCTTCTACTCGGTTTGATTCCATTCCATTCCATTCCATTCCATTCCATTCCATTCCATTCCATTCCATTCCATTCCATTCCATTAAATTCCATTCCATTCCATTCCATTCCATTCCATTCCATTCCATTCCATTCCGTTCTACTCGGGTTCATTGCATTCCATTCCATTCCATTCCATTCCATTCCATTCCATTCCATTCCATTCCATTCCATACCATTCCATTCCATTCCATTCCATTCCATTCCATTCCATTCCATTCCATTCCATTCCATTCCATTCCGTTCTACTCGGGTTGATTCCATTCCATTCCATTCCATTCCATTCCATTCCATTCCATTCCATTCCATTCCATTCCATTCCATACGATTCCATTCCATTCCATTCCATTCCATTCCATTGCATTCCATTCCATTCCATTCCATACGATTCCATTCCATTCCATTCCATTCCATTCCATTCCATTCCATTCCATTGCATTCCATTCCATTCCATTCCATTCCATTCCATTCCGTTCTACTCGGGTTGATTCCACTCTAATGCATACCATTCCATTTAATTCCATTCCATTGAATTCCATTCCATTCCAATCCATTCCGTTCCATTCCATCCCGTTCTACTCGGGTTGATTCCATTCCATTCCATTCCATTCTATTCCATTCCATTCCATTCGATTCCATTCCATTCCATTCCATTCCATTCCATACCATTCCAATCCATTCCATTCTACGCGGGTTGATTCCCTTCCATTCCATTCGAATCCATTCCATTCCATTCCATTCCATTCCATTCCATTCCATTCCATTCCATTCCATTCCACTCAATTCCATTCCATTCCATTCCATTCCATTCCGTTCTACTCGGGTTGATTCCATTCCATTCCATTCCATTCAATTCCATTCCATTCCATTCCATTCCATTCCATTCCATTCCATTCCATTCCATTCCATACGATTCCATTCCATTCCATTCCATTCCATTCCATTCCATTCCATTCCATTCCGTTCTACTCGGGTTGATTCCACTCTATTGCATACCATTCCATTACATTCCATTCCATTTCATTCCATTCCATTCCATTCTATTCCATTGAATTCCATTCCATTCCATTCCATTCCATTCCATTCCATTCCATGCCGTTCCATTCCATTCCGTTCTACTCGGGTTGATTCCATTCCATTCCATTCCATTCCATTCCATTCCATTCCATTCCATTCCAATCCATTCCATTCTACTCGTGTTGATTCCATTCCAATCCATTCGAATCCATTCCATTCCCTTCCATTCCATTCCATTCCATTCCATTCCATTCCATTCCATTCCATTCGTTTCCATTCCATTCAATTCCATTCCATTCCATTCCATTCCGTTACATTCCATTCCATTCCATTCCATTCCGTTCTACTCGGGTTCATTCCATTCCTTTCCATTCCATTCCATTCAATTCCATTCCATTCCATTCCATTCCATTCCATTCCATTCCATTCCATTGCAAACCAATACATTCCATTCTACTCGGGTTGATTCCATTCCATTCCATTCCATTCCATTTAATTCCATTCCATTCCGTTCTACACGGGTTGATTCCATTCCATTCCATTCCATTCCATTCCATTCCATTCCATTCCATTCCATTCCATTCCATTCCATTCCGTTCTGCTCGGGTTCATTCCATTCCATTCCATTCCCTTCCATTCCATTCCATTCCATTCCATTCCATTCAATTCCATTCCGTTCGATTCAATTCCATTCCATTCCATTCCATTCCATTCCATTCCATTCCATTCCATTCCATTCCATTCCGTTCCACTCGGGTTCATTCCATTCCATTCCGTTCCGTTCCGTTCTGTTCCGTTCCGTTCCATTCCATTCCATTCCATTCCATTCCATTCGCTTCTAATCGGGTTGATTCCATTCTATTCCATTCCATTCCATTCGATTCCATTCGATTCCATTCCATTCCATTCCATTCCGTTCCATTCCATTCCATACCATTCCATTCCATTCCATTCCATTCCATTCCATTCCATTCCATTCCATTCTACTCGGGTTGATTCCACTCTATTGCATACCATTCCATTCCATTCCATTCCATTTAATTCCATTCCATTCCATTCTATTCCATTGAATTCCATTCCATTCCATTCCATTGAATTCCATTCCATTCCATTCCATTCCATTCCATTCCAATCCATTCCATTCTACTCGGGTTGATTCCATTCCAATCCATTCGAATCCATTCCATTCCCTTCCATTCCATTCCATTCCATTCCATTCCATTCCATTCCATTCCATTCCATTCCATTCCATTCCGTTCTACTCGGGTTCATTCCATTCCCTTCCATTCCATTCCATTCCATTCCATTCCATTCCATTCCATTCCATTCCAGTCGATTCCATTCCATTCCATTCCATTAAATTCCATTCCATTCCATTCCATTCCATTCCATTCCATTCCATTCCATTCCATTCCATTCCATTCCATTCCATTCCGTTCTACTCGGGTTCATTGCATTCCATTCCATTCCATTCCATTCCATTCCATTCCATTCCATTCCATTCCATTCCATACCATTCCATTCCATTCCATTCCATTCCATTCCATTCCATTCCATTCCATTCCATTCCATTCCATTCCATTCCGTTCTACTCGGGTTGATTCCATTCCATTCCATTCCATTCCATTCCATTCCATTCCATTCCATTCCATTCCATTCCATTCCATTCCATTCCATTCCATTCCATTCCGTTCTACTCGGGTTGATTCCATTCTATTCCATTCCATTCCATTCTATTCCATTCGATTCCATTCCATTCCATTCCATTCCGTTCTGCTCGGGTTCGTTCCATTCCATTCCATTCCCTTCCATTCCATTCCATTCCATTCCATTCAATTCCATTCCGTTCGATTCCATTCCATTCCATTCCATTCCATTCCATTCCATTCCATTCCATTCCATTCCATTCCATTCCATTCCATTCCGTTCTACTCGGGTTCATTCCATTCCATTCCGTTCCGTTCCGTTCCGTTCCGTTCCTTTCCATTCCATTCCATTCCATTCCATTCCATTCGCTTCTAATCGGGTTGATTCCATTCTATTCCATTCCATTCCATTCGATTCCATTCGATTCCATTCCATTCCATTCCATTCCTTTCCATTCCATTCCATTCCATTCCATTCCATTCCATTCCGTTCTACACGGGTTGAATCCATTCCGTTCCATTCCATTCCGTTCCGTTCCATTCCGTTGAGTTCTACTCTGGTTGATTCCATTCTATTCCATTCCATTCCATTCCATTCCATTCCATTCCATTCCATTCCATTCCATTCCATTCCATTACATTACATTACATTACATTACATTACATTCCGTTCTACGCGGGTTGATTCCATTGTGTTCCGTTCCGTTCCATTCCTTCCCGTCCTGTCCCTTCCCGTCCCGTCCCGTCCCGTGCCGTTGTACTTGGGTTGATTCCATTCCATTCCGTTCCGTTCCTTTAAGTTCCGTTCCATTCCGTTCCACGCAGATTGATTCAATTCCATTCTGTTCTATTCCATTCCATTCCATTCCATTAAATTCCATTCCATTCCATTCCATTCCATTTCATTCCATTCCATTCCATTCCATTCCATTCTACTCGGGTTGATTCCATGCCGTTCCGTTCCGTTCCATTCCATCCCATCCCGACCCGTCCCATCCCGTCCCGTCCCGTTCCATCCCGTTCCGTTCTGCTCGGGTTGATTCCGTTCCATTCCGTTCCGTTCCTTTCTGTTCCGTTCCATTCCGTTCCATGCGGGTTGATTCAATTCCATTCTATTTCATTGAATTCCATTCCATTCCATTCCATTCCATTCCATTCTACTCGGATTGATTCCATTCCATTCCATTCCATTCCATTCCAGTCCATTCCAATCCATTCCATTCTACTCGGGTTGATTCCATTCCATTCCATTCCATTCCATTCCATTCCATTCCATTCCATTCCATTCCATTCCATTCCATTCCATTCCATTGCATTCCATTCCATTCCATTCGATTCCATTCCATTCCATTCCATTCCATTCCATTCCATTCCATTCCATTCCATTCCATTCCATTCCCTTCTACTCGGTTTCATTCCATTCCATTCCATTCCATTCCATTCCATTCCATTCCATTCCATTCCATTCCATTCCATTCCATTCCATTCCATTCCGTTCCATTCCATTCCATTCCATTCCACTCCGTCCCATTCCATTCCATTCCATTCCATTCCGTTCTACTCTGGTTCATTGCATTCCGTTCCATTCCATTCCATTCCATTCCATTCCATTCCATTCCATTCCATTCCATACCATTCCATTCCATTCCATTCCATTCCATTCCATTCTATTCCATTGAATTCCATTCCATTCCATTCCATTCCATTCCATTCCATTCCATTCCATTCCATTCCATTCCATTCCGTTCTACTCGGGTTGATACCATTCCATTCCATTCCATTCCATTCCATTCCATTCCATTCCATTTCATTCCGTTCTACTCGGGTTGATTCCATGCCGTTCCGTTCCGTTCCATTCCGTCCCATCCCGACCCGTCCCGACCCGTCCCGTCCCATCACGTTCCGTTCTGCTCGGGTTGATTCCGTTCCATTCCGTTCCGTTCCTTTCTGTTCCGTTCCATTCCGTTCCACGCGGGTTGATTCAATTCCATTCTATTACATTGAATACCATTCCATTCCATTCCATTCCATTCTACTCGGGTTGATTGCATTCCATTCCATTCCATTCCATTCCATTAAATTCCATTGTATTCCATTCCATTCCATTCCATTCCATTTCATTCCATTCCATTCCATTCCATTCCATTTCATTCCATTCTAGTCGGGTTGATTCCATTCCATTCCATTCCATTACATTACATTACATTCCTTTCTATTCTATTTTTCCGTTCTACTCGGGTTGATTCCATTGAGTTCCGTTCCGTTCCGTTCCGTCCCGTCCCGTCCCGTCCCGTCCCGTCCCGTCCCGTCCCGTCCCGTGCCATTGTACTCGGGTTGATTCCATTCCATCCCGTTCCGTTCCTTTCCGTTCCGTTCGATTCCGTTCCACGCGGGTTGATTCAATTCCATTCTATTCTATTCCATTCCATTCCATTCCATTCCTTTCCATTCCATTCCATTCCAATCCATTCCATTCTACTCGAGTTGATTCCATTCCATTCCATTCCATTCCATTCCATTCCATTCCATTCCATTCCATTCCATTCCATTCCATTCCATTCCGTTCTACTCGGGTTGATTCCATTCTTTTCCATTCGATTCCAATCGATTCCATTCGATTCCATTCCATTCCATTCCATTCCATTCCATTCCATTCCATTCCGTTCTACTCGGGTTCATTCTATCCCATTCCGTTCCGTTGCGTTCCGTTCCATTCAATTCCATTCCATTCCATTCCATTCCATTCCATTCCGTTCTACTCGGGTTGATTCCATGGCTTTCCATTCCATTCCGTTCCATTCCGTTCTGTTCCTTTCCGTTCCGTTCTACTCGGTTTGATTCCATTCTATTCCATTCCATTCCATTCCATTCCATTCCATTCCATTCCATTCCTTTCTACTCGGGTTGAGCATTCCATTCCATTCCATTCCATTCCATTCCATTCCATTCCATTCCATTCCATTCCATTCCATTCCATTCTATTCCATTCCATTCCATTCCGTTCCGTTCTACTCGGGTGGATCATTCCATTCCATTCCATTCCATTCCATTTCATTCCATTTTTTCCATTCCATTCCATTCCATTCCGTTCTACTCGGGTTGATTCCATTGAGTTCCATTCCGTTCCGTTCCGTCCTGTCCCGTCCCGTCCCGTCCCTTCCCGTCCCATCCCGTGCCGTTGTACTCGGGTTGATTGCATTCCATTCCGTTCCGTTCCTTTCCATTCCATTCCATTCCGTTCTACTCGGGTTGATTCCATTCCATTCCATTCCATTCCATTCCATTCCATTCCATTCCATTCCATTCCATTCCATTCCGTTCTAATCGGGTTGATTCCACTCTATTGCATACCATTCCATTCCATTCCATTCCATTCCATTCCACTTCATTCCACTCCATTCCATTCTATTCCATTGAATTCCATTCCATTCCATTCCATTCCATTCCATTCCATTCCATTCCATTCCATTCCATTTCTTTCCATTCCGTTCTACTCGGGTTCATTCCATTCCTTTCCATTCCATTCCATTCCATTCCATTCCATTCCATTCCATTCCATTCCATTCCATTCCATTCCATTCCGTTCTACTCTAGTTGATTCCATTCTATTCCATTCCATTCCATTCGATTCCATTCGATTCCATTCCATTCCATTCCATTCCGTTCCATTCCATTCCATTCCATTCCATTCCGTTCTACTCGGGTTGATTCCATTCCATTCCATTCCATTCCATTCCGTTCCGTTCCATTCTGTTCCGTTCCGTTCTACTCGGGTTGATTCTATTCTATTCCATTCCAATCCCTTCTATTCCATTCCGTTCTACTCGGGTGGATCATTCCATTCCTTTCCATTCCATTCCATTCCATTCGGTCCTACTCGGGTTGATCATTCCATTCCATTCCATTCCATTCCATTCCATTCCATTCCATTCCTTTCTATTCTATTTTTCCGTTCTACTCGGGTTGATTCCATTGAGTTCCGTTCCGTTCTGTTCCGTCCCGTCCCGTCCCGTCCCGTCCCGTCCCGTCCCGTCCCGTGCCATTGTATTCGGGTTGATTCCATTCCATCCCGTTCCGTTCCTTTCTGTTCCGTTCGATTCCGTTCCACGCGGGTTGATTCAATTCCATTCTATTCTATTCCATTCCATTCCATTCCATTCCATTCTACTCGAGTTGATTCCATTCCATTCCATTCCATTCCATTCCATTCCATTCCATTCCATTCCATTCCATTCCATTCCGTTCTTCTCGGGTTCATTCCATTCCATTCCGTTCCGTTCCGTTCCGTTCCGTTCCGTTCCGTTCCGTTCCATTCCATTCCATTCCATTCCATTCCATTCGCTTCTAATCGGGTTGATTCCATTCTATTCCATTCCATTCCATTCCATTCCATTCGATTCCATTCCATTCCATTCCATTCCATTCCATTCCATTCCATTCCATTCCATTCCGTTCTACACGGGTTGAATCCATTCCGTTTCATTCCATTCCGTTCCGTTCCATTCCGTTCAGTTCTACTCTGGTTGATTCCATTCTATTCCATTCCATTCCATTCCATTCCATTCCATTCCATTCCATTCCATACCATTCCATTCCATTCCATTCCATTCCATTCCATTCCATTCCATTCCGTTCTACTCGGGTTGATTCCATTCAATTCCATTCCATTCCATTCCATTCCATTCCATTCCATACGATTCCATTCCATTCCATTCCATTCCATTCCATTCCATTCCATTCCATTCCATTCCATTCCATTCCGTTCTACTCGGGTTGATTCCACTCTATTGCATACCATTCCATTCCATTCCATTCCATTTCATTCCATTCCATTCCATTCTATTCCATTGAATTCCATTCCATTCCATTCCATTCCATTCCATTCCATTCCATTCCATTCCGTTCCATTCCATTCAGTTCTACTCGGGGTGATTCCATTCCATTCCATTCCATTCCATTCCATTCCATTCCATTCCATTCCAATCCATTCCATTCTACTCGGGTTGATTCCATTCCAATCCATTCGAATCCATTCAATTCCCTTCCATTCCATTCCATTCCATTCCATTCCATTCCATTCCATTCCATTCCATTCCATTCGATTCCATTCCATTCCATTCCATTCCATTCCATTCCATTCCATTCCATTCCGTTCTACTCGGGTTCATTCCATTCCTTTCCATTCCATTCCATTCAATTCCATTCCATTCCACTCCATTCCATTCCATTCCATTCCATTCCATTCCATTCCATTCCATTCCATTCCTTTCCTTTCCAAACCAATACATTCCATTCTACTCGGGTTGATTCCATTCCATTCCATTCCATTCCATTAAATTCCATTCCATTCCGTTCTACTCGGGTTGATTCCATTCCATTCCATTCCATTCCATTCCATTCCATTCCATTCGATTCCATTCCATTCCATTCCATTCCATTCCATTCCATTCCATTCCATTCCGTTCTACACGTGTTGAATCCATTCCGTTCCATTCCATTCCGTTCCGTTCCATTCCGTTCACTTCTATTCTGGTTGATTCCATTCCATTCCATTCCATTCCATTCCATTACATTACATTACAATACATTACGTTACATTACATTACATTCCGTTCTACGCGGGTTGATTCCATTGAGTTCCGTTCCGTTCCATTCCGTCCCGTCCTGTCCCTTCCCGTCCCGTCCTGTCCCGTGACGTTGTACTTGGGTTGATTCCATTCCATTCCGTTCCGTTCCTTTAATTTCCGTTCCATTCCGATCCACGCAGATTGATTCAATTCCATTCTGTTCTATTCCATTCCATTCCATTCCATTCAATTCCATTCCATTCCATTCCATTCCATTCCATTCTACTCGGTTTGATTCCATGCCGTTCCGTTCCGTTCCATTCCGTCCCATCCCGACCCGTCCCGTCCCGTCCCGTCCCGTTCCATCCCGTTCCGTTCTGCTCGGGTTGATTCCGTTCCTTTCCGTTCCGTTCCTTTCTATTCCGTTCCATTCCGTTCCATGCGGGTTGATTCAATTCCATTCTATTACATTGAATTCCATTCCATTCCATTCCATTCCATTCCATTCTACTCGGATTGATTCCATTCCATTCCATTCCATTCCATTCCATTCCATTCCATTCCATTCCATTGCATTCCATTCCGTTCCATTCCATTCGATTCCATTCGATTCCATTCCATTCCATTCCATTCCATTCCATTCCATTCCATTCCATTCCATTCCATTCCCTTCTACTCGGTTTGATTCCATTCCATTCCATTCCATTCCATTCCATTCCATTCCATTCCATTCCATTCCATTCCATTCGATTCCATTCCATTCCATTCCATTCCATTCCATTCCATTCCATTCCCTTCCATACAATTCCATTCCATTCCATTCCATTCCATTCCATTCCATTCCATTCCATTCCATTCCATTCCTTACCATTCCATTCCATTCCATTCCGTTCTACTCGGGTTGATTCCATTCCATTCCATTCCATTCCATTCCATTCCATTCCATTCCATTCCATTCCATTCCATTAGATTCCATTCCATACGATTCCATTCCATTCCATTCCATTCCATTCCATTCCATTCCATTCCATTCCATTCCATTCCATTCCATTCCATTCCATTCCATTCCATTCCGTTCTACTCGGGTTGATTCCACTCTATTGCATACCATTCCATTCCATTCCATTCCATTTCATTCCATTCCATTCCATTCTATTCCATTGAATTCCATTCCATTCCATTCCATTCCATTCCATTCCATTCCATTCCATTCCATTCCATTCCATTCCAATCCATTCCATTCTACTCGGGTTGATTCCATTCCAATCCATTCGAATCCATTCAATTCCCTTTCATTCCATTCCATTCCATTCCATTCCATTCCATTCCATTCCATTCCATTCCATTCCATTCCATTCCATTCAATTCCATTCCATTCCATTCCATTCCATTCCATTCCATTCCATTCCATTCCATTCCATTCCGTTCTACTCGGGATCATTCCATTCCTTTCCATTCCATTCCAAACCAATACATTCCATTCTACCCGGGTTGATTCCATTACATTCCATTCCATTCCATTAAATTCCATTCCATTCCGTTCTACTCGGGTTGATTCCATTCCATTCCATTCCATTCCATTCCATTCCATTCCATTCCATTCCATTCCATTCGATTCCATTCCATTCCATTCCATTCCATTCCATTCCATTCCATTCCGTTCTACACGGGTTGAATCCATTCCGTTCCATTCCATTCCGTTCCGTTCCATTCCGTTCAGTTCTTCTCTGGTTGATTCCATTCCATTCCATTCCATTCCATTCCATTCCATTCCATTCCATTACATTACATTACGTTACATTACATTACATTCCGTTCTACGCGGGTTGATTCCATTGAGTTCCGTTCCGTTCCATTCTGTCCCGTCCTGTCCCTTCCCGTCCCGTCCCGTCCCGTGACGTTGTACTTGGGATGATTCCATTCCATTCCGCTCCGTTCCTTTAAGTTCCATTCCATTCCGATCCACGCAGATTGATTCAATTCCATTCTGTTCTATTCCATTCCATTCCATTCCATTCAATTCCATTCCATTCCATTCCATTCCATTCCATTCCATTCCATTCTACTCGGGTTGATTCCATGCCGTTCCGTTCCGTTCCATTCCGTCCCACCCCGACCCGTCCCGTCCCGTCCCGTCCCGTTCCATCCCGTTCCGTTCTGCTCGGGTTGATTCCGTTCCATTCCGTTCCGTTCTTTCTGTTCCGTTCCATTCCGTTCCATGCAGGTTGATTCAATTCCATTCTATTACATTGAATTCCATTCCATTCCATTCCATTCCATTCCATTCCATTCCATTCCGTTCTACTCGGGTTCATTCCATTCCATTCGGTTCCGTTCCGTTCCGTTCCGTTCCGTTCCGTTCCATTCCATTCCATTCCATTCCATTCCATTCCATTCCATTCGCTTCTAATCGGGTTGATTCCATTCTATTCCATTCCATTCCATTCGATTCCATTCGATGCCATTCCATTCCATTCCATTCCATTCCATTCCATTCCATTCCATTCCATTCCATTCCATTCCGTTCTACACGGGTTGAATCCATTCCGTTCCATTCCATTCCGTTCCGTTCCATTCCGTTCAGTTCTACTCTGGTTGATTCCATTCTATTCCATTCCATTCCATTCCATTCCATTCCATTCCATTCCATTCCATTCCATTCCATTCCATTACATTACATTACATTACATTACATTACATTACATTACATTCCGTTCTACGCGGGTTGATTCCATTGAGTTCCGTTCCGTTCCATTCCTTCCCGTCCTGTCCCTTCCCGTCCCGTCCCGTCCCGTGCCGTTGTACTTGGGTTGATTCCATTCCATTCCGTTCCGTTCCTTTAAGTTCCGTTCCATTCCGTTCCACGCAGATTGATTCAATTCCATTCTGTTCTATTCCATTCCATTCCATTCCATTAAATTCCATTCCATTCCATTCCATTCCATTCCATTCCATTCCATTCCATTCCATTCTACTCGAGTTGATTACATGCCGTTCCGTTCCGTTCCATTCCGTCCCATCCCGACCCGTCCCATCCCGTCCCGTCCCGTTCCACCCCGTTCCGTTCTGCTCGGGTAGATTCCGATCCATTCCGTTCCGTTCCTTTCTGTTCCGTTCCATTCCGTTCCATGCGGGTTGATTCAATTCCATTCTATTACATTGAATTCCATTCCATTCCATTCCATTCCATTCCATTCCATTCTACTCGGATTGATTCCATTCCATTCCATTCCATTCCAGTCCAGTCCATTCCAATCCATTCCATTCTACTCGTTTTGATTCCATTCCATTCCATTCCATTCCATTCCATTCCATTCCATTCCATTCCATTCCATTCCATTCCATTCCATTGCATTCCATTCCATTCCATTCCATTCGATTCCATTCCATTCCATTCCATTCCATTCCATTCCATTCCATTCCATTCCATTCCATTCCCTTCTACTCGGTTTCATTCCATTCCATTCCATTCCATTCCATTCCATTCCATTCCATTCCATTCCATTCCAATCCATTCCATTCCGTTCCATTCCATTCCATTCCATTCCATTCCGTTCTACTCGGGTTCATTGCATTCCATTCCATTCCATTCCATTCCATTCCATTCCGTTCCATTCCATTCCATACCATTCCATTCCATTCCATTCCATTCCATTCCATTCCATTCCATTCCATTCCATTCCGTTCTACTCGGGTTGATTCCATTCCATTCCATTCCATTCCATTCCATTCCATTCCATTCCATTCCATTCCATTCCATTCCATTCCATTCCATACGATTCCATTCCATTCCATTCCATTCCATTCCATTCCATTCCATTCCATTCCATTCCATTCCATTCCATTCCATTCCATTCCCTTCTACTCGGTTTGATTCCATTCCATTCCATTCCATTCCATTCCATTCCATTCCATTCCATTCCATTCCATTCCATTCCATTCCATTCCATTAAATTCCATTCCATTCCATTCCATTCCATTCCATTCCATTCCATTCCATTCCATTCCATTCCGTTCTACTCGGGTTCATTGCATTCCATTCCATTCCATTCCATTCCATTCCATTCCATTCCATTCCATTCCATTCCATACCATTCCATTACATTCCATTCCATTCCATTCCATTCCATTCCATTCCATTCCGTTCTACTCGGGTTGATTCCATTCCATTCCATTCCATTCCATTCCATTCCATTCCATTCCATTCCATTCCATACGATTCCATTCCATTCCATTCCATTCCATTCCATTGCATTCCATTCCATTCCATTCCATACGATTCCATTCCATTCCATTCCATTCCATTCCATTCCATTCCATTCCATTCCATTGCATTCCATTCCATTCCATTCCATTCCATTCCATTCCGTTCTACTCGGGTTGATTCCACTCTAATGCATACCATTCCATTCAATTCCATTCCATTTCATTCCATTCCATTCCATTCTATTCCATTTAATTCCATTCCATTGAATTCCATTCCATTCCAATCCATTCCGTTCCATTCCATCCCGTTCTACTCGGGTTGATTCCATTCCATTCCATTCCATTCTATTCCATTCCATTCCATTCGATTCCATTCCATTCCATTCCATTCCATTCCATACCATTCCAATCCATTCCATTCTACGCGGGTTGATTCCCTTCCATTCCATTCGAATCCATTCCATTCCATTCCATTCCATTCCATTCCATTCCATTCCATTCCATTCCATTCCATTCCACTCAATTCCATTCCATTCCATTCCATTCCATTCCGTTCTACTCGGGTTGATTCCATTCCATTCCATTCCATTCCATTCCATTCCATTCCATTCCATTCCATTCCATTCCATTCCATTCCATACGATTCCATTCCATTCCATTCCATTCCATTCCATTCCATTCCATTCCATTCCATTCCATTCCATTCCGTTCTACTCGTGTTGATTCCACTCTATTGCATACCATTCCATTACATTCCATTCCATTCCATTCCATTCCATGCCGTTCCATTCCATTCCGTTCTACTCGGGTTGATTCCATTCCATTCCATTCCATTCCATTCCATTCCATTCCATTCCATTCCATTCCAATCCATTCCATTCTACTCGGGTTGATTCCATTCCAATCCATTCGAATCCATTCCATTCCCTTCCATTCCATTCCATTCCATTCCATTCCATTCCATTCCATTCCATTCCATTCCATTCCGTTCTACTCGGGTTCATTCCATTCCCTTCCATTCCATTCCATTCCATTCCATTCCATTCCATTCCATTCCAGTCGATTCCATTCCATTCCATTCCATTAAATTCCATTCCATTCCATTCCATTCCATTCCATTCCATTCCATTCCATTCCATTCCATTCCATTCCATTCCATTCCGTTCTACTCGGGTTCATTGCATTCCATTCCATTCCATTCCATTCCATTCCATTCCATTCCATTCCATTCCATTCCATTCCATACCATTCCATTCCATTCCATTCCATTCCATTCCATTCCATTCCATTCCATTCCATTCCATTCCATTCCATTCCATTCCATTCCGTTCTACTCGGGTTGATTCCATTCCATTCCATTCCATTCCATTCCATTCCATTCCATTCCATTCCATTCCATTCCATTCCATTCCATTCCAATCCATTCCGTTCTACTCGGGTTGATTCCATTCTATTCCATTCCATTCCATTCTATTCCATTCGATTCCATTCCATTCCATTCCATTCCGTTCTGCTCGGGTTCGTTCCATTCCATTCCATTCCCTTCCATTCCATTCCATTCCATTCCATTCAATTCCATTCCGTTCGATTCCATTCCATTCCATTCCATTCCATTCCATTCCATTCCATTCCATTCCATTCCATTCCATTCCATTCCGTTCTACTCGGGTTCATTCCATTCCATTCCGTTCCGTTCCGTTCCGTTCCGTTCCTTTCCATTCCATTCCATTCCATTCCATTCCATTCGCTTCTAATCGGGTTGATTCCATTCTATTCCATTCCATTCCATTCGATTCCATTCGATTCCATTCCATTCCATTCCATTCCTTTCCATTCCATTCCATTCCATTCCATTCCATTCCATTCCATTCCGTTCTACACGGGTTGAATCCACTCCGTTCCATTCCATTCCGTTCCGTTCCATTCCGTTGAGTTCTACTCTGGTTGATTCCATTCTATTCCATTCCATTCCATTCCATTCCATTCCATTCCATTCCATTCCATTACATTACATTACATTACATTACATTACATTACATTACATTACATTACATTACATTCCGTTCTACGCGGGTTGATTCCATTGTGTTCCGTTCCGTTCCATTCCTTCCCGTCCTGTCCCTTCCCGTCCCGTCCCGTCCCGTGCCGTTGTACTTGGGTTGATTCCATTCCATTCCGTTCCGTTCCTTTAAGTTCCGTTCCATTCCGTTCCACGCAGATTGATTCAATTCCATTCTGTTCTATTCCATTCCATTCCATTCCATTAAATTCCATTCCATTCCATTCCATTCCATTTCATTCCATTCCATTCCATTCCATTCCATTCTACTCGGGTTGATTCCATGCCGTTCCGTTCCGTTCCATTCCATCCCATCCCGACCCGTCCCATCCCGTCCCGTCCCGTTCCATCCCGTTCCGTTCTGCTCGGGTTGATTCCGTTCCATTCCGTTCCGTTCCTTTCTGTTCCGTTCCATTCCGTTCCATGCGGGTTGATTCAATTCCATTCTATTTCATTGAATTCCATTCCATTCCATTCCATTCCATTCCATTCCATTCTACTCGGATTGATTCCATTCCATTCCATTCCATTCCATTCCAGTCCACTCCAATCCATTCCATTCTACTCGGGTTGATTCCATTCCATTCCATTCCATTCCATTCCATTCCATTCCATTCCATTCCATTCCATTCCATTCCATTGCATTCCATTCCATTCCATTCCATTCGATTCCATTCCATTCCATTCCATTCCATTCCATTCCATTCCATTCCATTCCATTCCATTCCATTCCCTTCTACTCGGTTTCATTCCATTCCATTCCATTCCATTCCATTCCATTCCATTCCATTCCATTCCATTCCATTCCATTCCATTCCATTCCATTCCGTTCCATTCCATTCCATTCCATTCCACTCCGTTCCATTCCATTCCATTCCATTCCATTCCGTTCTACTCTGGTTCATTGCATTCCGTTCCATTCCATTCCATTCCATTCCATTCCATTCCATTCCATTCCATTCCATACCATTCCATTCCATTCCATTCCATTCCATTCCATTCCATTCTATTCCATTGAATTCCATTCCATTCCATTCCATTCCATTCCATTCCATTCCATTCCATTCCATTCCATTCCGTTCTACTCGGGTTGATACCATTCCATTCCATTCCATTCCATTCCATTCCATTCCATTCCATTTCATTCCGTTCTACTCGGGTTGATTCCATGCCGATCCGTTCCGTTCCATTCCGTCCCATCCCGACCCGTCCCGACCCGTCCCGTCCCATCACGTTCCGTTCTGCTCGGGTTGATTCCTTTCCATTCCGTTCCGTTCCTTTCTGTTCCGTTCCATTCCGTTCCACGCGGGTTGATTCAATTCCATTCTATTACATTGAATACCATTCCATTCCATTCCATTCCATTCTACTCGGGTTGATTGCATTCCATTCCATTCCATTCCATTCCTTTCCATTCCATTCCATTCCATTCGATTCCATTCAATTATATTCCATTCCATTCCAACCCATTCCATTCTACTCCGGTTGATTCCATTCCATTCCATTCCATTCCATTCCTTTCCATTCCATTCCATTCGATTCCATTCCATTCCATTCCATTCCATTCCATTCCATTCCATTCCATTTCAATCCATTCCATTCTACTCGGGTTGATTCCATTCCATTCCATTCCATTCTAATCCATTCCATTCCATTCCATTCCATTCGATTCCATTCCATTCCATTCCATTCCATTCCATTCCATTAAATTCCATTGTATTCCATTCCATTCCATTCCATTCCATTTCATTCCATTCCATTCCATTCCATTCCATTCCATTTCATTCCATTCTAGTCGGGTTGATTCCATTCCATTCCATTCCATTCCATTCCATTAAATTCCATTGTATTCCATTCCATTCCATTCCATTCCATTTCATTCCATTCCATTCCATTCCATTCCATTTCATTCCATTCTAGTCGGGTTGATTCCATTCCATTCCATTCCATTCCATTACATTACATTCCTTTCTATTCTATTTTTCCGTTCTACTCGGGTTGATTCCATTGAGTTCCGTTCCGTTCCGTTCCGTCCCGTCCCGTCCCGTCCCGTCCCGTCCCGTCCCGTCCCGTCCCGTGCCATTGTACTCGGGTTGATTCCATTCCATCCCGTTCCGTTCCTTTCCGTTCCGTTCGATTCCGTTCCACGCGGGTTGATTCAATTCCATTCTATTCTATTCCATTCCATTCCATTCCATTCCTTTCCATTCCATTCCATTCCAATCCATTCCATTCTACTCGAGTTGATTCCATTCCATTCCATTCCATTCCATTCCATTCCATTCCATTCCATTCCATTCCATTCCATTCCGTTCTACTCGGGTTGATTCCATTCTTTTCCATTCGATTCCAATCGATTCCATTCGATTCCATTCCATTCCATTCCATTCCATTCCATTCCATTCCGTTCTACTCGGGTTCATTCTATCCCATTCCGTTCCGTTGCGTTCCGTTCCATTCAATTCCATTCCATTCCATTCCATTCCATTCCATTCCGTTCTACTCGGGTTGATTCCATGGCTTTCCATTCCATTCCGTTCCATTCCGTTCTGTTCCTTTCCGTTCCGTTCTACTCGGTTTGATTCCATTCTATTCCATTCCATTCCATTCCATTCCATTCCATTCCATTCCATTCCTTTCTACTCGGGTTGAGCATTCCATTCCATTCCATTCCATTCCATTCCATTCCATTCCATTCCATTCCATTCCATTCTATTCCATTCCATTCCATTCCGTTCCGTTCTACTCGGGTGGATCATTCCATTCCATTCCATTCCATTCCATTTCATTCCATTTTTTCCATTCCATTCCATTCCATTCCGTTCTACTCGGGTTGATTCCATTGAGTTCCATTCCGTTCCGTTCCGTCCTGTCCCGTCCCGTCCCGTCCCTTCCCGTCCCATCCCGTGCCGTTGTACTCGGGTTGATTGCATTCCATTCCGTTCCGTTCCTTTCCATTCCATTCCATTCCGTTCTACTCGGGTTGATTCCATTCCATTCCATTCCATTCCATTCCATTCCATTCCATTCCATTCCATTCCATTCCATTCCATTCCATTCCATTCCGTTCTAATCGGGTTGATTCCACTCTATTGGATACCATTCCATTCCATTCCATTCCATTCCATTCCACTTCATTCCACTCCATTCCATTCTATTCCATTGAATTCCATTCCATTCCATTCCATTCCATTCCATTCCATTCCATTCCATTCCATTCCATTCCATTTCTTTCCATTCCGTTCTACTCGGGTTCATTCCATTCCTTTCCATTCCATTCCATTCCATTCCATTCCATTCCATTCCATTCCATTCCATTCCATTCCATTCCGTTCTACTCTAGTTGATTCCATTCTATTCCATTCCATTCCATTCGATTCCATTCGATTCTATTCCATTCCATTCAATTCCGTTCCATTCCATTCCATTCCATTCCATTCCGTTCTACTCGGGTTGATTCCATTCCATTCCATTCCATTCCATTCCGTTCCGTTCCGTTCTGTTCCGTTCCGTTCTACTCGGGTTGATTCTATTCTATTCCATTCCAATCCCTTCTATTCCATTCCGTTCTGCTCGGGTGGATCATTCCATTCCTTTCCATTCCATTCCATTCCATTCGGTCCTACTCGGGTTGATCATTCCATTCCATTCCATTCCATTCCATTCCATTCCATTCTATTCCATTCCATTCCTTTCTATTCTATTTTTCCGTTCTACTCGGGTTGATTCCATTGAGTTCCGTTCCGTTCTGTTCCGTCCCGTCCCGTCCCGTCCCGTCCCGTCCCGTCCCGTCACGTCCCGTGCCATTGTATTCGGGTTGATTCCATTCCATCCCGTTCCGTTCCTTTCTGTTCCGTTCGATTCCATTCCACGCGGGTTGATTCAATTCCATTCTATTCTATTCCATTCCATTCCATTCCATTCCATTCTACTCGAGTTGATTCCATTCCATTCCATTCCATTCCATTCCATTCCATTCCATTCCATTCCATTCCATTCCGTTCTCCTCGGTTTGATTCCATTCTTTTCCATTCGATTCCAATCGATTCCATTCGATTCCATTCCATTCGATTCCATTCCATTCCATTCCATTCCATTCCATTCCGTTCTACTCGGGTTCATTCTATCCCATTCCGTTCCGTTGCGTTCCGTTCCATTCCATTCCATTCCATTCCATTCCATTCCGTTCTACTCGGGTTGATTCCATGGCTTTCCATTCCATTCCGTTCCATTCCGTTCAGTTCCTTTCCGTTCCGTTCTACTCGGGATGATTCCATTCTATTCCATTCCATTCCATTCCATTCCATTCCATTCCATTCCATTCCTTTCTACTCGGGTTGAGCATTCCATTCCATTCCATTCCATTCCATTCCATTCCATTCCATTCCATTCCATTCCATTCCATTCCATTCCATTCCATTCCATTCTATTCCATTCCATTCCATTCCATTCCGTTCCGTTCTACTCGGGTGGATCATTCCATTCCATTCCATTCCATTCCATTTCATTCCATTTTTTCCATTCCATTCCATTCCATTCCGTTCTACTCGGGTTGATTCCATTGAGTTCCATTCCGTTCTGTTCCGTCCTGTCCCGTCCCGTCCCGTCCCTTCCCGTCCCATCCCGTGCCGTTGTACTCGGTTTGATTGCATTCCATTCCGTTCCGTTCCTTTCCATTCCATTCCATTCCGTTCCAAGCGGGTTGATTCAATTCAATTCTATTCTATTCCACTCCATTCCATTCCATTCTACTCGGATTGATTCCATTCCATTCCATTCCATTCCAGTCCAATCCAGTCCATTCCATTCTACTCGGGTTGATTCCATTCCATTCCATTCCATTCCATTCCATTCCATTCCATTCCATTCCATTCCATTCCATTCCATTCCATTCCATTCCATTTCATTCCATTCCTTTCCATTCCTTTCCATTCCATTCCGTTCTACTCGGGTTGATTCCATTCTTTTCCATTCCATTCCATTCCATTCCATTCCATTCCATTCTATTCCACTGAATTCCATTCCATTCCATTCCATTCCATTCCATTCCGTTCTACTCGGGTTGATTCCATTCCATTCCATTCCATTCCATTCCATTGATTCCATTCCATTCCGTTCTACTCGGGTTGATCATTCCATTCCATTCCATTCCATTCCATTCCATTCCGTACCTTTCCATTCCATTCCATTCCATTCCATTCCATTCCATTCCATTCCGTTCTACTCCGGTTAATTCCATTCCATTCCATTCCATTCCATTCGATTGCATTCCATTCCATTTCATTCCATTCGATTCCATTCGATTCCATTCCATTCCATTCCATTCCATTCCATTCCATTCCATTCCATTCCATTCCATTCCATTCCCTTCTACTCGGTTTAATTCCATTCCATTCCATTCCATTCCATTCCATTCCATTCCATTCCATTCCATTCCATTCCATTCCATTCCATTCCATACCATTCCATTCCATTCCATTCCATTCCATTCCATTCCATTCCATTCCATTCCGTTCTACTCGGGTTGATTCCATTCCATTCCATTCCATTCCATTCCATTCCATTCCATTCCATTCCATTCCATTCCATTCCATTCCATTCCATTTCTTTCCATTCCATTCCATTCCATACGATTCCATTCCATTCCATTCCATTCCATTCCATTCCATTCCATTCCATTCCATTCCATTCCATTCCGTTCTACTCGGGTTGATTCCACTCTATTGCATACCATTCCATTCCATTCCATTCCATTCCATTCCATTCCATTCCATTCCATTCCATTCCATTCCGTTCCATTCCATTCAGTTCTACTCGGGGTGATTCCATTCCATTCCATTTCATTCCATTCCATTCCATTCCATTCCATTCCAATCCATTCCATTCTACTCGGGTTGATTCCATTCCAATCCATTCGAATCCATTCAATTCCCTTCCATTCCATTCCATTCCATTCCATTCCATTCAATTCCATTCCATTCCATTCCATTCCATTCGATTCCATTCCATTCCATTCCATTCCATTCCATTCCATTCCGTTCTACTCGGGTTCATTCCATTCCTTTCCATTCCATTCCATTCAATTCCATTCCATTCCACTCCATTCCATTCCATTCCATTCCATTCCATTCCATTCCATTCCATTCCAAACCAATACATTCCATTCTACTCGGGTTGATTCCATTCCATTCCATTCCATTCCATTAAATTCCATTCCATTCCTTTCTACTCGGGTTGATTCCATTCCATTCCATTCCATACCATTCCATTCCATTCGATTCCATTCCATTCCATTCCATTCCATTCCATTCCATTCCGTTCTACACGGGTTGAATCCATTCCGTTCCATTCCATTCCGTTCCGTTCCATTCCGTTCAGTTCTACTCTGGTTGATTCCATTCCATTCCATTCCATTCCATTACATTACACTACATTACGTTACATTACATTACATTCCGTTCTACGCGGGTTGATTCCATTGAGTTCCATTCCGTTCCATTCCGTCCCGTCCTGTCCCTTCCCGTCCCGTGCCGTCCCGTGACGTTGTACTTGGGTTGATTCCATTCCATTCCGTTCCGTTCCTTTAAGTTCCGTTCCATTCCGATCCACGCAGATTGATTCAATTCCATTCTGTTCTATTCCATTCCATTCCATTCTATTCAATTCCATTCCATTCCATTCCATTCCATTCCATTCCATTCTACTCGGGTTGATTCCATGCCGTTCCGTTCCGTTCCATTCCGTCCCATCCCGACCCGTCCCGTCCCGTCCCGTCCCGTTCCATCCCGTTCCGTTCTGCTCGGGATGATTCCGTTCCATTCCGTTCCGTTCCTTTCTGTTCCGTTCCATTCCGTTCCATGCGGGTTGATTCAATTCCATTCTATTACATTGAATTCCATTCCATTCCATTCCATTTCATTCCATTCTACTCGGATTGATTCCATTCCATTCCATTCCATTCCATTCCATTCCATTCCATTCCATTCCATTCCATTCCATTAAATTCCATTCCATTGCATTCCATTCCGTTCCATTCCATTCGATTCCATTCGATTCCATTCCATTCCATTCCATTCCATTCCATTCCATTCCGTTCTACTCGGGTTGATTCCATTCTTTTCCATTCGATTCCAATCGATTCCATTCGATTCCATTCCATTCCATTCCATTCCATTCCATTCCATTCCATTCCATTCCATTCCATTCCATTCCATTCCGTTCTACTCGGGTTCATTCTATCCCATTCCGTTCCGTTGCGTTCCGTTCCATTCAATTCCATTCCATTCCATTCCATTCCATTCCATTCCGTTCTACTCGGGTTGATTCCATGGCTTTCCATTCCATTCCGTTCCATTCCGTTCTGTTCCTTTCCGTTCCGTTCTACTCGGTTTGATTCCATTCTATTCCATTCCATTCCATTCCATTCCATTCCATTCCATTCCATTCCTTTCTACTCGGGTTGAGCATTCCATTCCATTCCATTCCATTCCATTCCATTCCATTCCATTCCATTCCATTCCATTCCATTCCATTCTATTCCATTCCATTCCATTCCGTTCCGTTCTACTCGGGTGGATCATTCCATTCCATTCCATTCCATTCCATTTCATTCCATTTTTTCCATTCCATTCCATTCCATTCCGTTCTACTCGGGTTGATTCCATTGAGTTCCATTCCGTTCCGTTCCGTCCTGTCCCGTCCCGTCCCGTCCCTTCCCGTCCCATCCCGTGCCGTTGTACTCGGGTTGATTGCATTCCATTCCGTTCCGTTCCTTTCCATTCCATTCCATTCCGTTCTACTCGGGTTGATTCCATTCCATTCCATTCCATTCCATTCCATTCCATTCCATTCCATTCCATTCCATTCCATTCCGTTCTAATCGGGTTGATTCCACTCTATTGCATACCATTCCATTCCATTCCATTCCATTCCATTCCATTCCACTTCATTCCACTCCATTCCATTCTATTCCATTGAATTCCATTCCATTCCATTCCATTCCATTCCATTCCATTCCATTCCATTCCATTCCATTCCATTCCATTTCTTTCCATTCCGTTCTACTCGGGTTCATTCCATTCCTTTCCATTCCATTCCATTCCATTCCATTCCATTCCATTCCATTCCATTCCATTCCATTCCATTCCGTTCTACTCTAGTTGATTCCATTCTATTCCATTCCATTCCATTCGATTCCATTCGATTCCATTCCATTCCATTCAATTCCGTTCCATTCCATTCCATTCCATTCCATTCCGTTCTACTCGGGTTGATTCCATTCCATTCCATTCCATTCCATTCCGTTCCGTTCCGTTCTGTTCCGTTCCGTTCTACTCGGGTTGATTCTATTCTATTCCATTCCAATCCCTTCTATTCCATTCCGTTCTGCTCGGGTGGATCATTCCATTCCTTTCCATTCCATTCCATTCCATTCGGTCCTACTCGGGTTGATCATTCCATTCCATTCCATTCCATTCCATTCCATTCCATTCCATTCCATTCCATTCCTTTCTATTCTATTTTTCCGTTCTACTCGGGTTGATTCCATTGAGTTCCGTTCCGTTCTGTTCCGTCCCGTCCCGTCCCGTCCCGTCCCGTCCCGTCCCGTCACGTCCCGTGCCATTGTATTCGGGTTGATTCCATTCCATCCCGTTCCGTTCCTTTCTGTTCCGTTCGATTCCATTCCACGCGGGTTGATTCAATTCCATTCTATTCTATTCCATTCCATTCCATTCCATTCCATTCTACTCGAGTTGATTCCATTCCATTCCATTCCATTCCATTCCACTCCATTCCATTCCATTCCGTTCTACTCGGTTTGATTCCATTCTTTTCCATTCGATTCCAATCGATTCCATTCGATTCCATTCCATTCGATTCCATTCCATTCGATTCCATTCCATTCCATTCCGTTCTACTCGGGTTCATTCTATCCCATTCCGTTCCGTTGCGTTCCGTTCCATTCCATTCCATTCCATTCCATTCCATTCCGTTCTACTCGGGTTGATTCCATGGCTTTCCATTCCATTCCGTTCCATTCCGTTCAGTTCCTTTCCGTTCCGTTCTACTCGGGATGATTCCATTCTATTCCATTCCATTCCATTCCATTCCATTCCATTCCATTCCATTCCTTTCTACTCGGGTTGAGCATTCCATTCCATTCCATTCCATTCCATTCCATTCCATTCCATTCCATTCCATTCCATTCCATTCCATTCCATTCCATTCCATTCTATTCCATTCCATTCCATTCCATTCCGTTCCGTTCTACTCGGGTGGATCATTCCATTCCATTCCATTCCATTCCATTTCATTCCATTTTTTCCATTCCATTCCATTCCATTCCGTTCTACTCGGGTTGATTCCATTGAGTTCCATTCCGTTCTGTTCCGTCCTGTCCCGTCCCGTCCCGTCCCTTCCCGTCCCATCCCGTGCCGTTGTACTCGGTTTGATTGCATTCCATTCCGTTCCGTTCCTTTCCATTCCATTCCATTCCGTTCCAAGCGGGTTGATTCAATTGAATTCTATTCTATTCCACTCCATTCCATTCCATTCTACTCGGATTGATTCCATTCCATTCCATTCCATTCCAGTCCAATCCAGTCCATTCCATTCTACTCGGGTTGATTCCATTCCATTCCATTCCATTCCATTCCATTCCATTCCATTCCATTCCATTTCATTCCATTCCTTTCCATTCCTTTCCATTCCATTCCGTTCTACTCGGGTTGATTCCATTCTTTTCCATTCCATTCCATTCCATTCCATTCCATTCCATTCCATTCTATTCCACTGAATTCCATTCCATTCCATTCCATTCCATTCCATTCCATTCCGTTCTACTCGGGTTGATTCCATTCCATTCCATTCCATTCCATTCCATTGATTCCATTCCATTCCGTTCTACTCGGGTTGATCATTCCATTCCATTCCATTCCATTCCATTCCATTCCGTACCTTTCCATTCCATTCCATTCCATTCCATTCCATTCCGTTCTACTCAGGTTAATTCCATTCCATTCCATTCCATTCCATTCGATTGCATTCCATTCCATTTCATTCCATTCGATTCCATTCGATTCCATTCCATTCCATTCCATTCCATTCCATTCCATTCCATTCCATTCCATTCCATTCCATTCCCTTCTACTCGGTTTGATTCCATTCCATTCCATTCCATTCCATTCCATTCCATTCCATTCCATTCCATTCCATTCCATTCCATTCCATTCCATACCATTCCATTCCATTCCATTCCATTCCATTCCATTCCATTCCATTCCATTCCGTTCTACTCGGGTTGATTCCATTCCATTCCATTCCATTCCATTCCATTCCATTCCATTCCATTCCATTCCATTCCATTCCATTCCATTCCATTCCATTCCATACGATTCCATTCCATTCCATTCCATTCCATTCCATTCCATTCCATTCCATTCCATTCCATTCCATTCCGTTCTACTCGGGTTGATTCCACTCTATTGCATACCATTCCATTCCATTCCATTCCATTCCATTCCATTCCATTCCATTCCATTCCATTCCATTCCGTTCCATTCCATTCACTTCTACTCGGGGTGATTCCATTCCATTCCATTTCATTCCATTCCATTCCATTCCATTCCATTCCAATCCATTCCATTCTACTCGGGTTGATTCCATTCCAATCCATTCGAATCCATTCAATTCCCTTCCATTCCATTCCATTCCATTCCATTCCATTCAATTCCATTCCATTCCATTCCATTCCATTCGATTCCATTCCATTCCATTCCATTCCATTCCATTCCATTCCGTTCTACTCGGGTTCATTCCATTCCTTTCCATTCCATTCCATTCAATTCCATTCCATTCCACTCCATTCCATTCCATTCCATTCCATTCCATTCCATTCCATTCCATTCCATTCCATTCCAAACCAATACATTCCATTCTACTCGGGTTGATTCCATTCCATTCCATTCCATTCCATTAAATTCCATTCCATTCCTTTCTACTCGGGTTGATTCCATTCCATTCCATTCCATACCATTCCATTCCATTCGATTCCATTCCATTCCATTCCATTCCATTCCATTCCATTCCGTTCTACACGGGTTGAATCCATTCCGTTCCATTCCATTCCGTTCCGTTCCATTCCGTTCAGTTCTACTCTGGTTGATTCCATTCCATTCCATTCCATTCCATTACATTACACTACATTACGTTACATTACATTACATTCCGTTCTACGCGGGTTGATTCCATTGAGTTCCATTCCGTTCCATTCCGTCCCGTCCTGTCCCTTCCCGTCCCGTGCCGTCCCGTGACGTTGTACTTGGGTTGATTCCATTCCATTCCGTTCCGTTCCTTTAAGTTCCGTTCCATTCCGATCCACGCAGATTGATTCAATTCCATTCTGTTCTATTCCATTCCATTCCATTCCATTCAATTCCATTCCATTCCATTCCATTCCATTCCATTCCTTTCTACTCGGGTTGATTCCATGCCGTTCCGTTCCGTTCCATTCCGTCCCATCCCGACCCGTCCCGTCCCGTCCCGTCCCGTTCCATCCCGTTCCGTTCTGCTCGGGATGATTCCGTTCCATTCCGTTCCGTTCCTTTCTGTTCCGTTCCATTCCGTTCCATGCGGGTTGATTCAATTCCATTCTATTACATTGAATTCCATTCCATTCCATTCCATTTCATTCCATTCTACTCGGATTGATTCCATTCCATTCCATTTCATTCCATTCCATTCCATTCCATTCCATTCCATTCCATTAAATTCCATTCCATTGCATTCCATTCCGTTCCATTCCATTCGATTCCATTCGATTCCATTCCATTCCATTCCATTCCATTCCATTCCATTCCATTCCATTCCATTCCATTCCCTTCTACTCGGTTTGATTCCATTCCATTCCATTCCATTCCATTCCATTCCATTCCATTCCATTACATTACATTCGATTCCATTCCATTCCATTCCATTCCATTCCATTCCATTCCATTCCATTCCCTTCCATACCATTCCATTCCATTCCATTCAATTCCATTCCATTCCGTTCTACTCGGGTTGATTCCATTCCATTCCATTCCATTCCATTCCATTCCATTCCATTCCATTCCATTCCATTCCATTCCATACGATTAAATTCCATTCCATTCCATTCCATTCCATTCCGTTCCATTCCATTCCATTCCATTCCATTCCGTTCTACTCGGGTTGATTCCACTCTATTGCATACCATTCCATTCCATTCCATTCCATTTCATTCCATTCCATTCCATTCTATTCCATTGAATTCCATTCCATTCCATTCCATTCCATTCCATTCCATTCCATTCCATTCCATTCCATTCCGTTCCATTCCATTCCCTTCTACTCGGGTTGATTCCATTCCATTCCATTCCATTCCATTCCATTCCATTCCATTCCATTCCATTCCATTCCATTCCAATCCATTCCATTCTACTCGGGTTGATTCCATTCCAATCCACTCGAATCCACTCAATTCCCTTTCATTCCATTCCATTCCATTCCATTCCATTCCATACCATTCCATTCCATTCCATTCGATTCCATTCCATTCCATTCCATTCCATTCCATTCCATTCCATTCCATTCCATTCCATTCCGTTCTACTCGGGTTCATTCCATTCCTTTCCACTCCATTCCATTCAATTCCATTCCATTCCATTCCATTCCATTCCATTCCATTCCATTCCATTCCATTCCATTCCAAACCAATACATTCCATTCTACTCGGGTTGATTCCATTCCATTCCATTCCATTCCATTAAATTCCATTCCATTCCGTTCTACTCGGGTTGATTCCATTCCATTCCATTCCATTCCATTCCATTCCATTCCATTCCATTCCATTCGATTCCATTCCATTCCATTCCATTCCATTCCATTCCATTCCATTCCGTTCTACACGGGTTGAATCCATTCCGTTCCATTGCATTCCGTTCCGTTCCATTCCGTTCAGTTCTTCTCTGGTTGATTCCATTCCATTCCATTCCATTCCATTCCATTCCATTCCATTCCATTACATTACATTACATTACATTACATTACATTACATTACATTACGTTACATTACATTACATTCCGTTCTACGCGGGTTGATTCCATTGAGTTCCGTTCCGTTCCATTCTTTCCCGTCCTGTCCCTTCCCGTCCCGTCCCGTCCCGTGACGTTGTACTTGGGTTGATTCCATTCCATTCCGTTCCGTTCCTTTAAGTTCCATTCCATTCCGATCCACGCAGACTGATTCAATTCCATTCTGTTCTATTCCATTCCATTCCATTCCATTCAATTCCATTCCATTCCATTCCATTCCATTCCATTCTACTCGGGTTGATTCCATGCCGTTCCGTTCCGTTCCATTCCGTCCCACCCCGACCCGTCCCGTCCCGTCCCGTCCCGTTCCATCCCGTTCCGTTCTGCTCGGGTTGATTCCGTTCCATTCCGTTCCGTTCTTTCTGTTCCGTTCCATTCCGTTCCATGCGGGTTGATTCAATTCCATTCTATTACATTGAATTCCATTCCATTCCATTCCATTCCATCCCATTCCATTCTACTCGGATTGATTCCATTCCATTCCATTCCATTCCATTCCATTCCATTCCATTCCATTCCATTGCATTCCATTCCATTCCATTCCACTCCATTCCATTCGATTCCATTCCATGCCATTCCATTCCATTCCATTCCATTCCATTCCATTCCATTCCATTCCATTCCATTCCATTCCCTTCTACTCGGTTTGATTCCATTCCATTCCATTCCATTCCATTCCATTCCATACCATTCCATTCCATTCCATTCCATTCCATTAAATTCCATTCCATTCCATTCCATTCCATTCCATTCCATTCCATTCCATTCCATTCCATTCCATTCCATTCCGTTCTACTCGGGTTGATTCCATTCCATTCCATTCCATTCCATTCCATTCCATTCCATTCCATTCCATTCCATTCCATTCCATTCCATACGATTCCATTCCATTCCATTCCATTCCATTCCATTGCCTTCCATTCCATTCCATTCCATACGATTCCATTCCATTCCATTCCATTCCATTCCATTCCATTCCATTCCATTCCATTCCATTCCGTTCTACTCGGGTTGATTCCACTCTAATGCATACCATTCCATTCCATTCCATTCCATTTCATTCCACTCCATTCCATTCTATTCCATTGAATTCCATTCCATTGAATTCCATTCCATTCCAATCCATTCCGTTCCACTCCATCCCGTTCTACTCGGGTTGATTCCATTCCATTCCATTCCATTCTATTCCATTCCATTCCATTCGATTCCATTCCATTCCATTCCATTCCATACCATTCCAATCCATTCCATTCTACTCGGGTTGATTCCCTTCCATTCCATTCGAATCCATTCCATTCCCTTCCATTCCCTTCCATTCCATTCCATTCCATTCCATTCCATTCCATTCCATTCCATTCCATTCCTTTCCATTCCATTCCATTCCATTCCATTCCATTCCGTTCTACTCGGGTTGATTCCATTCCATTCCATTCCATTCAATTCCATTCCATTGCATTCCATTCCATTCCATTCCATTCCATTCCATTCCATTCCATTCCATTCCATACGATTCCATTCCATTCCATTCCATTCCATTCCATTCCATTCCATTCCATTCCGTTCTACTCGGGTTGATTCCACTCTATTGCATACCATTCCATTACATTCCATTCCATTTCATTCCATTCCATTCCATTCTATTCCATGGAATTCCATTCCATTCCATTCCATTCCATTCCATTCCATTCCATTCCATGCCGTTCCATTCCATTCCGTTCTACTCGGGTTGATTCCATTCCATTCCATTCCATTCCATTCCATTCCATTCCATTCCATTCCATTCCATTCCAATCCATTCCATTCTACTCGTGTTGATTCCATTCCAATCCATTCGAATCCATTCCATTCCCTTCCATTCCATTCCATTCCATTCCATTCCATTCCATTCCATTCCATTCCATTCCATTCCATTCCATTCGATTCCCTTCCATTCCATTCCATTCCATTCCATTCCATTCCATTCCATTCCATTCCGTTCTACTCGGGTTCATTCCATTCCTTTCCATTCCATTCCATTCAATTCCATTCCATTCCATTCCATACCATTCCATTCCATTCCATTCCATTCCATTCCAAACCAATACATTCCATTCTACTCGGGTTGATTCCATTCCTTTCCATTCCATTCCATTTAATTCCATTCCATTCCGTTCTACTCGGGTTGATTCCATTCCATCCCATTCCATTCCATTCCATTCCATTCCATTCCATTCCATTCCATTCCATTCCGTTCTACTCGGGTTGATTCCATTCTATTCCATTCCATTCCATTCGATTCCATTCGATTCCATTCCATTCCATTCCATTCCATTCCATTCCATTCCGTTCTGCTCGGTTTCATTCCATTCCACTCCATTCCCTTCCATTCCATTCCATTCCATTCCATTCAATTCCATTCCTTTTGATTCCATTCCATTCCATTCCATTCCATTCCATTCCATTCCATTCCATTCCATTCCATTCCGTTCTTCTCGGGTTCATTCCATTCCATTCCGTTCCGTTCCGTTCCGTTCCGTTCCGTTCCGTTCCGTTCCATTCCATTCCATTCCATTCCATTCCATTCGCTTCTAATCGGGTTGATTCCATTCTATTCCATTCCATTCCATTCGATTCCTTTCGATTCCATTCCATTCCATTCCATTCCATTCCATTCCATTCCATTCCATTCCATTCCGTTCTACACGGGTTGAATCCATTCCGTTTCATTCCATTCCGTTCCGTTCCATGCCGTTCAGTTCTACTCTGGTTGATTCCATTCTATTCCATTCCATTCCATTCCATTCCATTCCATTCCATTCCATTCCATACCATTCCATTCCATTCCATTCCATTCCATTCCATTCCATTCCATTCCATTCCGTTCTACTCGGGTTGATTCCATTCAATTCCATTCCATTCCATTCCATTCCATTCCATTCCATACCATTCCATTCCATTCCATTCCATTCCATTCCATTCCATTCCATTCCATTCCATTCCATTCCGTTCTACTCGGGTTGATTCCACTCTATTGCATACCATTCCATTCCATTCCATTCCATTTCATTCCATTCCATTCCATTCTATTCCATTGAATTCCATTCCATTCCATTCCATTCCATTCCATTCCATTCCGTTCCATTCCATTCAGTTCTACTCGGGGTGATTCCATTCCATTCCATTCCATTCCATTCCATTCCATTCCATTCCAATCCATTCCATTCTACTCGGGTTGATTCCATTCCAATCCATTCGAATCCATTCAATTCCCTTCCATTCCATTCCATTCCATTCCATTCCATTCCATTCCATTCCATTCCATTCGATTCCATTCCATTCCATTCCATTCCATTCCATTCCATTCCGTTCTACTCGGGTTCATTCCATTCCTTTCCATCCCATTCCATTCAATTCCATTCCATTCCACTCCATTCCATTCCATTCCATTCCATTCCATTCCATTCCATTCCATTCCATTCCTTTCCATTCCAAACCAATACATTCCATTCTACTCGGGTTGATTCCATTCCATTCCATTCCATTCCATTAAATTCCATTCCATTCCGTTCTACTCGGGTTGATTCCATTCCATTCCATTCCATTCCATTCCATTCCATTCGATTCCATTCCATTCCATTCCATTCCATTCCATTCCATTCCATTCCGTTCTACACGGGTTGAATCCATTCCGTTCCATTCCATTCCGTTCCGTTCCATTCCGTTCAGTTCTATTCTGGTTGATTCCATTCCATTCCATTCCATTCCATTCCATTACATTACAATACATTACATTACGTTACATTACATTACATTCCGTTCTACGCGGGTTGATCCATTGAGTTCCGTTCCGTTCCATTCCGTCCCGTCCTGTCCCTTCCCGTCCCGTCCCGTCCCGTGACGTTGTACTTGGGTTGATTCCATTCCATTCCGTTCCGTTCCTTTAATTTCCGTTCCATTCCGATCCACGCAGATTGATTCAATTCCATTCTGTTCTATTCCATTCCATTCCATTCCATTCAATTCCATTCCATTCCATTCCATTCCATTCCATTCTACTCGGGTTGATTCCATGCCATTCCGTTCGGTTCCATTCCGTCCCATCCCGACCCGTCCCGTCCCGTCCCGTCCCGTTCCATCCCGTTCCGTTCTGCTCGGGTTGATTCCGTTCCATTCCGTTCCGTTCCTTTCTATTCCGTTCCATTCCGTTCCATGCGGGTTGATTCAATTCCATTCTATTACATTGAATTCCATTCCATTCCATTCCATTCCATTCCATTCTACTCGGATTGATTCAATTCCATTCCATTCCATTCCATTCCATTCCATTCCATTCCATTCCATTCCATTCCATTGCATTCCATTCCGTTCCATTCCATTCGATTCCATTCGATTCCATTCCATTCCATTCCATTCCATTCCATTCCATTCCATTCCATTCCATTCCATTCCCTTCTACTCGGTTTGATTCCATTCCATTCCATTCCATTCCATTCCATTCCATTCCATTCCATTCCATTCCATTCGATTCCATTCCATTCCATTCCATTCCATTCCATTCCATTCCATTCCCTTCCATACAATTCCATTCCATTCCATTCCATTCCATTCCATTCCATTCCATTCCATTCCATTCCATACCATTCCATTCCATTCCATTCCGTTCTACTCGGGTTGATTCCATTCCATTCCATTCCATTCCATTCCATTCCATTCCATTCCATTCCATTCCATTCCATTCCATTCCATTCCATTAGATTCCATTCCATACGATTCCATTCCATTCCATTCCATTCCATTCCATTCCATTCCATTCCATTCCATTCCATTCCATTCCATTCCGTTCTACTCGGGTTGATTCCACTCTATTGCATACCATTCCATTCCATTCCATTCCATTTCATTCCATTCCATTCCATTCTATTCCATTGAATTCCATTCCATTCCATTCCATTCCATTCCATTCCATTCCATTCCATTCCATTCCATTCCAATCCATTCCATTCTACTCGGGTTGATTCCATTCCAATCCATTCGAATCCATTCAATTCCCTTTCATTCCATTCCATTCCATTCCATTCCATTCCATTCCATTCCATTCCATTCCATTCCATTCCATTCCATTCCATTCAATTCCATTCCATTCCATTCCATTCCATTCCATTCCATTCCATTCCATTCCATTCCATTCCGTTCTACTCGGGATCATTCCATTCCTTTCCATTCCATTCCATTCAATTCCATTCCATTCCATTCCATTCCATTCCATTCCATTCCACTCCATTCCATTCCATTCCATTCCATTCCAAACCAATACATTCCATTCTACCCGGGTTGATTCCATTACATTCCATTCCATTCCATTAAATTCCATTCCATTCCGTTCTACTCGGGTTGATTCCATTCCATTCCATTCCATTCCATTCCATTCCATTCCATTCCATTCCATTCGATTCCATTCCATTCCATTCCATTCCAATCCATTCCATTCTACTCGAGTTGATTCCATTCCATTCCATTCCATTCCATTCCATTCCATTCCATTCCATTCCATTCCATTCCATTCCATTCCATTCCGTTCTACTCGGGTTGATTCCATTCTTTTCCATTCGATTCCAATCGATTCCATTCGATTCAATTCCATTCCATTCCATTCCATTCCATTCCATTCCATTCCGTTCTACTCGGGTTCATTCTATCCCATTCCGTTCCGTTGCGTTCCGTTCCATTCAATTCCATTCCATTCCATTCCATTCCATTCCGTTCTACTCGGGTTGATTCCATGGCTTTCCATTCCATTCCGTTCCATTCCGTTCTGTTCCTTTCCGTTCCGTTCTACTCGGTTTGATTCCATTCTATTCCATTCCACTCCATTCCATTCCATTCCATTCCATTCCATTCCATTCCATTCCATTCCATTCCTTTCTACTCGGGTTGAGCATTCCATTCCATTCCATTCCATTCCATTCCATTCCATTCCATTCCATTCTATTCCATTCCATTCCATTCCGTTCCGTTCTACTCGGGTGGATCATTCCATTCCATTCCATTCCATTCCATTTCATTCCATTTTTTCCATTCCATTCCATTCCATTCCGTTCTACTCGGGTTGATTCCATTGAGTTCCATTCCGTTCCGTTCCGTCCTGTCCCGTCCCGTTCCGTCCCTTCCCGTCCCATCCCGTGCCGTTGTACTCGGGTTGATTGCATTCCATTCCGTTCCGTTCCTTTCCATTCCATTCCATTCCGTTCTACTCGGGTTGATTCCATTCCATTCCATTCCATTCCATTCCATTCCATTCCATTCCATTCCATTCCATTCCATTCCATTCCATTCCATTCCATTCCGTTCTAATCGGGTTGATTCCACTCTATTGCATACCATTCCATTCCATTCCATTCCATTCCATTCCACTTCATTCCACTCCATTCCATTCTATTCCATTGAATTCCATTCCATTCCATTCCATTCCATTCCATTCCATTCCATTCCATTCCATTTATTTCCATTCCGTTCTACTCGGGTTCATTCCATTCCTTTCCATTCCATTCCATTCCATTCCATTCCATTCCATTCCATTCCATTCCATTCCATTCCATTCCATTCCGTTCTACTCTAGTTGATTCCATTCTATTCCATTCCATTCCATTCGATTCCATTCGATTCCATTCCATTCCATTCCATTCCGTTCCATTCCATTCCATTCCATTCCTTTCCGTTCTACTCGGGTTGATTCCATTCCATTCCATTCCATTCCATTCCATTCCGTTCCGTTCCATTCTGTTCCGTTCCGTTCTACTCGGGTTGATTCTATTCTATTCCATTCCAATCCCTTCTATTCCATTCCGTTCTACTCGGGTGGATCATTCCATTCCTTTCCATTCCATTCCATTCCATTCGGTCCTACTCGGGTTGATCATTCCATTCCATTCCATTCCATTCCATTCCATTCCATTCCATTCCATTCCTTTCTATTCTATTTTTCCGTTCTACTCGGGTTGATTCCATTGAGTTCCGTTCCGTTCTGTTCCGTCCCGTCCCGTCCCGTCCCGTCCCGTCCCGTCCCGTCCCGTCCCGTGCCATTGTATTCGGGTTGATTCCATTCCATCCCGTTCCGTTCCTTTCTGTTCCGTTCGATTCCGTTCCACGCGGGTTGATTCAATTCCATTCTATTCTATTCCATTCCATTCCATTCCATTCCATTCTACTCGAGTTGATTCCATTCCATTCCATTCCATTCCATTCCGTTCTACTCGGTTTGATTCCATTCTTTTCCATTCGATTCCAATCGATTCCATTCGATTCCATTCCATTCGATTCCATTCCATTCCATTCCATTCCATTCCATTCCATTCCGTTCTACTCGGGTTCATTCTATCCCATTCCGTTCCGTTGCGTTCCGTTCCATTCCATTCCATTCCATTCCATTCCATTCCGTTCTACTCGGGTTGATTCCATGGCTTTCCATTCCATTCCGTTCCATTCCGTTCAGTTCCTTTCCGTTCCGTTCTACTCGGGATGATTCCATTCTATTCCATTCCATTCCATTCCATTCCATTCCATTCCATTCCATTCCATTCCTTTCTACTCGGGTTGAGCATTCCATTCCATTCCATTCCATTCCATTCCATTCCATTCCATTCCATTCCATTCCATTCCATTCTATTCCATTCCATTCCATTCCATTCCGTTCCGTTCTACTCGAGTGGATCATTCCATTCCATTCCATTCCATTCCATTTCATTCCATTTTTTCCATTCCATTCCATTCCATTCCGTTCTACTCGGGTTGATTCCATTGAGTTCCATTCCGTTCTGTTCCGTCCTGTCCCGTCCCGTCCCGTCCCTTCCCGTCCCATCCCGTGCCATTGTACTCGGTTTGATTGCATTCCATTCCGTTCCGTTCCTTTCCATTCCATTCCATTCCGTTCCAAGCGGGTTGATTCAATTCAATTCTATTCTATTCCACTCCATTCCATTCCATTCTACTCGGATTGATTCCATTCCATTCCATTCCATTCCAGTCCAATCCAGTCCATTCCATTCTACTCGGGTTGATTCCATTCCATTCCATTCCATTCCATTCCATTCCATTCCATTCCATTCCATTCCATTCCATTCCATTCCATTCCATTCCATTTCATTCCATTCCTTTCCATTCCTTTCCATTCCATTCCGTTCTACTCGGGTTGATTCCATTCTTTTCCATTCCATTCCATTCCATTCCATTCCATTCCATTCTATTCCACTGAATTCCATTCCATTTCATTCCATTCCATTCCATTCCGTTCTACTCGGGTTGATTCCATTCCATTCCATTCCATTCCATTCCATTGATTCCATTCCATTCCGTTCTACTCGGGTTGATCATTCCATTCCATTCCATTCCATTCCATTCCATTCCGTACCTTTCCATTCCATTCCATTCCATTCCATTCCATTCCGTTCTACTCCGGTTAATTCCATTCCATTCCATTCCATTCCATTCGATTGCATTCCATTCCATTTCATTCCATTCGATTCCATTCGATTCCATTCCATTCCATTCCATTCCATTCCATTCCATTCCATTCCATTCCATTCCATTCCATTCCATTCCCTTCTACTCGGTTTGATTCCATTCCATTCCATTCCATTCCATTCCATTCCATTCCATTCCATTCCATACCATTCCATTCCATTCCATTCCATTCCATTCCATTCCATTCCATTCCGTTCTACTCGGGTTGATTCCATTCCATTCCATTCCATTCCATTCCATTCCATTCCATTCCATTCCATTCCATTCCATTCCATTCCATACGATTCCATTCCATTCCATTCCATTCCATTCCATTCCATTCCATTCCATTCCATTCCATTCCATTCCGTTCTACTCGGGTTGATTCCACTCTATTGCATACCATTCCATTCCATTCCATTCCATTCCATTCCATTCCATTCCATTCCATTCCGTTCCATTCCATTCAGTTCTACTCGGGGTGATTCCATTCCATTCCATTCCATTCCATTCCATTCCATTCCATTCCATTCCATTCCATTCCAATCCATTCCATTCTACTCGGGTTGATTCCATTCCAATCCATTCGAATCCATTCAATTCCATTCCATTCCATTCCATTCCATTCCATTCCATTCCATTCCATTCCATTCCATTCCATTCCATTCCATTCCATTCCATTCCATTCCATTCCATTCCATTCCATTCCATTCCGTTCTACTCGGGTTCATTCCATTCCTTTCCATTCCATTCCATTCAATTCCATTCCATTCCACTCCATTCCATTCCATTCCATTCCATTCCATTCCATTCCATTCCATTCCATTCCATTCCATTCCAAACCAATACATTCCATTCTACTCGGGTTGATTCCATTCCATTCCATTCCATTCCATTAAATTCCATTCCATTCCGTTCTACTCGGGTTGATTCCATTCCATTCCATTCCATACGATTCCATTCCATTCGATTCCATTCCATTCCATTCCATTCCATTCCATTCCATTCCGTTCTACACGGGTTGAATCCATTCCGTTCCATTCCATTCCGTTCCGTTCCATTCCGTTCAGTTCTACTCTGGTTGATTCCATTCCATTCCATTCCATTCCATTACATTACACTACATTACGTTACATTACATTACATTCCGTTCTACGCGGGTTGATTCCATTGAGTTCCATTCCGTTCCATTCCGTCCCGTCCTGTCCCTTCCCGTCCCGTGCCGTCCCGTGACGTTGTACTTGGGTTGATTCCATTCCATTCCGTTCCATTCCTTTAAGTTCCGTTCCATTCCGATCCACGCAGATTGATTCAATTCCATTCTGTTCTATTCCATTCCATTCCATTCCATTCCATTCCATTCCATTCCATTCCATTCCATTAAATTCCATTCCATTGCATTCCATTCCGTTCCATTCCATTCGATTCCATTCGATTCCATTCCATTCCATTCCATTCCATTCCATTCCATTCCATTCCATTCCATTCCATTCCATTCCCTTCTACTCGGTTTGATTCCATTCCATTCCATTCCATTCCATTCCATTCCTTTCCATTCCATTACATTACATTCGATTCCATTCCATTCCATTCCATACCATTCCATTCCATTCCCTTCCATACCATTCCATTCCATTCCATTCCATTCCATTCCTTTCCGTTCTACTCGGGTTGATTCCATTCCATTCCATTCCATTCCATTCCATTCCATTCCATTCCATTCCATTCCATTCCATTCCATACGATTCCATTCCATTCCATTCCATTCCATTCCATTCCGTTCCATTCCATTCCATTCCATTCCATTCCGTTCTACTCGGGTTGATTCCACTCTATTGCATACCATTCCATTCCATTCCATTCCATTTCATTCCATTCCATTCCATTCTATTCCATTGAATTCCATTCCATTCCATTCCATTCCATTCCATTCCATTCCATTCCATTCCATTCCGTTCCATTCCATTCCCTTCTACTCGGGTTGATTCCATTCCATTCCATTCCATTCCATTCCATTCCATTCCATTCCATTCCATTCCAATCCATTCCATTCTACTCGGGTTGATTCCATTCCAATCCACTCGAATCCACTCAATTCCCTTTCATTCCATTCCATTCCATTGCATTCCATTCCATACCATTCCATTCCATTCCATTCGATTCCATTCCATTCCATTCCATTCCATTCCATTCCATTCCATTCCATTCCATTCCATTCCATTCCGTTCTACTCGGGTTCATTCCATTCCTTTCCACTCCATTCCATTCAATTCCATTCCATTCCATTCCATTCCATTCCATTCCATTCCATTCCATTCCATTCCAAACCAATACATTCCATTCTACTCAGGTTGATTCCATTCCATTCCATTCCATTCCATTAAATTCCATTCCATTCCGTTCTACTCGGGTTGATTCCATTCCATTCCATTCCATTCCATTCCATTCCATTCCATTCCATTCGATTCCATTCCATTCCATTCCATTCCATTCAATTCCATTCCATTCCGTTCTACACGGGTTGAATCCATTCCGTTCCATTGCATTCCGTTCCGTTCCATTCCGTTCAGTTCTTCTCTGGTTGATTCCATTCCATTCCATTCCATTCCATTCCATTCCATTCCATTCCATTACATTACATTACAATACATTACATTACATTACATTACGTTACATTACATTACATTCCGTTCTACGCGGGTTGATTCCATTGAGTTCCGTTCCGTTCCATTCTTTCCCGTCCTGTCCCTTCCCGTCCCGTCCCGTCCCGTGACGTTGTACTTGGGTTGATTCCATTCCATTCCGTTCCGTTCCTTTAAGTTCCATTCCATTCCGATCCACGCAGACTGATTCAAATCCATTCTGTTCTATTCCATTCCATTCCATTCCATTCAATTCCATTCCATTCCATTCCATTCCATTCCATTCCATTCTACTCGGGTTGATTCCATGCCGTTCCGTTCCGTTCCATTCCGTCCCACCCCGACCCGTCCCGTCCCGTCCCGTCCCGTTCCATCCCGTTCCGTTCTGCTCGGGTTGATTCCGTTCCATTCCGTTCCGTTCTTTCTGTTCCGTTCCATTCCGTTCCATGCGGGTTGATTCAATTCCATTCTATTACATTGAATTCCATTCCATTCCATTCCATTCCATTCCATTCTACTCGGATTGATTCCATTCCATTCCATTCCATTCCATTCCATTCCATTCCATTCCATTCCATTCCATTCCATTGCATTCCATTCCATTCCATTCCACTCCATTCCATTCGATTCCATTCCATGCCATTCCATTCCATTCCATTCCATTCCATTCCATTCCATTCCATTCCATTCCATTCCATTCCCTTCTACTCGGTTTGATTCCATTCCATTCCATTCCATTCCATTCCATTCCATACCATTCCATTCCATTCCATTCCATTCCATTAAATTCCATTCCATTCCATTCCATTCCATTCCATTCCATTCCATTCCATTCCATTCCATTCCATTCCATTCCATTCCATTCCGTTCTACTCGGGTTGATTCCATTCCATTCCATTCCATTCCATTCCATTCCATTCCATTCCATTCCATTCCATTCCATACGATTCCATTCCATTCCATTCCATTCCATTCCATTGCATTCCATTCCATTCCATTCCATACGATTCCATTCCATTCCATTCCATTCCATTCCATTCCATTCCATTCCATTCCATTCCATTCCTTTCTACTCGGGTTGATTCCACTCTAATGCATACCATTCCATTCCATTCCATTCCATTTCATTCCACTCCATTCCATTCTATTCCATTGAATTCCATTCCATTGAATTCCATTCCATTCCAATCCATTCCGTTCCACTCCATCCCGTTCTACTCGGGTTGATTCCATTCCATTCCATTCCATTCTATTCCATTCCATTCCATTCGATTCCATTCCATTCCATTCCATTCCATACCATTCCAATCCATTCCATTCTACTCGGGTTGATTCCCTTCCATTCCATTCGAATCCATTCCATTCCCTTCCATTCCATTCCATTCCATTCCATTCCATTCCATTCCATTCCATTCCATTCCATTCAATTCCATTCCATTCCATTCCATTCCATTCCATTCCGTTCTACTCGGGTTGATTCCATTCCATTCCACTCCATTCAATTCCATTCCATTGCATTCCATTCCATTCCATTCCATTCCATTCCATTCCATTCCATTCCATTCCATTCCATACGATTCCATTCCATTCCATTCCATTCCATTCCATTCCATTCCATTCCATTCCATTCCATTCCATTCCATTCCATTCCATTCCATTCCATTCCGTTCTACTCGGGTTGATTCCACTCTATTGCATACCATTCCATTACATTCCATTCCATTTCATTCCATTCCATTCCATTCTATTCCATTGAATTCCATTCCATTCCATTCCATTCCATTCCATTCCATTCCATTCCATTCCATGCCGTTCCATTCCATTCCGTTCTACTCGGGTTGATTCCATTCCATTCCATTCCATTCCATTCCATTCCATTCCATTCCATTCCATTCCATTCCATTCCAATCCATTCCATTCTACTCGTGTTGATTCTATTCCAATCCATTCGAATCCATTCCATTCCCTTCCATTCCATTCCATTCCATTCCATTCCATTCCATTCCATTCCATTCCATTCCATTCCATTCCATTCGATTCCCTTCCATTCCATTCCATTCCATTCCATTCCACTCCATTCCATTCCATTCCATTCCGTTCTACTCGGGTTCATTCCATTCCTTTCCATTCCATTCCATTCAATTCCATTCCATTCCATTCCATACCATTCCATTCCATTCCATTCCATTCCATTCCAAACCAATACATTCCATTCTACTCGGGTTGATTCCATTCCTTTCCATTCCATTCCATTTAATTCCATTCCATTCCGTTCTACTCGGGTTGATTCCATTCCATCCCATTCCATTCCATTCCATTCCATTCCATTCCATTCCATTCCATTCCATTCCGTTCTACTCGGGTTGATTCCATTCTATTCCATTCCATTCCATTCGATTCCATTCGATTCCATTCCATTCCATTCCATTCCATTCCATTCCATTCCGTTCTGCTCGGTTTCATTCCATTCCACTCCATTCCCTTCAATTCCATTCCATTCCATTCCATTCAATTCCATTCCTTTTGATTCCATTCCATTCCATTCCATTCCATTCCATTCCATTCCATTCCATTCCATTCCGTTCTTCTCGGGTTCATTCCATTCCATTCCGTTCCGTTCCGTTCCGTTCCGTTCCGTTCCGTTCCGTTCCATTCCATTCCATTCCATTCCATTCCATTCGCTTCTAATCGGGTTGATTCCATTCTATTCCATTCCATTCCATTCGATTCCATTCGATTCCATTCCATTCCATTCCATTCCATTCCATTCCATTCCATTCCATTCCATTCCATTCCGTTCTACACGGGTTGAATCCATTCCGTTTCATTCCATTCCGTTCCGTTCCATTCCGTTCAGTTCTACTCTGGTTGATTCCATTCTATTCCATTCCATTCCATTCCATTCCATTCCATTCCATTCCATTCCATTCCATACCATTCCATTCCATTCCATTCCATTCCATTCCATTCCATTCCGTTCTACTCGGGTTGATTCCATTCAATTCCATTCCATTCCATTCCATTCCATTCCATTCCATTCCATACCATTCCATTCCATTCCATTCCATTCCATTCCATTCCATTCCATTCCATTCCATTCCGTTCTACTCGGGTTGATTCCACTCTATTGCATACCATTCCATTCCATTCCATTCCATTTCATTCCATTCCATTCCATTCTATTCCATTGAATTCCATTCCATTCCATTCCATTCCATTCCATTCCATTCCATTCCGTTCCATTCCATTCAGTTCTACTCGGGGTGATTCCATTCCATTCCATTCCATTCCATTCCATTCCATTCCATTCCATTCCAATCCATTCCATTCTACTCGGGTTGATTCCATTCCAATCCATTCGAATCCATTCAATTCCCTTCCATTCCATTCCATTCCATTCCATTCCATTCCATTCCATTCCATTCCATTCCATTCCATTCGATTCCATTCCATTCCATTCCATTCCATTCCATTCCATTCCATTCCATTCCGTTCTACTCGGGTTCATTCCATTCCTTTCCATTCCATTCCATTCAATTCCATTCCATTCCACTCCATTCCATTCCATTCCATTCCATTCCATTCCATTCCATTCCATTCCATTCCTTTCCATTCCAAACCAATACATTCCATTCTACTCGGGTTGATTCCATTCCATTCCATTCCATTCCATTAAATTCCATTCCATTCCGTTCTACTCGGGTTGATTCCATTCCATTCCATTCCATTCCATTCCATTCCATTCCATTCGATTCCATTCCATTCCATTCCATTCCATTCCATTCCATTCCATTCCATTCCATTCCGTTCTACACGGGTTGAATCCATTCCGTTCCATTCCATTCCGTTCCGTTCCATTCCGTTCAGTTCTATTCTGGTTGATTCCATTCCTTTCCATTCCATTCCATTCCATTACATTACATTACATTACATTACGTTACATTACATTACATTCCGTTCTACGTGGGTTGATCCATTGAGTTCCGTTCCGTTCCATTCCGTCCCGTCCTGTCCCTTCCCGTCCCGTCCCGTCCCGTGACGTTGTACTTGGGTTGATTCCATTCCATTCCGTTCCGTTCCTTTAATTTCCGTTCCATTCCGATCCACGCAGATTGATTCAATTCCATTCTGTTCTATTCCATTCCATTCCATTCCATTCAATTCCATTCCATTCGATTCCATTCCATTCCATTCTACTCGGGGTGATTCCATGCCATTCCGTTCCGTTCCATTCCGTCCCATCCCGACCCGTCCCGTCCCGTCCCGTCCCGTTCCATCCCGTTCCGTTCTGCTCGGGTTGATTCCGTTCCATTCCGTTCCGTTCCTTTCTATTCCGTTCCATTCCGTTCCATGCGGGTTGATTCAATTCCATTCTATTACATTGAATTCCATTCCATTCCATTCCATTCCATTCCATTCTACTCGGATTGATTCAATTCTATTCCATTCCATTCCATTCCATTCCATTCCATTGCATTCCATTCCGTTCCATTCCATTCGATTCCATTCGATTCCATTCCATTCCATTCCATTCCATTCCATTCCATTCCATTCCATTCCATTCCATTCCCTTCTACTCGGTTTGATTCCATTCCATTCCATTCCATTCCATTCCATTCCATTCCATTCCATTCGATTCCATTCCATTCCATTCCATTCCATTCCATTCCATTCCATTCCCTTCCATACAATTCCATTCCATTCCATTCCATTCCATTATATTCCATTCCATTCCATTCCATTCCATTCCATACCATTCCATTCCATTCCATTCCGTTCTACTCGGGTTGATTCCATTCCATTCCATTCCATTCCATTCCATTCCATTCCATTCCATTCCATTCCATTCCATTAGATTCCATTCCATACGATTCCATTCCATTCCATTCCATTCCATTCCATTCCATTCCATTCCATTCCATTCCATTCCATTCCATTCCATTCCATTCCGTTCTACTCGGGTTGATTCCACTCTATTGCATACCATTCCATTCCATTCCATTCCATTTCATTCCATTCCATTCCATTCTATTCCATTGAATTCCATTCCATTCCATTCCATTCCATTCCATTCCATTCCATTCCATTCCAATCCATTCCATTCTACTCGGGTTGATTCCATTCCAATCCATTCGAATCCATTCAATTCCCTTTCATTCCATTCCATTCCATTCCATTCCATTCCATTCCATTCCATTCCATTCCATTCCATTCCATTCGATTCCATTCCATTCAATTCCATTCCATTCCATTCCATTCCATTCCATTCCATTCCATTCCATTCCATTCCATTCCGTTCTACTCGGGATCATTCCATTCCTTTCCATTCCATTCCATTCAATTCCATTCCATTCCATTCCATTCCATTCCATTCCATTCCACTCCATTCCATTCCATTCCATTCCATTCCAAACCAATACATTCCATTCTACCCGGGTTGATTCCATTACATTCCATTCCATTCCATTAAATTCCATTCCATTCCGTTCTACTCGGGTTGATTCCATTCCATTCCATTCCATTCCATTCCATTCCATTCCATTCCATTCCATTCCATTCGATTCCATTCCATTCCATTCCATTCCAATCCATTCCATTCTACTCGAGTTGATTCCATTTCATTCCATTCCATTCCATTCCATTCCATTCCATTCCATTCCATTCCATTCCATTCCATTCCATTCCATTCCATTCCATTCCATTCCATTTCTTTCCATTCCGTTCTACTCGGGTTCATTCCATTCCTTTCCATTCCATTCCATTCCATTACATTCCATTCCATTCCATTCCATTCCATTCCATTCCATTCCATTCCGTTCTACTCTAGTTGATTCCATTCTATTCCATTCCATTCCATTCGATTCCATTCGATTCCATTCCATTCCATTCCATTCCGTTCCATTCCATTCCATTCCATTCCATTCCGTTCTACTCGGGTTGATTCCATTCCATTCCATTCCATTCCATTCCGTTCCGTTCCATTCTGTTCCGTTCCGTTCTACTCGGGTTGATTCTATTCTATTCCATTCCAATCCCTTCTATTCCATTCCGTTCTACTCGGGTGGATCATTCCATTCCTTTCCATTCCATTCCATTCCATTCGGTCCTACTCGGGTTGATCATTCCATTCCATTCCATTCCATTCCATTCCATTCCATTCCTTTCTATTCTATTTTTCCGTTCTACTCGGGTTGATTCCATTGAGTTCCGTTCCGTTCTGTTCCGTCCCGTCCCGTCCCGTCCCGTCCCGTCCCGTCCCGTCCCGTCCCGTGCCATTGTATTCGGGTTGATTCCATTCCATCCCGTTCCGTTCCTTTCTGTTCCGTTCGATTCCGTTCCACGCGGGTTGATTCAATTCCATTCTATTCTATTCCATTCCATTCCATTCCATTCCATTCTACTCGAGTTGATTCCATTCCATTCCATTCCATTCCATTCCATTCCATTCCATTCCATTCCATTCCATTCCATTCCGTTCTACTCGGTTTGATTCCATTCTTTTCCATTCGATTCCAATCGATTCCATTCGATTCCATTCCATTCGATTCCATTCCATTCCATTCCATTCCATTCCATTCCGTTCTACTCGGGTTCATTCTATCCCATTCCGTTCCGTTGCGTTCCGTTCCATTCCATTCCATTCCATTCCATTCCATTCCGTTCTACTCGGGTTGATTCCATGGCTTTCCATTCCATTCCGTTCCATTCCGTTCAGTTCCTTTCCGTTCCGTTCTACTCGGGATGATTCCATTCTATTCCATTCCATTCCATTCCATTCCATTCCATTCCATTCCATTCCATTCCATTCCTTTCTACTCGGGTTGAGCATTCCATTCCATTCCATTCCATTCCATTCCATTCCATTCCATTCCATTCCATTCCATTCCATTCTATTCCATTCCATTCCATTCCATTCCGTTCGGTTCTACTCGGGTGGATCATTCCATTCCATTCCATTCCATTCCATTTCATTCCATTTTTTCCATTCCATTCCATTCCATTCCGTTCTACTCGGGTTGATTCCATTGAGTTCCATTCCGTTCTGTTCCGTCCTGTCCCGTCCCGTCCCGTCCCTTCCCGTCCCATCCCGTGCCGTTGTACTCGGTTTGATTGCATTCCATTCCGTTCCGTTCCTTTCCATTCCATTCCATTCCGTTCCAAGCGGGTTGATTCAATTCAATTCTATTCTATTCCACTCCATTCCATTCCATTCTACTCGGATTGATTCCATTCCATTCCATTCCATTCCAGTCCAATCCAGTCCATTCCATTCTACTCGGGTTGATTCCATTCCATTCCATTAAATTCCATTCCATTCCATTCCATTCCATTCCATTCCATTCCATTCCATTCCATTCCATTCCATTCCATTCCATTTCATTCCATTCCTTTCCATTCCATTCCGTTCTACTCGGGTTGATTCCACTCTTTTCCATTCCATTCCATTCCATTCCATTCCATTCCATTCCATTCCATTCTATTCCACTGAATTCCATTCCATTCCATTCCATTCCATTCCATTCCGTTCTACTCGGGTTGATTCCATTCCATTCCATTCCATTCCATTCCATTGATTCCATTCCATTCCGTTCTACTCGGGTTGATCATTCCATTCCATTCCATTCCATTCCATTCCATTCCGTACCTTTCCATTCCATTCCATTCCATTCCATTCCATTCCGTTCTACTCCGGTTAATTCCATTCCATTCCATTCCATTCCATTCCATTCCATTCCATTCCATTCCATTCCATTCCATTCCATTCCATTCCATTCCCTTCTACTCGGTTTGATTCCATTCCATTCCATTCCATTCCATTCCATTCCATTCCATTCCATTCCATTCCATACCATTCCATTCCATTCCATTCCATTCCATTCCATTCCATTCCATTCCATTCCGTTCTACTCGGGTTGATTCCATTCCATTCCATTCCATTCCATTCCATTCCATTCCATTCCATTCCATTCCATTCCATACGATTCCATTCCATTCCATTCCATTCCATTCCATTCCATTCCATTCCATTCCATTCCATTCCATTCCATTCCGTTCTACTCGGGTTGATTCCACTCTATTGCATACCATTCCATTCCATTCCATTCCATTCCATTCCATTCCATTCCATTCCATTCCGTTCCATTCCATTCAGTTCTACTCGGGGTGATTCCATTCCATTCCATTCCATTCCATTCCATTCCATTCCATTCCATTCCAATCCATTCCATTCTACTCGGGTTGATTCCATTCCAATCCATTCGAATCCATTCAATTCCCTTCCATTCCATTCCATTCCATTCCATTCCATTCCATTCCATTCCATTCCATTCCATTCGATTCCATTCCATTCCATTCCATTCCATTCCATTCCATTCCATTCCATTCCGTTCTACTCGGGTTCATTCCATTCCTTTCCATTCCATTCCATTCAATTCCATTCCATTCCACTCCATTCCATTCCATTCCATTCCATTCCATTCCATTCCATTCCATTCCATTCCATTCCAAACCAATACATTCCATTCTACTCGGGTTGATTCCATTCCATTCCATTCCATTCCATTAAATTCCATTCCATTCCGTTCTACTCGGGTTGATTCCATTCCATTCCATTCCATACCATTCCATTCCATTCGATTCCATTCCATTCCATTCCATTCCATTCCATTCCATTCCATTCCATTCCGTTCTACACGGGTTGAATCCATTCCGTTCCATTCCATTCCGTTCCGTTCCATTCCGTTCAGTTCTACTCTGGTTGATTCCATTCCATTCCATTCCATTCCATTACATTACACTACATTACGTTACATTACATTACATTCCGTTCTACGCGGGTTGATTCCATTGAGTTCCATTCCGTTCCATTCCGTCCCGTCCTGTCCCTTCCCGTCCCGTGCCGTCCCGTGACGTTGTACTTGGGTTGATTCCATTCCATTCCGTTCCATTCCTTTAAGTTCCGTTCCATTCCGATCCACGCAGATTGATTCAATTCCATTCTGTTCTATTCCATTCCATTCCATTCCATTCAATTCCACTCCATTCCATTCCATTCCATTAAATTCCATTCCATTGCATTCCATTCCGTTCCATTCCATTCGATACCATTCGATTCCATTCCATTCCATTCCATTCCATTCCATTCCATTCCATTCCATTCCATTCCATTCCATTCCATTCCCTTCTACTCGGTTTGATTCCATTCCATTCCATTCCATTCCATTCCATTCCATTCCATTCCATTACATTACATTCGATTCCATTCCATTCCATTCCATTCCATTCCATTCCATTCCATTCCCTTCCATACCATTCCATTCCATTCCATTCCATTCCATTCCATTCCGTTCTACTCGGGTTGATTCCATTCCATTCCATTCCATTCCATTCCATTCCATTCCATTCCATTCCATTCCATTCCATTCCATACGATTCCATTCCATTCCATTCCATTCCATTCCATTCCGTTCCATTCCATTCCATTCCATTCCATTCCGTTCTACTCGGGTTGATTCCACTCTATTGCATACCATTCCATTCCATTCCATTCCATTTCATTCCATTCCATTCCATTCTATTCCATTGAATTCCATTCCATTCCATTCCATTCCATTCCATTCCATTCCATTCCATTCCATTCCATTCCGTTCCATTCCATTCCCTTCTACTCGGGTTGATTCCATTCCATTCCATTCCATTCCATTCCATTCCATTCCATTCCATTCCAATCCATTCCATTCTACTCGGGTTGATTCCATTCCAATCCACTCGAATCCACTCAATTCCCTTTCATTCCATTCCATTCCATTCCATTCCATTCCATACCATTCCATTCCATTCCATTCGATTCCATTCCATTCCATTCCATTCCATTCCATTCCATTCCATTCCATTCCATTCCATTCCATTCCATTCCGTTCTACTCGGGTTCATTCCATTCCTTTCCACTCCATTCCATTCAATTCCATTCCATTCCATTCCATTCCATTCCATTCCATTCCATTCCATTCCATTCCATTCCAAACCAATACATTCCATTCTACTCGGGTTGATTCCATTCCATTCCATTCCATTCCATTAAATTCCATTCCATTCCGTTCTACTCGGGTTGATTCCATTCCATTCCATTCCATTCCATTCCATTCCATTCCATTCCATTCCATTCCATTCCATTCCATTCCATTCCATTCCATTCCATTCCATTCCATTCCGTTCTACACGGGTTGAATCCATTCCGTTCCATTGCATTCCGTTCCGTTCCATTCCGTTCAGTTCTTCTCTGGTTGATTCCATTCCATTCCATTCCATTCCATTCCATTCCGTTACACTACATTACATTACATTACATTACATTACATTACATTACATTACATTACATTACGTTACATTACATTACATTCCGTTCTACGCGGGTTGATTCCATTGAGTTCCGTTCCGTTCCATTCTTTCCCGTCCTGTCCCTTCCCGTCCCGTCCCGTCCCGTGACGTTGTACTTGGGTTGATTCCATTCCATTCCGTTCCGTTCCTTTAAGTTCCATTCAATTCCGATCCACGCAGACTGATTCAATTCCATTCTGTTCTATTCCATTCCATTCCATTCCATTCAATTCCATTCCATTCCATTCCATTCCATTCCATTCCATTCCATTCCATTCTACTCGGGTTGATTCCATGCCGTTCCGTTCCGTTCCATTCCGTCCCACCCCGACCCGTCCCGTCCCGTCCCGTCCCGTTCCATCCCGTTCCGTTCTGCTCGGGTTGATTCCGTTCCATTCCGTTCCGTTCTTTCTGTTCCGTTCCATTCCGTTCCATGCGGGTTGATTCAATTCCATTCTATTACATTGAATTCCATTCCATTCCATTCCATTCCATTCCATTCTACTCGGATTGATTCCATTCCATTCCATTCCATTCCATTCCATTCCATTCCATTCCATTCCATTCCTTTGCATTCCATTCCATTCCATTCCACTCCATTCCATTCGATTCCATTCCATGCCATTCCATTCCATTCCATTCCATTCCATGCCATTCCATTCCATTCCATTCCATTCCATTCCCTTCTACTCGGTTTGATTCCATTCCATTCCATTCCATTCCATTCCATTCCATTCCATACCATTCCATTCCATTCCATTCCATTCCATTAAATTCCATTCCATTCCATTCCATTCCATTCCATTCCATTCCATTCCATTCCATTCCATTCCATTCCATTCCGTTCTACTCGGGTTGATTCCATTCCATTCCATTCCATTCCATTCCATTCCATTCCATTCCATTCCATTCCATTCCATTCCATTCCATACGATTCCATTCCATTCCATTCCATTCCATTCCATTGCATTCCATTCCATTCCATTCCATACGATTCCATTCCATTCCATTCCATTCCATTCCATTCCATTCCATTCCATTCCATTCCATTCCGTTCTACTCGGGTTGATTCCACTCTAATGCATACCATTCCATTCCATTCCATTCCATTTCATTCCACTCCATTCCATTCTATTCCATTGAATTCCATTCCATTGAATTCCATTCCATTCCAATCCATTCCGTTCCACTCCATCCCGTTCTACTCGGGTTGATTCCATTCCATTCCATTCCATTCTATTCCATTCCATTCCATTCGATTCCATTCCATTCCATTCCATTCCATACCATTCCAATCCATTCCATTCTACTCGGGTTGATTCCCTTCCATTCCATTCGAATCCATTCCATTCCCTTCCATTCCATTCCATTCCATTCCATTCCATTCCATTCCATTCCATTCCATTCCATTCAATTCCATTCCATTCCATTCCATTCCATTCCATTCCGTTCTACTCGGGTTGATTCCATTCCATTCCATTCCATTCAATTACATTCCATTGCATTCCATTCCATTCCATTCCATTCCATTCCATTCCATTCCATTCCATTCCATTCCATACGATTCCATTCCATTCCATTCCATTCCATTCCATTCCATTCCATTCCATTCCATTCCATTCCATTCCGTTCTACTCGGGTTGATTCCACTCTATTGCATACCATTCCATTACATTCCATTCCATTTCATTCCATTCCATTCCATTCTATTCCATTGAATTCCATTCCATTCCATTCCATTCCATTCCATTCCATTCCATTCCATTCCATGCCGTTCCATTCCATTCCGTTCTACTCGGGTTGATTCCATTCCATTCCATTCCATTCCATTCCATTCCATTCCATTCCATTCCATTCCATTCCAATCCATTCCATTCTACTCGTGTTGATTCCATTCCAATCCATTCGAATCCATTCCATTCCCTTCCATTCCATTCCATTCCATTCCATTCCATTCCATTCCATTCCATTCCATTCCATTCCATTCCATTCGATTCCCTTCCATTCCATTCCATTCCATTCCATTCCATTCCATTCCATTCCATTCCGTTCTACTCGGGTTCATTCCATTCCTTTCCATTCCATTCCATTCAATTCCATTCCATTCCATTCCATACCATTCCATTCCATTCCATTCCATTCCATTCCAAACCAATACATTCCATTCTACTCGGGTTGATTCCATTCCTTTCCATTCCATTCCATTTAATTCCATTCCATTCCGTTCTACTCGGGTTGATTCCATTCCATCCCATTCCATTCCATTCCATTCCATTCCATTCCATTCCATTCCATTCCATTCCGTTCTACTCGGGTTGATTCCATTCTATTCCATTCCATTCCATTCGATTCCATTCGATTCCATTCCATTCCATTCCATTCCATTCCATTCCATTCCGTTCTGCTCGGTTTCATTCCATTCCACTCCATTCCCTTCCATTCCATTCCATTCCATTCCATTCAATTCCATTCCTTTTGATTCCATTCCATTCCATTCCATTCCATCCATTCCATTCCATTCCATTCTACTCGGGTTGATTCCATGCCGTTCCGTTCCGTTCCATTCCGTCCATCCCGACCCGTCCCATCCCGTCCCGTCCCGTTCCATCCCGTTCCGTTCTGCTCGGGTAGATTCCGATCCATTCCGTTCCGTTCCTTTCTGTTCCGTTCCATTCCGTTCCATGCGGGTTGATTCAATTCCATTCTATTACATTGAATTCCATTCCATTCCATTCCATTCCATTCCATTCCATTCTACTCGGATTGATTCCATTCCATTCCATTCCATTCCAGTCCAGTCCATTCCAATCCATTCCATTCTACTCGGGTTGATTCCATTCCATTCCATTCCATTCCATTCCATTCCATTCCATTCCATTCCATTCCATTCCATTGCATTCCATTCCATTCCATTCCATTCGATTCCATTCCATTCCATTCCATTCCATTCCATTCCATTCCATTCCATTCCATTCCATTCCCTTCTACTCGGTTTCATTCCATTCCATTCCATTCCATTCCATTCCATTCCATTCCATTCCATTCCATTCCATTCCATTCCATTCCATTCCATTCCAATCCATTCCATTCCGTTCCATTCCATTCCATTCCATTCCATTCCGTTCTACTCGGGTTCATTGCATTCCATTCCATTCCATTCCATTTCATTCCATTCCGTTCCATTCCATTCCATACCATTCCATTCCATTCCATTCCATTCCATTCCATTCCATTCCATTCCATTCCATTCCGTTCTACTCGGGTTGATTCCATTCCATTCCATTCCATTCCATTCCATTCCATTCTATTCCATTCCATTCCATTCCATTCCATACGATTCCATTCCATTCCATTCCATTCCATTCCATTCCATTCCATTCCATTCCATTCCTTTCCATTCTACTCGGGTTGATTCCACTCTATTGCATACCATTCCATTCCATTCCATTCCATTTCATTCCATTCCATTCCATTCTATTCCATTGAATTCCATTCCATTCCATTCCATTCCACTCCATTCCATTCCATTCCATTCCATTCCAATCCATTCCATTCTACTCGGGTTGATTCCATTCCAATCCATTCGAATCCATTCCATTCCCTTCCATTCCATTCCATTCCATTCCATTCCATTCCATTCCATTCCATTCCATTCCATTCCATTCCGTTCTACTCGGGTTCATTCCATTCCATTCCATTCCATTCCATTCCATTCCATTCCATTCCATTCCATTCCATTCCATTCCATTCCATTCCATTCCATTCCCTTCTACTCGGTTTGATTCCATTCCATTCCATTCCATTCCATTCCATTCCATTCCATTCCATTCCATTCCATTCCATTCCATTCCATTCCATTCCATTAAATTCCATTCCATTCCATTCCATTCCATTCCATTCCATTCCATTCCATTCCGTTCTACTCGGGTTCATTGCATTCCATTCCATTCCATTCCATTCCATTCCATTCCATTCCATTCCATTCCATTCCGTTCTACTCGGGTTGATTCCATTCCATTCCATTCCATTCCATTCCATTCCATTCCATTCCATTCCATTCCATTCCATACCATTCCATTCCATTCCATTCCGTTCTACTCGGGTTGATTCCATTCCATTCCATTCCATTCCATTCCATTCCATTCCATTCCATTCCATTCCATTAGATTCCATTCCATACGATTCCATTCCATTCCATTCCATTCCATTCCATTCCATTCCATTCCATTCCATTCCATTCCATTCCATTCCGTTCTACTCGGGTTGATTCCACTCTATTGCATACCATTCCATTCCATTCCATTCCATTTCATTCCATTCCATTCCATTCTATTCCATTGAATTCCATTCCATTCCATTCCATTCCATTCCATTCCATTCCATTCCATTCCATTCCATTCCAATCCATTCCATTCTACTCGGGTTGATTCCATTCCAATCCATTCGAATCCATTCAATTCCCTTTCATTCCATTCCATTCCATTCCATTCCATTCCATTCCATTCCATTCCATTCCATTCCATTCCATTCCATTCGATTCCATTCCATTCAATTCCATTTCATTCCATTCCATTCCATTCCATTCCATTCCATTCCATTCCATTCCGTTCTACTCGGGATCATTCCATTCCTTTCCATTCCATTCCATTCAATTCCATTCCATTCCATTCCATTCCATTCCATTCCATTCCACTCCATTCCATTCCATTCCATTCCATTCCAAACCAATACATTCCATTCTACCCGGGTTGATTCCATTACTTTCCATTCCATTCCATTAAATTCCATTCCATTCCGTTCTACTCGGGTTGATTCCATTCCATTCCATTCCATTCCATTCCATTCCATTCCATTCCATTCCATTCCATTCCATTCCATTCCATTCGATTCCATTCCATTCCATTCCATTCCATTCCGTTCTACACAGGTTGAATCCATTCCGTTCCATTCCATTCCGTTCCGTTCCATTCCGTTCAGTTCTTCTCTGGTTGATTCCATTCCATTCCATTCCATTCCATTCCATTCCATTCCATTCCATTACATTACATTACGATACATTACATTACATTCCGTTCTACGCGGGTTGATTCCATTGAGTTCCGTTCCGTTCCATTCTGTCCCGTCCTGTCCCTTCCCGTCCCGTCCCGTCCCGTGACGTTCTACTTGGGATGATTCCATTCCATTCCGTTCCGTTCCTTTAAGTTCCATTCCATTCCGATTAACGCAGATTGATTCAATTCCATTCTGTTCTATTTCTTTCCATTCCATTCCATTCAATTCCATTCCATTCCATTCCATTCCATTCCATTCCATTCCATTCCATTCTACTCGGGTTGATTCCATGCCGTTCCGTTCCGTTCCATTCCTTCCCACCCCGACCCGTCCCGTCCCGTCCCGTCCCGTTCCATCCCGTTCCGTTCTGCTCGGGTTGATTCCGTTCCATTCCGTTCCGTTCTTTCTGTTCCGTTCCATTCCGTTCCATGCGGGTTGATTCAATTCCATTCTATTACATTGAATTCCATTCCATTCCATTCCATTCCATTCCATTCCATTCCATTCCATTCCATTCCATTCCGTTCTACTCGGGTTCATTCCATTCCATTCGGTTCCGTTCCGTTCCGTTCCGTTCCGTTCCGTTCCATTCCATTCCATTCCATTCCATTCCATTCCATTCGCTTCTAATCGGGTTGATTCCATTCTATTCCATTCCATTCCATTCGATTCCATTCGATTCCATTCCATTCCATTCCATTCCATTCCATTCCATTCCATTCCATTCCATTCCATTCCATTCCGTTCTACACGGGTTGAATCCATTCCGTTCCATTCCATTCCGTTCCGTTCCATTCCGTTCAGTTCTACTCTGGTTGATTCCATTCTATTCCATTCCATTCCATTCCATTCCATTCCATTCCATTCCATTCCATTCCATTCCATTCCATTCCATTACATTCCATTACATTACATTACATTACATTACATTACATTACATTACATTACATTCCGTTCTACGCGGGTTGATTCCATTGAGTTCCGTTCCGTTCCATTCCTTCCCGTCCTGTCCCTTCCCGTCCCGTCCCGTCCCGTGCCGTTGTACTTGGGTTGATTCCATTCCATTCCGTTCCGTTCCTTTAAGTTCCATTCCATTCCGTTCCACGCAGATTGATTCAATTCCATTCTGTTCTATTCCATTCCATTCCATTCCATTAAATTCCATTCCATTCCATTCCATTCCATTCCATTCCATTCCATTCCATTCCATTCCATTCCATTCCATTCTACTCGGGTTGATTCCATGCCGTTCCGTTCCGTTCCATTCCGTCCCATCCCGACCCGTCCCATCCCGTCCCGTCCCGTTCCATCCCGTTCCGTTCTGCTCGGGTAGATTCCGATCCATTCCGTTCCGTTCCTTTCTGTTCCGTTCCATTCCGTTCCATGCGGGTTGATTCAATTCCATTCTATTACATTGAATTCCATTCCATTCCATTCCATTCCATTCCATTCCATTCTACTCGGATTGATTCCATTCCATTCCATTCCATTCCAGTCCAGTCCATTCCAATCCATTCCATTCTACTCGGGTTGATTCCATTCCATTCCATTCCATTCCATTCCATTCCATTCCATTCCATTCCATTCCATTGCATTCCATTCCATTCCATTCCATTCGATTCCATTCCATTCCATTCCATTCCATTCCATTCCATTCCATTCCATTCCATTCCATTCCCTTCTACTCGGTTTCATTCCATTCCATTCCATTCCATTCCATTCCATTCCATTCCATTCCATTCCATTCCATTCCATTCCATTCGATTCCATTCCATTCCATTCCATTCCAATCCATTCCATTCCGTTCCATTCCATTCCATTCCATTCCATTCCGTTCTACTCGGGTTCATTGCATTCCATTCCATTCCATTCCATTCCATTCCATTCCGTTCCATTCCATTCCATACCATTCCATTCCATTCCATTCCATTCCATTCCATTCCATTCCATTCCATTCCGTTCTACTCGGGTTGATTCCATTCCATTCCATTCCATTCCATTCCATTCCATTCCATTCTATTCCATTCCATTCCATTCCATTCCATACGATTCCATTCCATTCCATTCCATTCCATTCCATTCCATTCCATTCCATTCCATTCCATTCCATTCCATTCTACTCGGGTTGATTCCACTCTATTGCATACCATTCCATTCCATTCCATTCCATTTCATTCCATTCCATTCCATTCTATTCCATTGAATTCCATTCCATTCCATTCCATTCCACTCCATTCCATTCCATTCCATTCCATTCCAATCCATTCCATTCTACTCGGGTTGATTCCATTCCAATCCATTCGAATCCATTCCATTCCCTTCCATTCCATTCCATTCCATTCCATTCCATTCCATTCCATTCCATTCCATTCCATTCCATTCCATTCCATTCCGTTCTACTCGGGTTCATTCCATTCCATTCCATTCCATTCCATTCCATTCCATTCCATTCCATTCCATTCCATTCTATTCCATTCCATTCCATTCCATTCCATTCCATTCCCTTCTACTCGGTTTGATTCCATTCCATTCCATTCCATTCCATTCCATTCCATTCCATTCCATTCCATTCCATTCCATTCCATTCCATTCCATTAAATTCCATTCCATTCCATTCCATTCCATTCCATTCCATTCCATTCCATTCCGTTCTACTCGGGTTCATTGCATTCCATTCCATTCCATTCCATTCCATTCCATTCCATTCCATTCCATTCCATTCCGTTCTACTCGGGTTGATTCCATTCCATTCCATTCCATTCCATTCCATTCCATTCCATTCCATTCCATTCCATTCCATACCATTCCATTCCATTCCATTCCGTTCTACTCGGGTTGATTCCATTCCATTCCATTCCATTCCATTCCATTCCATTCCATTCCATTCCATTCCATTCCATTAGATTCCATTCCATACGATTCCATTCCATTCCATTCCATTCCATTCCATTACATTCCATTCCATTCCATTCCATTCCATTCCATTCCGTTCTACTCGGGTTGATTCCACTCTATTGCATACCATTCCATTCCATTCCATTCCATTTCATTCCATTCCATTCCATTCTATTCCATTGAATTCCATTCCATTCCATTCCATTCCATTCCATTCCATTCCATTCCATTCCATTCCAATCCATTCCATTCTACTCGGGTTGATTCCATTCCAATCCATTCGAATCCATTCAATTCCCTTTCATTCCATTCCATACCATTCCATTCCATTCCATTCCATTCCATTCCATTCCATTCCATTCCATTCCATTCCATTCGATTCCATTCCATTCAATTCCATTCCATTCCATTCCATTACATTCCATTCCATTCCATTCCATTCCATTCCATTCCATTCCGTTCTACTCGGGATCATTCCATTCCTTTCCATTCCATTCCATTCAATTCCATTCCATTCCATTCCATTCCATTCCATTCCATTCCACTCCATTCCATTACATTCCATTCCATTCCAAACCAATACATTCCATTCTACCCGGGTTGATTCCATTACATTCCATTCCATTCCATTAAATTCCATTCCATTCCGTTCTACTCGGGTTGATTCCATTCCATTCCATTCCATTCCATTCCATTCCATTCCATTCCATTCCATTCGATTCCATTCCATTCCATTCCATTCCATTCCGTTCTACACGGGTTGAATCCATTCCGTTCCATTCCATTCCGTTCCGTTCCATTCCGTTCAGTTCTTCTCTGGTTGATTCCATTCCATTCCATTCCATTCCATTCCATTCCATTCCATTCCATTCCATTACATTACATTACGTTACATTACATTACATTCCGTTCTACGCGGGTTGATTCCATTGAGTTCCGTTCCGTTCCATTCTGTCCCGTCCTGTCCCTTCCCGTCCCGTCCCGTCCCGTGACGTTGTACTTGGGATGATTCCATTCCATTCCGTTCCGTTCCTTTAAGTTCCATTCCATTCCGATCCACGCAGATTGATTCAATTCCATTCTGTTCTATTTCTTTCCATTCCATTCCATTCAATTCCATTCCATTCCATTCCATTCCATTCCATTCCATTCCATTCTACTCGGGTTGATTCCATGCCGTTCCGTTCCGTTCCATTCCTTCCCACCCCGACCCGTCCCGTCCCGTCCCGTCCCGTTCCATCCCGTTCCGTTCTGCTCGGGTTGATTCCGTTCCATTCCGTTCCGTTCTTTCTGTTCCGTTCCATTCCGTTCCATGCGGGTTGATTCAATTCCATTCTATTACATTGAATTCCATTCCATTCCATTCCATTCCATTCCATTCCATTCCATTCCATTCCATTCCGTTCTACTCGGGTTCATTCCATTCCATTCGGTTCCGTTCCGTTCCGTTCCGTTCCGTTCCGTTCCATTCCATTCCATTCCATTCCATTCCATTCCATTCCATTCGCTTCTAATCGGGTTGATTCCATTCTATTCCATTCCATTCCATTCGATTCCATTCGATTCCATTCGATTCCATTCCATTCCATTCCATTCCATTCCATTCCATTCCATTCCATTCCGTTCTACACGGGTTGAATCCATTCCGTTCCATTCCATTCCGTTCCGTTCCATTCCGTTCAGTTCTACTCTGGTTGATTCCATTCTATTCCATTCCATTCCATTCCATTCCATTCCATTCCATTCCATTCCATTCCATTCCATTCCATTACATTACATTACATTACATTCCGTTCTACGCGGGTTGATTCCATTGAGTTCCGTTCCGTTCCATTCCTTCCCGTCCTGTCCCTTCCCGTCCCGTCCCGTCCCGTGCCGTTGTACTTGGGTTGATTCCATTCCATTCCGTTCCGTTCCTTTAAGTTCCGTTCCATTCCGTTCCACGCAGATTGATTCAAATCCATTCTGTTCTATTCCATTCCATTCCATTCCATTAAATTCCATTCCATTCCATTCCATTCCATTCCATTCCATTCCATTCCATTCCATTCCATTCTACTCGGGTTGATTCCATGCCGTTCCGTTCCGTTCCATTCCGTCCCATCCCGACCCGTCCCATCCCGTCCCGTCCCGTTCCATCCCGTTCCGTTCTGCTCGGGTAGATTCCGATCCATTCCGTTCCGTTCCTTTCTGTTCCGTTCCATTCCGTTCCATGCGGGTTGATTCAATTCCATTCTATTACATTGAATTCCATTCCATTCCATTCCATTCCATTCCATTCCATTCTACTCGGATTGATTCCATTCCATTCCATTCCATTCCAGTCCAGTCCATTCCAATCCATTCCATTCTACTCGGGTTGATTCCATTCCATTCCATTCCATTCCATTCCATTCCATTCCATTCCATTCCATTCCATTCCATTGCATTCCATTCCATTCCATTCCATTCGATTCCATTCCATTCCATTCCATTCCATTCCATTCCATTCCATTCCATTCCATTCCATTCCATTCCATTCCATTCCATTCCCTTCTACTCGGTTTCATTCCATTCCATTCCATTCCATTCCATTCCATTCCATTCCATTCCATTCCATTCCATTCGATTCAATTCCATTCCATTCCATTCCAATCCATTCCATTCCGTTCCATTCCATTCCATTCCATTCCATTCCGTTCTACTCGGGTTCATTGCATTCCATTCCATTCCATTCCATTCCATTCCATTCCGTTCCATTCCATTCCATACCATTCCATTCCATTCCATTCCATTCCATTCCATTCCATTCCATTCCATTCCATTCCGTTCTACTCGGGTTGATTCCATTCCATTCCATTCCATTCCATTCCATTCCATTCTATTCCATTCCATTCCATTCCATTCCATACGATTCCATTCCATTCCATTCCATTCCATTCCATTCCATTCCATTCCATTCCATTCCATTCCATTCTACTCGGGTTGATTCCACTCTATTGCATACCATTCCATTCCATTCCATTCCATTTCATTCCATTCCATTCCATTCTATTCCATTGAATTCCATTCCATTCCATTCCATTCCACTCCATTCCATTCCATTCCATTCCATTCCAATCCATTCCATTCTACTCGGGTTGATTCCATTCCAATCCATTCGAATCCATTCCATTCCCTTCCATTCCATTCCATTCCATTCCATTCCATTCCATTCCATTCCATTCCATTCCATTCCGTTCTACTCGGGTTCATTCCATTCCATTCCATTCCATTCCATTCCATTCCATTCCATTCCATTCCATTCCATTCCATTCCATTCCATTCCCTTCTACTCGGTTTGATTCCATTCCATTCCATTCCATTCCATTCCATTACATTCCATTCCATTCCATTCCATTCCATTCCATTCCATTAAATTCCATTCCATTCCATTCCATTCCATTCCATTCCATTCCATTCCATTCCGTTCTACTCGGGTTCATTGCATTCCATTCCATTCCATTCCATTCCATTCCATTCCATTCCATTCCATTCCATACCATTCCATTCCATTCCATTCCATTCCATTCCATTCCATTCCATTCCATTCCGTTCTACTCGGGTTGATTCCATTCCATTCCATTCCATTCCATTCCATTCCATTCCATTCCATTCCATTCCATTCCATTCCATACGATTCCATTCCATTCCATTCCATTCCATTCCATTGCATTCCATTCCATTCCATTCCATACGATTCCATTCCATTCCATTCCATTCCATTCCATTCCATTCCATTCCATTGCATTCCATTCCATTCCATTCCATTCCATTCCGTTCTACTCGGGTTGATTCCACTCTAATGCATACCATTCCATTCAATTCCATTCCATTTCATTCCATTCCATTCCATTCTATTCCATTGAATTCCATTCCATTGAATTCCATTCCATTCCAATCCATTCCGTTCCATTCCATCCCGTTCTACTCGGGTTGATTCCATTCCATTCCATTCCATTCTATTCCATTCCATTCCATTCGATTCCATTCCATTCCATTCCATTCCATTCCATACCATTCCAATCCATTCCATTCTACGCGGGTTGATTCCCTTCCATTCCATTCGAATCCATTCCATTCCCTTCCATTCCATTCCATTCCATTCCATTCCATTCCATTCCATTCCATTCCATTCCATTCCATTCCACTCAATTCCATTCCATTCCATTCCATTCCATTCCGTTCTACTCGGGTTTATTCCATTCCATTCCATTCCATTCAATTCCATTCCATTCCATTCCATTCCATTCCATTCCATTCCATTCCATTCCATTCCATTCCATACGATTCCATTCCATTCCATTCCATTCCATTCCATTCCATTCCATTCCATTCCATTCCATTCCATTCCATTCCATTCCGTTCTACTCGGGTTGATTCCACTCTATTGCATACCATTCCATTACATTCCATTCCATTTCATTCCATTCCATTCCATTCTATTCCATTGAATTCCATTCCATTCCATTCCATTCCATTCCATTCCATTCCATGCCGTTCCATTCCATTCCGTTCTACTCGGGTTGATTCCATTCCATTCCATTCCATTCCATTCCATTCCATTCCATTCCATTCCATTCCATTCCATTCCAATCCATTCCATTCTACTCGTGTTGATTCCATTCCAATCCATTCGAATCCATTCCATTCCCTTCCATTCCATTCCATTCCATTCCATTCCATTCCATTCCATTCCATTCCGTTCTACTCGGGTTCATTCCATTCCTTTCCATTCCATTCCATTCAATTCCATTCCATTCCATTCCATTCCATTCCATTCCATTCCAAACCAATACATTCCATTCTACTCTGGTTGATTCCATTCCATTCCATTCCATTCCATTTAATTCCATTCCATTCCGTTCTACACGGGTTGATTCCATTCCATTCCATTCCATTCCATTCCATTCCATTCCATTCCATTCCATTCCATTCCATTCCATTCCATTCCATTCCATTCCATTCCATTCCGTTCTGCTCGGGTTCATTCCATTCCATTCCATTCCCTTCCATTCCATTCCATTCCATTCCATTCCATTCCATTCCATTCAATTCCATTCCGTTCGATTCCATTCCATTCCATTCCATTCCATTCCATTCCATTCCATTCCATTCCATTCCATTCCGTTCTACTCGGGTTCATTCCATTCCATTCCGTTCCGTTCCGTTCCGTTCCGTTCCGTTCCATTCCATTCCATTCCATTCCATTCCATTCGCTTCTAATCGGGTTGATTCCATTCTATTCCATTCCATTCCATTCGATTCCATTCGATTCCATTCCATTCCATTCCATTCCGTTCCATTCCATTCCATACCATTCCATTCCATTCCTTTACATTCCATTCCATTCCATTCCATTCCATTCCATTCCATTCTACTCGGGTTGATTCCACTCTATTGCATACCATTCCATTCCATTCCATTCCATTTAATTCCATTCCATTCCATTCTATTCCATTGAATTCCATTCCATTCCATTCCATTGAATTCCATTCCATTCCATTGAATTCCATTCCATTCCATTCCATTCCATTCCATTCCATTCCAATCCATTCCATTCTACTCGGGTTGATTCCATTCCAATCCATTCGAATCCATTCCATTCCATTCCATTCCATTCCATTCCATTCCATTCCATTCCATTCCATTCCATTCCGTTCTACTCGGGTTCATTCCATTCCCTTCCATTCCATTCCATTCCATTCCATTCCATTCCATTCCATTCCATTCCAGTCGATTCCATTCCATTCCATTCCATTAAATTCCATTCCATTCCATTCCATTCCATTCCATTCCATTCCATTCCATTCCATTCCATTCCATTCCATTCCATTCCGTTCTACTCGGGTTGATTCCATTCTATTCCATTCCATTCCATTCCATTCCATTCCAAACCAATACATTCCATTCTACTCGGGTTGATTCCATTCCATTCCATTCCATTCCATTTAATTCCATTCCATTCCGTTCTACTCGGGTTGATTCCATTCCATTCCATTCCATTCCATTCCATTCCATTCCATTCCATTCCATTCCATTCCATTCCATTCCATTCCATTCCATTCCATTCCGTTCTACTCGGGTTGATTCCATTCTATTCCATTCCATTCCATTCTATTCCATTCGATTCCATTCCATTCCATTCCATTCCGTTCTGCTCGGGTTCGTTCCATTCCATTCCATTCCCTTCCATTCCATTCCATTCCATTCCATTCAATTCCATTCCGTTCGATTCCATTCCATTCCATTCCATTCCATTCCATTCCATTCCATTCCATTCCATTCCATTCCATTCCGTTCTACTCGGGTTCATTCCATTCCATTCCGTTCCGTTCCGTTCCGTTCCGTTCCTTTCCATTCCATTCCATTCCATTCCATTCCATTCGCTTCTAATCGGGTTGATTCCATTCTATTCCATTCCATTCCATTCGATTCCATTCGATTCCATTCCATTCCATTCCATTCCATTCCTTTCCATTCCATTCCATTCCATTCCATTCCGTTCTACACGGGTTGAATCCATTCCGTTCCATTCCATTCCGTTCCGTTCCATTCCGTTGAGTTCTACTCTGGTTGATTCCATTCTATTCCATTCCATTCCATTCCATTCCATTCCATTCCATTCCATTCCATTCCATTCCATTCCATTACATTACATTACATTACATTACATTACATTCCGTTCTACGCGGGTTGATTCCATTGTGTTCCGTTCCGTTCCATTCCTTCCCGTCCTGTCCCTTCCCGTCCCGTCCCGTCCCGTGCCGTTGTACTTGGGTTGATTCCATTCCATTCCGTTCCGTTCCTTTAAGTTCCGTTCCATTCCGTTCCACGCAGATTGATTCAATTCCATTCTGTTCTATTCCATTCCATTCCATTCCATTAAATTCCATTCCATTCCATTCCATTCCATTCCATTCCATTCCATTCCATTCCATTCCATTCCATTCCATTCCATTCCCTTCTACTCGGTTTGATTCCATTCCATTCCATTCCATTCCATTCCATTCCATTCCATTCCATTCCATTCCATTCCATTCCATTCCATTCCATTAAATTCCATTCCATTCCATTCCATTCCATTCCATTCCATTCCATTCCATTCCATTCCATTCCATTCCATTCCATTCCGTTCTACTCGGGTTCATTGCATTCCATTCCATTCCATTCCATTCCATTCCATTCCATTCCATTCCATTCCATTCCATTCCATTCCATTCCATACCATTCCATTCCATTCCATACCATTCCATTCCATTCCATTCCATTCCATTCCATTCCATTCCATTCCATTCCATTCAATTCCGTTCTACTCGGGTTGATTCCATTCCATTCCATTCCATTCCATTCCATTCCATTCAATTCCATTCCACTCCATTCCATTCCATTCCATTCCATTCCATTCCATACGATTCCATTCCATTCCATTCCATTCCATTCCATTGCATTCCATTCCATTCCATTCCATACGATTCCATTCCATTCCATTCCATTCCATTCCATTCCATTCCATTCCATTCCATTCCATTCCATTGCATTCCATTCCATTCCATTCCATTCGATTCCATTCCATTCCATTCCATTCCATTCCATTCCATTCCATTCCATTCCATTCCATTCCATTCCGTTCTACTCGGGTTGATTCCACTCTAATGCATACCATTCCATTCCATTCCATTCCATTTCATTCCATTCCATTCCATTCTATTCCATTGAATTCCATTCCATTGAATTCCGTTCCATTCCAATCCATTCCGTTCCATTCCATCCCGTTCTACTCGGGTTGATTCCATTCCATTCCATTCCATTCTATTCCATTCCATTCCATTCGATTCCATTCCATTCCATTCCATTCCATACCATTCCAATCCATTCCATTCTACTCGGGTTGATTCCCTTCCATTCCATTCGAATCCATTCCATTCCCTTCCATTCCATTCCATTCCATTCCATTCCATTCCATTCCATTCCATTCCATTCCATTCCATTCCATTCCATTCCATTCAATTCCATTCCATTCCATTCCATTCCATTCCATTCCATTCCACTCCGTTCTACTCGGGTTGATTCCATTCCATTCCATTCCATTCAATTCCATTCCATTCCATTCCATTCCATTCCATTCCATTCCATTCCATACGATTCCATTCCATTCCATTCCATTCCATTCCATTCCATTCCATTCCATTCCATTCCATTCCATTCCATTCCATTCCATTCCATTCAATTCCATTCCGTTCTACTCGGGTTGATTCCACTCTATTGCATACCATTCCATTACATTCCATTCCATTGCATTCCATTCCATTCCATTCTATTCCATTGAATTCCATTCCATTCCATTCCATTCCATTCCATTCCATTCCATTCCATTCCATTCCATTCCATTCCATTCCATTCCATTCCGTTCTACTCGGGTTGATTCCATTCCATTCCATTCCATTCCATTCCATTCCATTCCATTCCTTTCCAATCCGTTCCATTCTACTCGTGTTGATTCCATTCCAATCCATTCGAATCCATTCCATTCCCTTCCATTCCATTCCATTCCATTCCATTCCATTCCATTCCATTCCATTCCATTCGATTCCATTCCATTCCATTCCATTCCATTCCATTACATTACATTCCATTCCATTCCATTCCATTCCGTTCTACTTGGGATCATTCCATTCCTTTCCATTCCATTCCATTCAATTCCATTCCATTCCTTTCCATTCCATTCCATTCCATTCCTAACCAATACATTCCATTCTACTCGGGTTGATTCCATTCCATTCCTTTCCATTCCATTTAATTCCATTCCATTCCGTTCTACTCGGGTTGATTCCATTCCATTCCATTCCATTCCATTCCATTCCATTCCATTCCATTCCATTCCATTCCATTCCATTCCATTCCATTCCGTTCTACTCGGGTTGATTCCATTCTATTCCATTCCATTCCATTCGATTCCATTCGATTCCATTCCATTCCATTCCATTCCGTTCTGCTCGGGTTCGTTCCATTCCATTCCATTCCCTTCCATTCCATTCCATTCCATTCCATTCAATTCCATTCCGTTCGATTCCATTCCATTCCATTCCATTCCATTCCATTCCATTCCATTCCATTCCATTCCATTCCATTCCATTCCATTCCATTCCATTCCATTCCATTCCGTTCTACACGGGTTGAATCCATTCCGTTCCATTCCATTCCGTTCCGTTCCATTCCGTTCAGTTCTACTCTGGTTGATTCCATTCTATTCCATTCCATTCCATTCCATTACGTTACATTACATTACATTACATTCCGTTCTACGCGGGTTGATTCCATTGAGTTCCGTTCCGTTCCATTCCTTCCCGTCCTGTCCCTTCCCCTCCCGTCCCGTCCCGTGCCGTTGTACTTGGGTTGATTCCATTCCATTCCGTTCCGTTCCTTTAAGTTCCGTTCCATTCCGTTCCACGCAGATTGATTCAATTCCATTCTATTCTATTCCATTCCATTCCATTCCATTAAATTCCATTCCATTCCATTCCATTCCATTTCATTCCATTCCATTCCATTCCATTCCATTCTACTCGGGTTGATTCCATGCCGTTCCGTTCCGTTCCATTCCATTCCATCCCGACCCGTCCCATCCCGTCCCGTCCCGTTCCATCCCGTTCCGTTCTGCTCGGGTTGATTCCGTTCCATTCCGTTCCGTTCCTTTATGTTCCGTACTATTCCATTCCATGCTGGTTGATTCAATTCCATTCTATTACACTGAATTCCATTCCATTCCATTCCATTCCATTCCATTCTACTCGGATTGATTCCATTCCATTCCATTCCATTCCATTCCATTCCATTCCATTCCATTCCATTCCGTTCTACTCGTGTTGATTCCATTCCATTCCATTCCATTCCATTCCATTCCATTCCATTCCATTCCATTCCATTCCATTCCATTCCATTCCATTCCATTCCATTCCATTCCATTCCGTTCTACTCGGGTTGATTCCATTCCATTCCATTCCATTCAATTCCATTCCATTCCATTCCAATCCATTCCATTCTACGCGGGTTGATTCCCTTCCATTCCATTCGAATCCATTCCATTCCCTTCCATTCCATTCCATTCCATTCCATTCCATTCCATTCCATTCCATTCCATTCCATTCCACTCAATTCCATTCCATTCCATTCCATTCCATTCCGTTCTACTCGGGTTGATTCCATTCCATTCCATTCCATTCAATTCCATTCCATTCCATTCCATTCCATTCCATTCCATTCCATTCCATTCCATTCCATTCCATACGATTCCATTCCATTCCATTCCATTCCATTCCATTCCATTCCATTCCATTCCATTCCATTCCATTCCATTCCATTCCGTTCTACTCGGGTTGATTCCACTCTATTGCATACCATTCCATTACATTCCATTCCATTTCATTCCATTCCATTCCATTCTATTCCATTGAATTCCATTCCATTCCATTCCATTCCATTCCATTCCATTCCATGTCGTTCCATTCCATTCCGTTCTACTCGGGTTGATTCCATTCCATTCCATTCCATTCCATTCCATTCCATTCCATTCCATTCCATTCCATTCCAATCAATTCCATTCTACTCGTGTTGATTCCATTCCAATCCATTCGAATCCATTCCATTCCATTCCATTCCATTCCATTCCATTCCATTCCATTCCGTTCTACTCGGGTTCATTCCATTCCTTTCCATTCCATTCCATTCAATTCCATTCCATTCCATTCCATTCCATTCCATTCCATTCCAAACCAATACATTCCATTCTACTCTGGTTGATTCCATTCCATTCCATTCCATTCCATTTAATTCCATTCCATTCCGTTCTACACGGGTTGATTCCATTCCATTCCATTCCATTCCATTCCATTCCATTCCATTCCATTCCATTCCATTCCATTCCATTCCGTTCTGCTCGGGTTCATTCCATTCCATTCCATTCCCTTCCATTCCATTCCATTCCATTCCATTCCATTCAATTCCATTCCGTTCGATTCCATTCCATTCCATTCCATTCCATTCCATTCCATTCCATTCCATTCCATTCCGTTCTACTCGGGTTCATTCCATTCCATTCCGTTCCGTTCCGTTCCGTTCCGTTCCGTTCCATTCCATTCCATTCCATTCCATTCCATTCGCTTCTAATCGGGTTGATTCCATTCTATTCCATTCCATTCCATTCGATTCCATTCGATTCCATTCCATTCCATTCCATTCCGTTCCATTCCATTCCATACCATTCCATTCCATTCCATTCCATTCCATTCCATTCCATTCCATTCCATTCCATTCCATTCCATTCTACTCGGGTTGATTCCACTCTATTGCATACCATTCCATTCCATTCCATTCCATTTAATTCCATTCCATTCCATTCTATTCCATTGAATTCCATTCCATTCCATTCCATTGAATTCCATTCCATTCCATTGAATTCCATTCCATTCCATTCCATTCCATTCCATTCCATTCCAATCCATTCCATTCTACTCGGGTTGATTCCATTCCAATCCATTCGAATCCATTCCATTCCATTCCATTCCATTCCATTCCATTCCATTCCATTGCATTCCATTCCATTCCATTCCATTCCATTCCATTCCATTCCATTCCATTCCGTTCTACTCGGGTTCATTCCATTCCCTTCCATTCCATTCCATTCCATTCCATTCCATTCCATTCCATTCCAGTCGATTCCATTCCATTCCATTCCATTAAATTCCATTCCATTCCATTCCATTCCATTCCATTCCATTCCATTCCATTCCATTCCATTCCGTTCCATTCCATTCCATTCCGTTCTACTCGGGTTGATTCCATTCTATTCCATTCCATTCCATTCCATTCCATTCCAAACCAATACATTCCATTCTACTCGGGTTGATTCCATTCCATTCCATTCCATTCCATTTAATTCCATTCCATTCCGTTCTACTCGGGTTGATTCCATTCCATTCCATTCCATTCCATTCCATTCCATTCCATTCCATTCCATTCCATTCCATTCCATTCCATTCCATTCCATTCCATTCCATTCCATTCCATTCCGTTCTACTCGGGTTGATTCCATTCTATTCCATTCCATTCCATTCTATTCCATTCGATTCCATTCCATTCCATTCCATTCCGTTCTGCTCGGGTTCGTTCCATTCCATTCCATTCCCTTCCATTCCATTCCATTCCATTCCATTCAATTCCATTCCGTTCGATTCCATTCCATTCCATTCCATTCCATTCCATTCCATTCCATTCCATTCCATTCCATTCCATTCCATTCCGTTCTACTCGGGTTCATTCCATTCCATTCCGTTCCGTTCCGTTCCGTTCCGTTCCTTTCCATTCCATTCCATTCCATTCCATTCCATTCGCTTCTAATCGGGTTGATTCCATTCTATTCCATTCCATTCCATTCGATTCCATTCGATTCCATTCCATTCCATTCCATTCCATTCCTTTCCATTCCATTCCATTCCATTCCATTCCGTTCTACACGGGTTGAATCCATTCCGTTCCATTCCATTCCGTTCCGTTCCATTCCGTTGAGTTCTACTCTGGTTGATTCCATTCTATTCCATTCCATTCCATTCCATTCCATTCCATTCCATTCCATTCCATTCCATTCCATTCCATTCCATTCCATTACATTACATTACATTACATTACATTACATTCCGTTCTACGCGGGTTGATTCCATTGTGTTCCGTTCCGTTCCATTCCTTCCCGTCCTGTCCCTTCCCGTCCCGTCCCGTCCCGTGCCGTTGTACTTGGGTTGATTCCATTCCATTCCGTTCCGTTCCTTTAAGTTCCGTTCCATTCCGTTCCACGCAGATTGATTCAATTCCATTCTGTTCTATTCCATTCCATTCCATTCCATTAAATTCCATTCCATTCCATTCCATTCCATTTCATTCCATTCCATTCCATTCCATTCCATTCTACTCGGGTTGATTCCATGCCGTTCCGTTCCGTTCCATTCCATCCCATCCCGACCCGTCCCATCCCGTCCCGTCCCGTTCCATCCCGTTCCGTTCTGCTCGGGTTGATTCCGTTCCATTCCGTTCCGTTCCTTTCTGTTCCGTTCCATTCCGTTCCATGCGGGTTGATTCAATTCCATTCTATTTCATTGAATTCCATTCCATTCCATTCCATTCCATTCCATTCTACTCGGATTGATTCCATTCCATTCCATTCCATTCCATTCCAGTCCATTCCAATCCATTCCATTCTACTCGGGTTGATTCCATTCCATTCCATTCCATTCCATTCCATTCCATTCCATTCCATTCCATTCCATTCCATTCCATTCCATTGCATTCCATTCCATTCCATTCCATTCCATTCCATTCCATTCCATTCCATTCCATTCCATTCCATTCCATTCCATTCCATTCCCTTCTACTCGGTTTCATTCCATTCCATTCCATTCCATTCCATTCCATTCCATTCCATTCCATTCCATTCCATTCCATTCCATTCCATTCCATTCCATTCGATTCCATTCCATTCGATTCCATTCCATTCCATTCCACTCCGTTCCATTCCATTCCATTCCATTCCATTCCGTTCTACTCTGGTTCATTGCATTCCGTTCCATTCCATTCCATTCCATTCCATTCCATTCCATTCCATTCCATTCCATTCCATTCCATACCATTCCATTCCATTCCATTCCATTCCATTCCATTCCATTCCATTCCATTCCATTCCATTCCATTCCGTTCTACTCGGGTTGATTCCATTCCATTCCATTCCATTCCATTCCATTCCATTCCATTCCATTCCATTCCATTCCATTCCATTCCATTCCATACGATTCCATTCCATTCCATTCCATTCCATTCCATTCCATTCCATTCCATTCCATTCCATTCTACTCGGGTTGATTCCACTCTATTGCATACCATTCCATTCCATTCCATTCCATTTCATTACATTCCATTCCATTCTATTCCTTTGAATTCCATTCCATTCCATTCCATTCCATTCCATTCCATTCCTTTACATTCCATTCCATTCCAATCCATTCCATTCTACTCGGGTTGATTCCATTCCAATACATTCGAATCCATTCCATTCCCTTCCATTCCATTCCATTCCATTCCATTCCATTCCATTCCATTCCATTCCATTCCATTCCGTTCTACTCGGGTTAATTCCATTCCTTTCCATTCCATTCCATTCCATTCCATTCCATTCCATTCCATTCCATTCCAAACCAATACATTCCATTCTACTCGGGTTGATTCCATTCCATTCCATTCCATTCCATTAAATTCCATTCCATTCCGTTCTACTCGGGTTGATTCCATTCCATTCCATTCCATTCCATTCCATTCCATTCCATTCCATTCCATTCCATTCCATTCCATTCCATTCCGTTCTACTCGGGTTTATTCCATTCTATTGCATTCCATTCCATTCGATTCCATTCGATTCCATTCTATTGCATTCCATTCCGTTCTACTCGGGTTCATTCCATTCCATTCCATTCCCTTCCATTCCATTCCATAGCATTCCATTCAATTCCATTCCATTCGATTCCATTCCATTCCATTCCATTCCATTCCATTCCATTCCATTCCATTCCATTCCATTCCGTTCTACTCGGGTTCATTCCATTCCATTCCGTTCCTTTCCGTTCCGTTCCATTCCATTCCATTCCATTCCATTCCATTCCATTCGCTTCTACTCGGGTTGATTCCATTCTATTCCATTCCATTCCATTCGATTCCATTCGATTCCATTCCATTCCATTCCATTCCATTCCATTCCATTCCATTCCGTTCTACACGGGTTGAATCCATTCCGTTCCATTCCATTCCGTTCCGTTCCATTCCGTTCAGTTCTACTCTGGTTGATTCCATTCTATTCCATTCCATTCCATTCCATTCCATTCCATTCCATTCCATTCCATTCCATTCCATTCCATTCCATTCCATTACGTTACATTACATTACATTCCGTTCTACGTGGGTTGATTCCATTGAGTTCCGTTCCGTTCCATTCCGTCCCGTCCTGTCCGTTCCCGTCCCGTCCCGTCCCGTGCCGTTGTACTTGGGTTGATTCCATTACATTCCGTTCCGTTCCTTTAAGTTCCGTTCCTTTCCGATCCACGCAGATTTATTCAATTCCATTCTGTTCTATTCCATTCCATTCCATTCCATTCCATTCCATTCCATTCCATTCCATTAAATTCCATTCCATTCTACTCGGGTTGATTCCATGACGTTCCGTTCCGTTCCATTCCGTCCCACCCCGACCCGTCCCGTCCTGTCCCGTCCCGTTCCATCCCGTTCCGTTCTGCTCGGGTTGATTCCGTTCCATTCCGTTCCATTCTTTCTGTTCCGTTCCATTCCGTTCCATGCGGGTTGATTCAATTCCATTCTATTACATTGAATTCCATTCCATTCCATTCCATTCCATTCCATTCTACTCGGATTGATTCCATTCCATTCCATTCCATTCCATTCCATTCCATTCCCTTCTACTCGGTTTCATTCCATTCCATTCCATTCCATTCCATTCCATTCCATTCCATTCCATTCCATTCCATTCCATTCCATTCCTTTCCATTCCATTCGATTGCATTCCATTCCATTCCATTCCATTCCATTCCATTCCGTTCCATTCCATTCCATTCCATTCCATTCCGTTCTACTCGGGTTCATTGCATTCCATTCCATTCCATTCCATTCCATTCCATTCCATTCCATTCCATTCCATTCCATACCATTCCATTCCATTCCATTCCATTCCATTCCATTCCATTCCATTCCATTCCATTCCATTCTACTCGTGTTGATTCCATTCCATTCCATTCCATTCCATTCCATTCCATTCCATTCCATTCCATACGATTCCATTCCATTCCATTCCATTCCATTCCATTCCATTCCATTCCATTCCATTCCATTCCATTCCATTCCATTCTACTCGGGTTGATTCCACTCTATTGCATACCATTCCATTCCATTCCATTCCATTTCATTCCATTCCATTCCATTCTATTCCTTTGAATTCCATTCCATTCCATTCCATTCCATTCCATTCCATTCCTTTACATTCCATTCCATTCCAATCCATTCCATTCTACTCGGGTTGATTCCATTCCAATCCATTCGAATCCATTCCATTCCCTTCCATTCCATTCCATTCCATTCCATTCCATTCCATTCCATTCCATTCCATTCCATTCCGTTCTACTCGGGTTCATTCCATTCCTTTCCATTCCATTCCATTCCATTCCATTCCATTCCATTCCATTCCATTCCATTCCATTCCATTCCATTCCAAACCAATACATTCCATTCTACTCGGGTTGATTCCATTCCATTCCATTCCATTCCATTAAATTCCATTCCATTCCGTTCTACTCGGGTTGATTCCATTCCATTCCATTCCATTCCATTCCATTCCATTCCATTCCATTCCATTCCATTCCATTCCATTCCGTTCTACTCGGGTTTATTCCATTCTATTGCATTCCATTCCATTCGATTCCATTCGATTCCATTCTATTGCATTCCATTCCGTTCTACTCGGGTTCATTCCATTCCATTCCATTCCCTTCCATTCCATTCCATTGCATTCCATTCAATTCCATTCCATTCGATTCCATTCCATTCCATTCCATTCCATTTCATTCCATTCCATTCCATTCCATTCCATTCCATTCCATTCCATTCCGTTCTACTCGGGTTCATTCCATTCCATTCCGTTCCTTTCCGTTCCGTTCCATTCCATTCCATTCCATTCCATTCCATTCCATTCCATTCGCTTCTACTCGGGTTGATTCCATTCTATTCCATTCCATTCCATTCGATTCCATTCGATTCCATTCCATTCCATTCCATTCCATTCCATTCCATTCCATTCCGTTCTACTCGGGTTCATTCCATTCCTTTCCATTCCATTCCATTCCATTCCATTCCATTCCATTCCATTCCATTCCATTCCATTCCATTCCATTCCATTCCCTTCTACTCGGTTTGATTCCATTCCATTCCATTCCATTCCATTCCATTCCATTCCATTCCATTCCATTCCATTCCATTACATTCCATTAAATTCCATTCCATTCCATTCCATTCCATTCCATTCCATTCCATTCCATTCCATTCCATTCCGTTCTACTCGGGTTCATTGCATTCCATTCCATTCCATTCCATTCCATTCCATTCCATTCCATTCCTTTCCATTCCATTCCATTCCATTCCATTCCATTCCATACCATTCCATTCCATTCCATACCATTCCATTCCATTCCATTCCATTCCATTCCATTCCATTCCATTCCATTCCATTCCATTCCATTCCATTCCATTCCATTCCATTCCATTCCGTTCTACTCGGGTTGATTCCATTCCATTCCATTCCATTCCATTCCATTCAATTCCATTCCATTCCATTCCATTCCATTCCATTCCATTCCATACGATTCCATTCCATTCCATTCCATTCCATTCCATTGCATTCCATTCCATTCCATTCCATACGATTCCATTCCATTCCATTCCATTCCATTCCATTCCATTCCATTCCATTCCATTCCATTGCATTCCATTCCATTCCATTCCATACGATTCCATTCCATTCCATTCCATTCCATTCCATTCCATTCCATTCCATTCCATTCCATTCCATTCCATTCCGTTCTACTCGGGTTGATTCCACTCTAATGCATACCATTCCATTCCATTCCATTCCATTTCATTCCATTCCATTCCATTCTATTCCATTGAATTCCATTCCATTGAATTCCGTTCCATTCCAATCCATTCCGTTCCATTCCATCCCGTTCTACTCGGGTTGATTCCATTCCATTCCATTCCATTCTATTCCATTCCATTCCATTCGATTCCATTCCATTCCATTCCATTCCATACCATTCCAATCCATTCCATTCTACTCGGGTTGATTCCCTTCCATTCCATTCGAATCCATTCCATTCCCTTCCATTCCATTCCATTCCATTCCATTCCATTCCATTCCATTCCATTCCATTCCATTCCATTCCATTCCGTTCTACTCGGGTTGATTCCATTCCATTCCATTCCATTCAATTCCATTCCATTCCATTCCATTCCATTCCATTCCATTCCATTCCATTCCATTCCATACGATTCCATTCCATTCCATTCCATTCCATTCCATTCCATTCCATTCCATTCCATTCCATTCCATTCCATTCCATTCCATTCAATTCCATTCCGTTCTACTCGGGTTGATTCCACTCTATTGCATACCATTCCATTACATTCCATTCCATTTCATTCCATTCCATTCCATTCTATTCCATTGAATTCCATTCCATTCCATTCCATTCCATTCCATTCCATTACATTCCATTCCATTCCATTCCATTCCGTTCTACTCGGGTTGATTCCATTCCATTCCATTCCATTCCATTCCATTCCATTCCATTCCATTCCAATCCGTTCCATTCTACTCGTGTTGATTCCATTCCAATCCATTCGAATCCATTCCATTCCCTTCCATTCCATTCCATTCCATTCCATTCCATTCCATTCCATTCCATTCCATTCCATTCGATTCCATTCCATTCCATTCCATTCCATTCCATTCCATTACATTCCATTCCATTCCATTCCATTCCATTCCGTTCTACTTGGGATCATTCCATTCCTTTCCATTCCATTCCATTCAATTCCATTCCATTCCTTTCCATTCCATTCCATTCCATTCCAAACCAATACATTCCATTCTACTCGGGTTGATTCCATTCCATTCCTTTCCATTCCATTTAATTCCATTCCATTCCGTTCTACTCGGGTTGATTCCATTCCATTCCATTCCATTCCATTCCATTCCATTCCATTCCATTCCATTCCATTCCATTCCATTCCATTCCATTCCGTTCTACTCGGGTTGATTCCATTCTATTCCATTCCATTCCATTCGATTCCATTCGATTCCATTCCATTCCATTCCATTCCGTTCTGCTCGGGTTCGTTCCATTCCATTCCATTCCCTTCCATTCCATTCCATTCCATTCCATTCAATTCCATTCCGTTCGATTCCATTCCATTCCATTCCATTCCATTCCATTCCATTCCATTCCATTCCATTCCATTCCATTCCATTCCATTCCATTCCGTTCTACTCGGGTTCATTCCATTCCATTCCGTTCCGTTCCGTTCCGTTCCGTTCCGTTCCGTTCCATTCCATTCCATTCCATTCCATTCCATTCCATTCGCTTCTAATCGGGTTGATTCCATTCTATTCCATTCCATTCCATTCGATTCCATTCCATTCCATTCCATTCCATTCCATTCCATTCCATTCCATTCCATTCCATTCCATTCCATTCCGTTCTACACGGGTTGAATCCATTCCGTTCCATTCCATTCCGTTCCGTTCCATTCCGTTCAGTTCTACTCTGGTTGATTCCATTCTATTCCATTCCATTCCATTCCATTACATTACATTACATTACATTACATTCCGTTCTACGCGGGTTGATTCCATTGAGTTCCGTTCCGTTCCATTCCTTCCCGTCCTGTCCCTTCCCCTCCCGTCCCGTCCCGTGCCGTTGTGCTTGGGTTGATTCCATTCCATTCCGTTCCGTTCCTTTAAGTTCCGTTCCATTCCATTCCACGCAGATTGATTCAATTCCATTCTATTCTATTCCATTCCATTAAATTCCATTCCATTCCATTCCATTCCATTTCATTCCATTCCATTCCATTCCATTCCATTCTACTCGGGTTGATTCCATGCCGTTCCGTTCCGTTCCATTCCATTCCATCCCGACCCGTCCCATCCCTTCCCGTCCCGTTCCATCCCGTTCCGTTCTGCTCGGGTTGATTCCGTTCCATTCCGTTCCGTTCCTTTATGTTCCGTTCTATTCCGTTCCATGCTGGTTGATTCAATTCCATTCTATTACACTGAATTCCATTCCATTCCATTCCATTCCATTCCATTCTACTCGGATTGATTCCATTCCATTCCATTCCATTCCATTCCATTCCATTCCATTCCATTCCATTCCGTTCTACTCGTGTTGATTCCATTCCATTCCATTCCATTCCATTCCATTCCATTCCATTCCATTCCATTCCATACGATTCCATTCCATTCCATTCCATTCCATTCCATTCCATTCCATTCCATTCCATTCCATTCCATTCCATTCCATTCTACTCGGGTTGATTCCACTGTATTGCATACCATTCCATTCCATTCCATTCCATTTCATTCCATTCCATTCCATTCTATTCCTTTGAATTCCATTCCATTCCATTCCATTCCATTCCATTAAATTCCTTTACATTCCATTCCATTCCAATCCATTCCATTCTACTCGGGTTGATTCCATTCCAATCCATTCGAATCCATTCCATTCCCTTCCATTCCATTCCATTCCATTCCATTCCATTCCATTCCATTCCATTCCATTCCATTCCGTTCTACTCGGGTTCATTCCATTCCTTTCCATTCCATTCCATTCCATTCCATTCCATTCCATTCCATTCCATTCCATTCCATTCCAAACCAATACATTCCATTCTACTCGGGTTGATTCCATTCCATTCCATTCCATTCCATTAAATTCCATTCCATTCCGTTCTACTCGGGTTGATTCCATTCCATTCCATTCCATTCCATTCCATTCCATTCCATTCCATTCCATTCCATTCCATTCCGTTCTACTCGGGTTTATTCCATTCTATTGCATTCCATTCCATTCGATTCCATTCGATTCCATTCTATTGCATTCCATTCCGTTCTACTCGGGTTCATTCCATTCCATTCCATTCCCTTCCATTCCATTCCATTGCATTCCATTCAATTCCATTCCATTCGATTCCATTCCATTCCATTCCATTCCATTTCATTCCATTCCATTCCATTCCATTCCATTCCATTCCATTCCGTTCTACTCGGGTTCATTCCATTCCATTCCGTTCCTTTCCGTTCCGTTCCATTCCATTCCATTCCATTCCATTCCATTCCATTCCATTCCATTCGCTTCTACTCGGGTTGATTCCATTCTATTCCATTCCATTCCATTCGATTCCATTCGATTCCATTCCATTCCATTCCATTCCATTCCATTCCGTTCTACTCGGGTTCATTCCATTGCATTCCATTCCATACCATTCCATTCCATTCCATTCCATTCCATTCCATTCCATTCCATACCATTCCATTCCATTCCATACCATTCCATTCCATTCCATTCCATTCCATTCCATTCCATTCCATTCCATTCCATTCCATTCCATTCCGTTCTACTCGGGTTGATTCCATTCCATTCCATTCCATTCCATTCCATTCCATTCCATTCCATTCCATTCCATTCCATTCCATTCCATTCCATTCCATTCCATACGATTCCATTCCATTCCATTCCATTCCATTCCATTGCATTCCATTCCATTCCATTCCATACGATTCCATTCCATTCCATTCCATTCCATTCCATTCCATTCCATTCCATTCCATTCCGTTCTACTCGGGTTGATTCCACTCTAATGCATACCATTCCATTCCATTCCATTCCATTTCATTCCATTCCATTCCATTCTATTCCATTGAATTCCATTCCATTGAATTACGTTCCATTCCAATCCATTCCGTTCCATTCCATCCCGTTCTACTCGGGTTGATTCCATTCCATTCCATTCCATTCTATTCCATTCCATTCCATTCGATTCCATTCCATTCCATTCCATTCCATACCATTCCAATCCATTCCATTCTACTCGGGTTGATTCCCTTCCATTCCATTCGAATCCATTCCATTCCCTTCCATTCCATTCCATTCCATTCCATTCCTTTCCATTCCATTCCATTCCATTCAATTCCATTCCATTCCATTCCATTCCATTCCATTCCATTCCATTCCATTCCATTCCGTTCTACTCGGGTTGATTCCATTCCATTCCATTCCATTCCATTCCATTCCATTCCATTCCATTCCATTCCATTCCATTCCATTCCATACGATTCCATTCCATTCCATTCCATTCCATTCCATTCCATTCCATTCCATTCCATTCCATTCAATTCCATTCCGTTCTACTCGGGTTGATTCCACTCTATTGCATACCATTCCATTACATTCCATTCCATTTCATTCCATTCCATTCCATTCTATTCCATTGAATTCCATTCCATTCCATTCCATTCCATTCCATTCCATTCCATTCCATTCCATTCCATTCCATTCCATTCTACTCGGGTTGATTCCATTCCATTCCATTCCATTCCATTCCATTCCATTCCATTCCATTCCAATCCATTCCATTCTACTCGTGTTGATTCCATTCCAATCCATTCGAATCCATTCCATTCCCTTCCATTCCATTCCATTCCATTCCATTCCATTCCATTCCATTCCATTCCATTCCATTCCATTCCATTCGATTCCATTCCATTCCATTCCATTCCATTCCATTCCATTCCATTCCATTCCATTCCATTCCGTTCTACTTGGGATCATTCCATTCCTTTCCATTCCATTCCATTCAATTCCATTCCATTCCATTCCATTCCATTCCATTCCATTCCAAACCAATACATTCCATTCTACTCGGGTTGATTCCATTCCATTCCTTTCCATTCCATTTAATTCCATTCCATTCCGTTCTACTCGGGTTGATTCCATTCCATTCCATTCCATTCCATTCCATTCCATTCCATTCCATTCCATTCCATTCCATTCCGTTCTACTCGGGTTGATTCCATTCTATTCCATTCCATTCCATTCGATTCCATTCGATTCCATTCCATTCCATTCCATTCCGTTCTGCTCGGGTTCGTTCCATTCCATTCCATTCCCTTCCATTCCATTCCATTCCATTCCATTCAATTCCATTCCGTTCGATTCCATTCCATTCCATTCCATTCCATTCCATTCCATTCCATTCCATTCCATTCCATTCCATTCCATTCCATTCCATTCCGTTCTACTCGGGTTCATTCCATTCCATTCCGTTCCATTCCGTTCCGTTCCGTTCCGTTCCGTTCCATTCCATTCCATTCCATTCCATTCCATTCCATTCGCTTCTAATCGGGTTGATTCCATTCTATTCCATTCCATTCCATTCGATTCCATTCCATTCCATTCCATTCCATTCCATTCCATTCCATTCCATTCCATTCCGTTCTACACGGGTTGAATCCATTCCGTTCCATTCCATTCCGTTCCGTTCCATTCCGTTCAGTTCTACTCTGGTTGATTCCATTCTATTCCATTCCATTCCATTCCATTCCATTCCATTCCATTCCATTCCATTCCATTCCATTCCATTACATTACATTATATTACATTACATTCCGTTCTACGCGGGTTGAATCCATTGAGTTCCGTTCCGTTCCATTCCTTCCCGTCCTGTCCCTTCCCCTCCCGTCCCGTCCCGTGCCGTTGTACTTGGGTTGATTCCATTCCATTCCGTTCCGTTCCTTTAAGTTCCGTTCCATTCCGTTCCACGCAGATTGATTCAATTCCATTCTGTTCTATTCCATTCCATTCCATTCCATTAAATTCCATTCCATTCCATTCCATTCCATTTCATTCCATTCCATTCCATTCCATTCCATTCTACTCGGGTTGATTCCATGCCGTTCCGTTCCGTTCCATTCCATTCCATCCCGACCCGTCCCATCCCGTCCCGTCCCGTTCCATCCCGTTCCGTTCTGCTCGGGTTGATTCCGTTCCATTCCGTTCCGTTCCTTTATGTTCCATTCTATTCCGTTCCATGCTGGTTGATTCAATTCCATTCTATTACACTGAATTCCATTCCATTCCATTCCATTCCATTCCATTCTACTCGGATTGATTCCATTCCATTCCATTCCATTCCATTCCAGTCCATTCCAATCCATTCCATTCTACTCGGGTTGATTCCATTCCATTCCATTCCATTCCATTCCATTCCATTACATTCCATTACATTACATTCCACTCCATTCCATTCCATTGCATTCCATTCCATTCCATTCCATTCGATTCCATTCCATTCCATTCCATTCCATTCCATTCCATTCCATTCCATTCCATTCCCTTCCCTTCTACTCGGTTTCATTCCATTCCATTCCATTCCATTCCATTCCATTCCATTCCATTCCATTCCATTCCATTCCATTCCATTCCTTTCCATTCCATTCAATTCCATTCCATTCCACTCCATTCCATTCCATTCCATTCCGTTCCATTCCATTCCATTCCATTCCATTCCGTTCTACTCGGGTTCATTGCATTCCATTCCATTCCATTCCATTCCATTCCATTCCATTCCATTCCATTCCATTCCATTCCATTCCATTCCATACCATTCCATTCCATTCCATTCCATTCCATTCCATTCCATTCCATTCCATTCCATTCCATTCCATTCCATTCCGTTCTACTCGGGTTGATTCCATTCCATTCCATTCCATTCCATTCCATTCCATTCCATTCCATTCCATTCCATTCCATTCCATTCAATTCCATTCCATACGATTCCATTCCATTCCATTCCATTCCATTCCATTCCATTCCATTCCATTCCATTCCATTCTATTCCTTTGAATTCCATTCCATTCCATTCCATTCCATTCCATTCCATTCCATTCCTTTACATTCCATTCCAATCCATTCCATTCTACTCGGGTTGATTCCATTCCAATCCATTCGAATCCATTCCATTCCCTTCCATTCCATTCCATTCCATTCCATTCCATTCCATTCCGTTCTACTCGGGTTCATTCCATTCCTTTCCATTTCATTCCATTCCATTCCATTCCATTCCATTCCATTCCATTCCATTCCATTCCATTCCAAACCAATACATTCCATTCTACTCGGGTTGATTCCATTCCATTCCATTCCATTCCATTAAATTCCATTCCATTCCGTTCTACTCTAGTTGATTCCATTCCATTCCATTCCATTCCATTCCATTCCATTCCATTCCATTCCATTCCATTCCATTCCATTCCGTTCTACTCGGGTTTATTCCATTCTATTGCATTCCATTCCATTCGATTCCATTCGATTCCATTCTATTGCATTCCATTCCGTTCTACTCGGGTTCATTCCATTCCATTCCATTCCCTTCCATTCCATTCCATTGCATTCCATTCAATTCCATTCCATTCGATTCCATTCCATTCCATTCCATTCCATTCCATTCCATTCCATTCCATTCTATTCCATTCCATTCCATTCCGTTCTACTCGGGTTCATTCCATTCCATTCCGTTCCTTTCCGTTCCGTTCCATTCCATTCCATTCCATTCCATTCCATTCCATTCCATTCGCTTCTACTCGGGTTGATTCCATTCTATTCCATTCCATTCCATTCGATTCCATTCGATTCCATTCCATTCCATTCCATTCCATTCCATTCCATTCCATTCCATTCCGTTCTACACGGGTTGAATCCATTCCGTTCCATTTCATTCCGTTCCGTTCCATTCCGTTCAGTTCTACTCTGGTTGATTCCATTCTATTCCATTCCATTCCATTCCATTCCATTCCATTCCATTCCATTCCATTACGTTACATTACATTACATTCCGTTCTACGTGGGTTGATTCCATTGAGTTCCGTTCCGTTCCATTCCGTCCCGTCCTGTCCGTTCCCGTCCCGTCCCGTCCCGTGCCGTTGTACTTGGGTTGATTCCATTACATTCCGTTCCGTTCCTTTAAGTTCCGTTCCATTCCGATCCACGCAGATTTATTCAATTCCATTCTGTTCTATTCCATTCCATTCCATTCCATTCCATTCCATTCCATTCCATTAAATTCCATTCCATTCTACTCGGGTTGATTCCATGCCGTTCCGTTCCGTTCCATTCCGTCCCACCCCGACCCGTCCCGTCCCGTCCCGTCCCGTTCCATCCCGTTCCGTTCTGCTCGGGTTGATTCCGTTCCATTCCGTTCCGTTCTTTCTGTTCCGTTCCATTCCGTTCCATGCGGGTTGATTCAATTCCATTCTATTACATTGAATTCCATTCCATTCCATTCCATTCCATTCCATTCTACTCGGATTGATTCCATTCCATTCCATTCCATTCCATTCCATTCCATTCCATTGCATTCCATTCCATTCCATTCCATTCCATTCCATTTGATTCCATTCCATTCCATTCCATTCCATTCCATTCCATTCCATTCCATTCCATTCCATTCCATTCCCTTCTACTCGGTTTGGTTCCATTCCATTCCATTCCATTCCATTCCATTCCATTCCATTCCATTCCATTCCATTCAATTCCATTCCATTCCATTCCATTCCATTCCATTCCGTTCTACTCGGGTTGATTCCATTCCATTCCATTCCATTCTATTCCATTCCATTCTATTCCATTCCATTCCATTCCATTCCATTCCATACGATTCCATTCCATTCCATTCCATTCCATTCCATTCCATTCCATTCCATTCCATTCCATTCCATTCCGTTCTACTCGGGTTGATTCCACTCTATTGCATACCATTCCATTCCATTCCATTCCATTTCATTCCATTCCATTCCATTCTATTCCATTGAATTCCATTCCATTCCATTCCATTCCATTCCATTCCATTCCATTCCATGCCGTTCCATTCCATTCCGTTCTACTCGGGTTGATTCCATTCCATTCCATTCCATTCCATTCCATTCCATTCCATTCCATTCCAATCCATTCCATTCTACTCGTGTTGATTCCATTCCAATCCATTCGAATCCATTCCCTTCCCTTCCATTCCATTCCATTCCATTCCATTCCATTCCATTCCATTCCATTCCATTCCATTCGATTCCATTCCATTCCATTCCATTCCATTCCATTCCATTCCATTCCATTCCATTACATTACATTACATTACATTACATTACATTTCGTTCTACTCAGGTTCATTCCATTCCTTTCCATTCCATTCCATTCTATTCCATTCCATTCCATTCCATTCCATTCCATTCCATTCCATTCCAAACCAATACATTCCATTCTACTCGGGTTGATTCCATTCCATTCCATTCCATTCCACTTAATTCCATTCCATTCCGTTCTACTCGGGTTGATTCCATTCCACTCCATTCCATTCCATTCCATTACATTCCATTCCATTCCATTCCATTCCATTCCATTCCATTCCGTTCTACTCGGGTTGATTCCATTCTATTCCATTCCATTCCATTCGATTCCATTCGATTCCATTCCATTCCATTCCATTCCGTTCTGCTCGGGTTCATTCCATTCCATTCCGTTCCGTTCCGTTCCGTTCCGTTCCGTTCCATTCCATTCCATTCCATTCCATTCCATTCGCTTCTAATGGGGTTGATTCCATTCTATTTCATTCCATTCCATTCGATTCCATTCGATTCCATTCCATTCCATTCCATTCCATTCCATTCCATTCCATTCCATTCCATTCCATTCCGTTCTACACGGGTTGAATCCATTCCGTTCCATTCCATTCCGTTCCGTTCCATTCGGTTCAGTTCTACTCTGGTTGATTCCATTCTATTCCATTCCATTCCATTCCATTCCATTCCATTCCATTCCATTACATTACATTTCATTACATTACATTACATTACATTACATTACATTACATTACATTACATTACATTACATTCCGTTCTACGCGGGTTGATTCCATTGAGTTCCGTTCCGTTCCATTCCTTCCCGTCCTGTCCCTTCCCGTCCCGTCCCGTCCCGTGCCGTTGTACTTGGGTTGATTCCATTCCATTCCGTTCCGTTCCTTTAAGTTCCGTTCCATTCCGTTCCACGCAGATTGATTCAATTCCATTCGGTTCTATTGCATTCCATTCCATTCCATTAAATTCCATTCCATTCCATTCCATTCCATTCCATTCCATTCCATTCCATTCCATTCTACTCGGGTTGATTCCATGCCGTTCCGTTCCGTTCCATTCCGTCCCATCCCGACCCGTCCCATCCCGTCCCGTCCCGTTCCATCCCGTTCCGTTCTGCTCGGGTAGATTCCAATCCATTCCGTTCCATTCCTTTCTGTTCCGTTCCATTCCGTTCCATGCGGGTTGATTCAATTCCATTCTATTACATGGAATTCCATTCCATTCCATTTCATTCCATTCCATTCTACTCGGATTGATTCCATTCCATTCCATTCCATTCCATTCCAGTCCATTCCAATCCATTCCATTCTACTCGGTTTGATTCCATTCCATTCCATTCCATTCCATTCCATTCCATTCCATTCCATTCCATTCCATTCCATTCCATTCCATTCCATTCCATTAAATTCCATTCCATTCCATTCCATTCCATTCCATTCCATTCCATTCCATTCCATTCCATTCCATTAAATTCCATTCCATTCCATTCCATTCCATTCCATTCCATTCCATTCCATTCCATTCCATTCCATTCCGTTCTACTCGGGTTCATTGCATTCCCTTCCATTGCATTCCATTCCATTCCATTCCATTCCATTCCATTCCATACCATTCCATTCCATTCCATTCCATTAAATTCCATTCCATTCCATTCCATTCCGTTCTACTCGGGTTGATTCCATTCCATTCCATTCCATTCCATTCCATTCCATTCCATTCCATTCCATTCCATTCCATACGATTCCATTCCATTCCATTCCATTCCATTCCATTGCATTCCATTCCATTCAATTCCATACGATTCCATTCCATTCCATTCCATTCCATTCCATTCCATTCCATTCCATTCCATTCCATTCCGTTCTACTCGGGTTGATTCCACTCTAATGCATACCATTCCATTCCATTCCATTCCATTTCATTCCATTCCATTCCATTCTATTCCATTGAATTCCATTCCATTGAATTCCATTCCATTCCAATCCATTCCGTTCCATTCCATCCCGTTCTACTCGGGTTGATTCCATTCCATTTCATTCCATTCTATTCCATTCCATTCCATTCGATTCCATTCCATTCCATTCCATTCCATACCATTCCAATCCATTCCACTCTACTCGGGTTGATTCCCTTCCATTCCATTCGAATCCATTCCATTCCATTCCATTCCATTCCATTCCTTTCCATTCCATTCCATTCCATTCCATTCCATTCCATTCCATTCAATTCCATTCCATTCCATTCCATTCCATTCCATTCCATTCCATTCCATTCCATTCCGTTCTACTCGGGTTGATTCCATTCCATTCCATTCCATTCAATTCCATTCCATTCCATTCCATTCCATTCCATTCCATTCCATTCCATTCCATTCCATTCCATTCCATACGATTCCATTCCATTCCATTCCATTCCATTCCATTCCATTCCATTCCATTCCATTCCATTCCGTTCTACTCGGGTTGATTCCACTCTATTGCATACCATTCCATTACATTCCATTCCATTTCATTCCATTCCATTCCATTCTCTTCCATTGAATTCCATTCCATTCCATTCCATTCCATTCCATTCCATTCCATTCCATGCCGTTCCATTCCATTCCGTTCTACTCGGGTTGATTCCATTCCATTCCATTCCATTCCATTCCATTCCATTCCAATACATTCCATTCTATTCGTGTTGATTCCATTCCAATCCATTCGAATCCATTCCATTCCCTTCCATTCCATTCCATTCCATTCCATTCCATTCCATTCCATTCCATTCCATTCCATTCGATTCCATTCCATTCCATTCCATTCCATTCCATTCCATTCCATTCCATTCCATTCCATTCCATTCCATTCCATTCCATTCCGTTCTACTCGGGTTCATTCCATTCCTTTCCATTCCATTCCATTCAATTCCATTCCATTCCATTCCATTCCATTCCATTCCATTCCAAACCAATACATTCCATTCTACTCGGGTTGATTCCATTCCATTCCATTCCATTCCATTTAATTCCATTCCATTCCGTACTACTCGGGTTGATTCCATTCCATTCCATTCCATTCCATACCATTCCATTCCATTCCATTCCATTCCATTCCGTTCTACTCGGGTTCATTCCATTCTATTCCATTCCATTCCATTCGATTCCATTCGATTCCATTCCATTCCATTCCATTCCGTTCTGCTCGGGTTCGTTCCATTCCATTCCATTCCCTTCCATTCCATTCCATTCCATTCCATTCAATTCCATTCCGTTCGATTCCATTTAATTCCATTCCATTCCATTCCATTCCATTCCATTCCATTCCATTCCATTCCGTTCTACTCGGGTTCATTCCATTCCATTCCGTTCCGTTCCGTTCCGTTCCGTTCCGTTCCGTTTCATTCCATTCCATTCCATTCCATTCCATTCCATTCGCTTCAAATCGGGTTGATTCCATTCTATTCCATTCCATTCCATTCCATTCCATTCCATTCCATTCGATTCCATTCCATTCCATTCCATTCCATTCCATTCCATTCCATTCCATTCCATTCCGTTCTATACGGGTTGAATCCATTCCGTTCCATTCCATTCCGTTCCGTTCCATTCCGTTCAGTTCTACTCTGGTTGATTCCATTCTATTCCATTCCATTCCATTCCATTCCATTCCATTCCATTCCGTTCCATTCCATTACATTACATTACATTACATTACGTTACATTCCGTTCTACGCGGGTTGATTCCATTGAGTTCCGTTCCGTTCCATTCCTTCCCGTCCTGTCCCTTCCCGTCCAGTCCCGTCCCGTGCCGTTGTACTTGGCTTGATTCCATTCCGTTCCGTTCCGTTCCTTTAAGTTCCGTTCCATTCCGTTCCACGCAGATTGATTCAATTCCATTCTGTTCTATTCCATTCCATTCCATTCCATTAAATTCCATTCCATTCCATTCCATTCCATTTCATTCCATTCCATTCCATTCCATTCCATTCTACTCGGGTTGATTCCATGCCGTTCCGTTCCGTTCCATTCCGTCCCATCCCGACCCGTCCCATCCCGTCCCGTCCCGTTCCATCCCGTTCCGTTCTGCTCGGGTTGATTCCGTTCCATTCCGTTCCGTTCCTTTCTGTTCCGTTCCATTCCGTTCCATGCGGGTTGATTCAATTCCATTCTATTACATTGAATTCCATTCCATTCCATTCCATTCCATTCCATTCTACTCGGATTGATTCCATTCCATTCCATTCCAGTCCATTCCAATCCATTCCATTCTACTCGGGTTGATTCCATTCCATTCCATTCCATTCCATTCCATTCCATTCCATTCCATTCCATTCCATTCCATTCGATTCCATTCCATTCCATTCCATTCAATTCCATTCCATTCCATTCCCTTCTACTCGGTTTCATTCCATTCCATTCCATTCCATTCCATTCCATTCCATTCCTTTCCATTCCATTCGATTCCATTCCATTCCATTCCATTCCATTCCATTCCATTCCATTCCATTCCGTTCTACTCGGGTTCATTGCATTCCATTCCATTCCATTCCATTCCATTCCATTCCATTCCATTCCATTCCATTCCATTCCATTCCATACCATTCCATTCCATTCCATTCCATTCCATTCCATTCCATTCCATTCCATTCCATTCCATTCTATTCCATTCCATTCCGTTCTACTCGGGTTGATTCCATTCCATTCCATTCCATTCCATTCCATTCCATTCCATTCCATTCCATACGATTCCATTCCATTCCATTCCATTCCATTCCATTCCATTCCATTCCATTCCATTCCATTCCATTCCATTCCATTCTACTCGGGTTGATTCCACTCTATTGCATACCATTCCATTCCATTCCATTCCATTTCATTCCATTCCATTCCATTCTATTACTTTGAATTCCATTCCATTCCATTCCATTCCATTCCATTCCATTCCATTCCATTCCAATCCATCCCAATCCATTCCATTCTACTCGGGTTGATTCCATTCCAATCCATTCGAATCCATTCCATTCCCTTCCATTCCATTCCATTCCATTCCATTCCATTCCATTCCATTCCATTCCATTCCATTCCATTCCATTCCGTTCTACTCGGGTTCATTCCATTCCTTTCCATTCCATTCCATTCCATTCCATTCCATTCCATTCCATTCCATTCCATTCCATTCCATTCCAAACCAATACATTCCATTCTACTCGGGTTGATTCCATTCCATTCCATTCCATTCCATTAAATTCCATTCCATTCCGTTCTACTCGGGTTGATTCCATTCCATTCCATTCCATTCCATTCCATTCCATTCCATTCCATTCCATTCCAATCCATTCCATTCTACTCGCGTTGATTCCATTCCAATCCATTCGAATCCATTCCATTCCCTTCCATTCCATTCCATTCCATTCCATTCCATTCCATTCCATTCCATTCCATTCCGTTCTACTCGGGTTCATTCCATTCCTTTCCATTCCATTCCATTCCATTCCATTCCATTCCATTCCATTCCATTCCATTCCAAACCAATACATTCCATTCTACTCGGGTTGATTCCATTCCATTCCATTCCATTCCATTAAATTCCATTCCATTCCGTTCTACTCGGGTTGATTCCATTCCATTCCATTCCATTCCATTCCATTCCATTCCATTCCATTCCATTCCATTCCATTCCATTCGCTTCTACTCGGGTTGATTCCATTCTATTCCATTCCATTCCATTCGATTCCATTCGATTCCATTCCATTCCATTCCATTCCATTCCATTCCATTCCATTCCATTCCATTCCGTTCTACACGGGTTGAATCCATTCCGTTCCATTCCATTCCGTTCCGTTCCATTCCGTTCAGTTCTACTCTGGTTGATTCCATTCTGTTCCATTCCATTCCATTCCATTCCATTCCATTCCATTCCATTCCATTCCATTCCATTCCATTCCATTCCATTACATTACATTACATTACCTTACATTACATTACATTCCGTTCTACGTGGGTTGATTCCATTGAGTTCCGTTCCGTTCCATTCCATCCCGTCCTGTCCGTTCCCGTCCCGTCCCGTCCCGTGCCGTTGTACTTGGGTTGATTCCATTACATTCCGTTCCGTTCCTTTAAGTTCCGTTCCATTCCGATCCACGCAGATTGATTCAATTCCATTCTGTTCTATTCCATTCCATTCCATTCCATTCAATTAAATTCCATTCCATTAAATTCCATTCCATTCTACTCGGGTTGATTCCATGCCGTTCCGTTCCGTTCCATTCCGTCCCATCCCGACCCGTCCCGTCCCGTCCCGTCCCGTTCCATCCCGTTCCGTTCTGCTTGGGTTGATTCCGTTCCATTCCGTTCCGTTCCTTTCTGTTCCGTTCCATTCCGTTCCATGCGGGTTGATTCAATTCCATTCTATTACATTGAATTCCATTCCATTCCATTCCATTCCATTCCATTCTACTCGGATTGATTCCATTCCATTCCATTCCATTCCATTCCAGTCCATTCCAATCCATTCCATTCTACTCGGGTTGATTCCATTCCATTCCATTCCATTCCATTCCATTCCATTCCATTCCATTCCATTCCATTGCATTCCATTCCATTCGATACCATTCGAATCCATTCCATTCCATTCCATTCCATTCCATTCCATTGCCTTCTACTCGGTTTGATTCCATTCCATTCCATTCCATTCCATTTCATTCCATTCCATTCCATTCCATTCCATTCCATTCCATTCCATTCCATTCCATTCCATTAAATTCCATTCCATTCGTTTCCTTTCCATTCCATTCCATTCCATTCCATTCCATTCCATTCCAATCCATTCCATTCCATTCCATTCCATTCCATTCCGTTCTACTCGGGTTCATTGCATTCCATTCCATTCCATTCCATTCCATTCCATTCCATTCCATACCATTCCATTCCATTCCATTCCATTCCATTCCATTCCATTCCGTTCTACTCGGGTTGATTCCATTCCATTCCATTCCATTCCATTCCATTCCATTCCATTCCATTCCATTCCATTCCATACGATTCCATTCCATTCCATTCCATTCCATTCCATTCCATTCCATTCCATTCCATTCCATTCCATTCCATTCCGTTCTACTCGGGTTGATTCCACTCTAATGCATACCATTCCATTCCATTCCATTCCATTCCATTTCATTCCATTCCATTCCATTCTATTCCATTGAATTCCATTCCATTGAATTCCATTCCATTCCAATCCATTCCGTTCCATTCCATTCCTTTCTACTCGGGTTGATTCCATTCCATTCCATTCCATTCTATTCCATTCCATTCCATTCGATTCCATTCCATTCCATTCCATTCCATTCCATTCCATTCCATTCCATTCCATTCCATTCCATTCCGTTCCATTCCATTCCGTTCTACTCGGGTTGATTCCATTCCATTCCATTCCATTCCATTCCATTCCATTCCATTCCATTCCATTCCATTCCATTCCATTACAATCCATTCCATTCTACTCGGGTTGATTGCATTCCAATCCATTCGAATCCATTCCATTCCCTTGCATTCCATTCCATTCCATTCCATTCCATTCCATTCCATTCCATTCCATTCCATTCCGTTCCATTCCGTTCCATTCCATTCCATTCCGTTCTACTCGGGTTCATTCCTTTCCTTTCCATTCCATTCCATTCAATTCCATTCCATTCCATTCCATTCCATTCCATTCCATTCCATTCCATTCCATTCCAAACCAATAGATTCCATTCTACTCGGGTTGATTCCATTCCATTCCACTCCATTCCATTAAATTCCACTCCATTCCGTTCTACTCGGGTTGATTCCATTCTATTCCATTCCATTCCATTCCATTCCATTCCATTCCATTCCATTCCAATCCATCCCAATCCATTCCATTCTACTCGGGTTGATTCCATTCCAATCCATTCGAATCCATTCCATTCCCTTCCATTCCATTCCATTCCATTCCATTCCATTCCATTCCATTCCATTCCATTCCATTCCATTCCGTTCTACTCGGGTTCATTCCATTCCTTTCCATTCCATTCCATTCCATTCCATTCCATTCCATTCCATTCCATTCCATTCCATTCCATTCCAAACCAATACATTCCATTCTACTCGGGTTGATTCCATTCCATTCCATTCCATTCCATTAAATTCCATTCCATTCCGTTCTACTCGGGTTGATTCCATTCCATTCCATTCCATTCCATTCCATTCCATTCCATTCCATTCCAATCCATTCCATTCTACTCGCGTTGATTCCATTCCAATCCATTCGAATCCATTCCATTCCCTTCCATTCCATTCCATTCCATTCCATTCCATTCCATTCCATTCCATTCCATTCCGTTCTACTCGGGTTCATTCCATTCCTTTCCATTCCATTCCATTCCATTCCATTCCATTCCATTCCATTCCATTCCATTCCAAACCAATACATTCCATTCTACTCGGGTTGATTCCATTCCATTCCATTCCATTCCATTAAATTCCATTCCATTCCGTTCTACTCGGGTTGATTCCATTCCATTCCATTCCATTCCATTCCATTCCATTCCATTCCATTCCATTCCATTCCATTCCATTCCATTCCATTCCGTTCTACACGGGTTGAATCCATTCCGTTCCATTCCATTCCGTTCCGTTCCATTCCGTTCAGTTCTACTCTGGTTGATTCCATTCTGTTCCATTCCATTCCATTCCATTCCATTCCATTCCATTCCATTCCATTCCATTCCATTCCATTCCATTCCATTACATTACATTACATTACCTTACATTACATTACATTCCGTTCTACGTGGGTTGATTCCATTGAGTTCCGTTCCGTTCCATTCCATCCCGTCCTGTCCGTTCCCGTCCCGTCCCGTCCCGTGCCGTTGTACTTGGGTTGATTCCATTACATTCCGTTCCGTTCCTTTAAGTTCCGTTCCATTCCGATCCACGCAGATTGATTCAATTCCATTCTGTTCTATTCCATTCCATTCCATTCCATTCAATTAAATTCCATTCCATTAAATTCCATTCCATTCTACTCGGGTTGATTCCATGCCGTTCCGTTCCGTTCCATTCCGTCCCATCCCGACCCGTCCCGTCCCGTCCCGTCCCGTTCCATCCCGTTCCGTTCTGCTTGGGTTGATTCCGTTCCATTCCGTTCCGTTCCTTTCTGTTCCGTTCCATTCCGTTCCATGCGGGTTGATTCAATTCCATTCTATTACATTGAATTCCATTCCATTCCATTCCATTCCATTCCATTCTACTCGGATTGATTCCATTCCATTCCATTCCATTCCATTCCAGTCCATTCCAATCCATTCCATTCTACTCGGGTTGATTCCATTCCATTCCATTCCATTCCATTCCATTCCATTCCATTCCATTCCATTCCATTGCATTCCATTCCATTCGATACCATTCGAATCCATTCCATTCCATTCCATTCCATTCCATTCCATTGCCTTCTACTCGGTTTGATTCCATTCCATTCCATTCCATTCCATTTCATTCCATTCCATTCCATTCCATTCCATTCCATTCCATTCCATTCCATTCCATTCCATTAAATTCCATTCCATTCGTTTCCTTTCCATTCCATTCCATTCCATTCCATTCCATTCCATTCCAATCCATTCCATTCCATTCCATTCCATTCCATTCCGTTCTACTCGGGTTCATTGCATTCCATTCCATTCCATTCCATTCCATTCCATTCCATTCCATACCATTCCATTCCATTCCATTCCATTCCATTCCATTCCATTCCATTCCGTTCTACTCGGGTTGATTCCATTCCATTCCATTCCATTCCATTCCATTCCATTCCATTCCATTCCATTCCATTCCATACGATTCCATTCCATTCCATTCCATTCCATTCCATTCCATTCCATTCCATTCCATTCCATTCCATTCCATTCCGTTCTACTCGGGTTGATTCCACTCTAATGCATACCATTCCATTCCATTCCATTCCATTCCATTTCATTCCATTCCATTCCATTCTATTCCATTGAATTCCATTCCATTGAATTCCATTCCATTCCAATCCATTCCGTTCCATTCCATTCCTTTCTACTCGGGTTGATTCCATTCCATTCCATTCCATTCTATTCCATTCCATTCCATTCGATTCCATTCCATTCCATTCCATTCCATTCCATTCCAATCCATTCCATTCTACTCGGGTTGATTCCCTTCCATTCCATTCGAATCCATTCCATTCCCTTCCATTCCATTCCATTCCATTCCATTCCATTCCATTCCATTCCATTCCATTCCATTCCATTCCATTCCGTTCTACTCGGGTTGATTCCAGTCCATTCCATTAAATTCCATTCCATTCCATTCCATTCCATTCCATTCCATTGCATACGATTCCATTCCATTCCATCCCATTCCATCCCATTCCATTCCATTCCATTCCATTCCATTCCATTCCATTCCATTCCATTCCGTTCTACTCGGGTTGATTCCACTCTATTGCATACCATTCCATTCCATTCCATTCCATTTCATTCCATTCCATTCCATTCTATTCCATTGAATTCCATTCCATTCCATTCCATTCCATTCCATTCCATTCCATTCCATTCCATTCCATTCCATTCCGTTCCATTCCATTCCGTTCTACTCGGGTTGATTCCATTCCATTCCATTCCATTCCATTCCATTCCATTCGATCCCATTCCATTCCATTTCATTCCGTTCTACTCGGGTTCATTCCATTCCATTCCATTCCCTTCCATTCCATTCCATTCCATTCCATTCCATTCCATTCCATTCCATTCCATTCCATTCCATTCGATTCCATTCCATTCCATTCCATTCCATTCCATTCCATTCCATTCCATTCCATTCCATTCCATTCCGTTCTACTCGGGTTCATTCCATTCCATTCCATTCCGATCCGTTCCGTTCCGTTCCGTTCCATTCCATTCCATTCCATTCCATTCCATTCCATTCGCTTCTACTCGGGTTGATTCCATTCTATTCCATTCCATTCCATTCCATTCCATTCGATTCCATTCCATTCCATTCGATTCCATTCCATTCCATTCCATTCCATTCCATTCCATTCGCTTCTACTCGGGTTGATTCCATTCTATTCCATTCCATTCCATTCCATTCCATTCGATTCCATTCCATTCCATTCGATTCCATTCCATTCCATTCCATTCCATTCCATTCCATTCCATTCCATTCCATTCCGTTCTACACGGGTTGAATCCATTCCGTTCCATTCCATTCCGTTCCGTTTCATTCCGTTCAGTTCTACTCTGGTTGATTCCATTCTATTCCATTCCATTCCATTCCATTCCATTCCATTCCATTCCATTCCATTCCATTCCATTCCATTCCATTCCATTCCTTTCCATTCCATTCGATTCCATTCCATTCCATTCCATTCCATTCCATTCCATTCCATTCCATTCCATTCCAAACCAATACATTCCATTCTACTCGGGTTGATTCCATTCCATTCCATTCCATTCCATTAAATTCCATTCCATTCCGTTCTACTCGGGTTGATTCCATTCCATTCCATTCCATTCCATTCCATTCCATTCCATTCCATTCCATTCCATTCCAATCCATTCCATTCTACTCGCGTTGATTCCATTCCAATCCATTCGAATCCATTCCATTCCCTTCCATTCCATTCCATTCCATTCCATTCCATTCCATTCCATTCCATTCCATTCCGTTCTACTCGGGTTCATTCCATTACTTTCCATTCCATTCCATTCCATTCCATTCCATTCCATTCCATTCCATTCCATTCCATTCCATACGATTCCATTCCATTCCATTCCATTCCATTCCATTCCATTCCATTCCATTCCATTCCATTCCATTCCGTTCTACTCGGGTTGATTCCACTCTAATGCATACCATTCCATTCCATTCCATTCCATTCCATTTCATTCCATTCCATTCCATTCTATTCCATTGAATTCCATTCCATTGAATTCCATTCCATTCCAATCCATTCCGTTCCATTCCATTCCGTTCTACTCGGGTTGATTCCATTCCATTCCATTCCATTCTATTCCATTCCATTCCATTCCATTCGATTCCATTCCATTCCATTCCATTCCATTCCATTCCAATCCATTCCATTCTACTCGGGTTGATTCCCTTCCATTCCATTCGAATCCATTCCATTCCCTTCCATTCCATTCCATTCCATTCCATTCCATTCCATTCCATTCCATTCCATTCCATTCCATTCCGTTCTACTCGGGTTGATTCCAGTCCATTCCATTAAATTCCATTCCATTCCATTCCATTCCATTCCATTCCATTGCATACGATTCCATTCCATTCCATCCCATTCCATTCCATTCCATTCCATTCCATTCCATTCCATTCCATTCCGTTCTACTCGGGTTGATTCCACTCTATTGCATACCATTCCATTCCATTCCATTCCATTTCATTCCATTCCATTCCATTCTATTCCATTGAATTCCATTCCATTCCATTCCATTCCATTCCATTCCATTCCATTCCATTCCATTCCATTCCGTTCCATTCCATTCCGTTCTACTCGGTTTGATTCCATTCCATTCCATTCCATTCCATTCCATTCCATTCCATTCCATTCCATTCCATTCCATTACAATCCATTCCATTCTACTCGGGTTGATTGCATTCCAATCCATTCGAATCCATTCCATTCCCTTGCATTCCATTCCATTCCATTCCATTCCATTCCATTCCATTCCATTCCATTCCATTCCATTCCGTTCCATTCCATTCCATTCCATTCCATTCCGTTCTACTCGGGTTCATTCCATTCCTTTCCATTCCATTCCATTCAATTCCATTCCATTCCATTCCATTCCATTCCATTCCATTCCATTCCATTCCATTCCATTCCATTCCATTCCAAACCAATACATTCCATTCTACTCGGGTTGATTCCATTCCATTCCACTCCATTCCATTAAATTCCACTCCATTCCGTTCTACTCGGGTTGATTCCATTCTATTCCATTCCATTCCATTCCATTCCATTCGATCCCATTCCATTCCATTTCATTCCGTTCTACTCGGGTTCATTCCATTCCATTCCATTCCATTCCATTCCATTCCATTCCATTCCATTCCATTCCATTCCATTCGATTCCATTCCATTCCATTCCATTCCATTCCATTCCATTCCATTCCATTCCATTCCATTCCATTCCATTCCGTTCTACTCGGGTTCATTCCATTCCATTCCATTCCGATCCGTTCCGTTCCGTTCCGTTCCGTTCCATTCCATTCCATTCCATTCCATTCCATTCGCTTCTACTCGGGTTGATTCCATTCTATTCCATTCCATTCCATTCCATTCCATTCGATTCCATTCCATTCCATTCGATTCAATTCCATTCCATTCCATTCCATTCCATTCCATTCCATTCCATTCCATTCCATTCCGTTCTACACGGGTTGAATCCATTCCGTTCCATTCCATTCCGTTCCGTTCCATTCCGTTCAGTTCTACTCTGGTTGATTCCATTCTATTCCATTCCATTCCATTCCATTCCATTCCATTCCATTCCATTCCATTCCATTCCTTTCCATTCCATTCGATTCCATTCCATTCCATTCCATTCCATTCCATTCCATTCAATTCCATTCCATTCCATTCCATTCCGTTCTACTCGGGTTCATTGCATTCCATTCCATTCCATTCCATTCCATTCCATTCCATTCCATTCCATTCCATTCCATACCATTCCATTCCATTCCATTCCATTCCATTCCATTCCATTCCATTCCATTCTGTTCTACTCGGGTTGATTCCATTCCATTCCATTCCATTCCATTCCATTCCATTCCATTCCATTCCATTCCATTCTACTCGGGTTGATTCCACTCTATTGCATACCATTCCATTCCATTCCATTCCATTTCATTCCATTCCATTCCATTCTATTCCTTTGAATTCCATTCCATTCCATTCCATTCCATTCCATTCCATTCCATTCCATTCCATTCCATTCCAATCCATTCCATTCTACTCGGGTTGATTCCATTCCAATCCATTCGAATCCATTCCATTCCCTTCCATTCCATTCCATTCCATAAAATTCCATTCCATTCCTTTCCATTCCATTCCATTCCATTCCATTCCATTCCATTCCATTCCATTCCATTCCAAACCAATACATTCCATTCTACTCGGGTTGATTCCATTCCATTCCATTCCATTCCATTAAATTCCATTCCATTCCGTTCTACTCGGGTTGATTCCATTCCATTCCATTCCATTCCATTCCATTCCATTCCATTCCATTCCATTCCATTCCATTCCATTCCATTCGCTTCTACTCGGGTTGATTCCATTCTATTCCATTCCATTCCATTCCATTCCATTCGATTCCATTCCATTCCATTCCATTCCATTCCATTCCTTTCCATTCCATTCCGTTCTACACGGGTTGAATCCATTCCGTTCCATTCCATTCCGTTCCGTTCCATTCCGTTCAGTTCTACTCTGGTTGATTCCATTCTATTCCATTCCATTCCATTCCATTCCATTCCATTCCATTCCATTCCATTCCATTACATTACATTACATTACGTTACATTACATTACATTCCGTTCTACGTGGGTTGATTCCATTGAGTTCCGTTCCGTTCCATTCCATCCCGTCCTGTCCGTTCCCGTCCCGTCCCGTCCCGTGCCGTTGTACTTGGGTTGATTCCATTACATTCCGTTCCGTTCCTTTAAGTTCCGTTCCATTCCGATCCACGCAGATTGATTCAATTCCATTCTGTTCTATTCCATTCCATTCCATTCCATTCAATTAAATTCCATTCCATTAAATTCCATTCCATTCTACTCGGGTTGATTCCATGCCGTTCCGTTCCGTTCCATTCCGTCCCATCCCGACCCGTCCCGTCCCGTCCCGTCCCGTTCCATCCCGTTCCGTTCTGCTTGGGTTGATTCCGTTCCATTCCGTTCCATTCCATTCTGTTCCGTTCCATTCCGTTCCATGCGGGTTGATTCAATTCCATTCTATTACATTGAATTCCATTCCATTCCATTCCATTCCATTCCATTCTACTCGGATTGATTCCATTCCATTCCATTCCATTCCATTCCAGTCCATTCCAATCCATTCCATTCTACTCGGGTTGATTCCATTCCATTCCATTCCATTCCATTCCATTCCATTCCATTCCATTCCATTCCATTCCATTGCATTCCATTCCATTCGATACCATTCGAATCCATTCCATTCCATTCCATTCCATTCCATTCCATTCCATTCCATTCCATTGCCTTCTACTCGGTTTGATTCCATTCCATTCCATTCCATTCCATTTCATTCCATTCCATTCCATTCCATTCCATTCCAATCCATTCCATTAAATTCCATTCCATTCGATTCCATTCCATTCCATTCCATTCCATTCCATTCCATTCCATTCCATTCCATTCCGTTCTACTCGGGTTCATTGCATTCCATTCCATTCCATTCCATTCCATTCCATTCCATTCCATACCATTCCATTCCATTCCATTCCATTCCATTCCGTTCTACTCGGGTTGATTCCATTCCATTCCATTCCATTCCATTCCATTCCATTCCATTCCATTCCATTCCATTCCATTCCATACGATTCCATTCCATTCCATTCCATTCCATTCCATTCCATTCCATTCCATTCCATTCCATTCCATTCCATTCCATTCCGTTCTACTCGGGTTGATTCCACTCTAATGCATACCATTCCATTCCATTCCATTCCATTCCATTTCATTCCATTCCATTCCATTCTATTCCATTGAATTCCATTCCATTGAATTCCATTCCATTCCAATCCATTCCGTTCCATTCCATTCCGTTCTACTCGGGTTGATTCCATTCCATTCCATTCCATTCCATTCCATTCCATCCCATTCGATTCCATTCCATTCCATTCCATTCCATTCCATTCCATTCCAATCCATTCCATTCTACTCGGGTTGATTCCCTTCCATTCCATTCGAATCCATTCCATTCCCTTCCATTCCATTCCATTCCATTCCATTCCATTCCATTCCATTCCATTCCATTCCATTCCGTTCTACTCGGGTTGATTCCAGTCCATTCCATTAAATTCCATTCCATTCCATTCCATTCCATTCCATTCCATTGCATACGATTCCATTCCATTCCATCCCATTCCATTCCATTCCATTCCATTCCATTCCATTCCATTCCATTCCGTTCTACTCGGGTTGATTCCACTCTATTGCATACCATTCCATTCCATTCCATTCCATTTCATTCCATTCCATTCCATTCTATTCCATTGAATTCCATTCCATTCCATTCCATTCCATTCCATTCCATTCCATTCCATTCCATTCCATTCCGTTCCATTCCATTCCGTTCTACTCGGTTTGATTCCATTCCATTCCATTCCATTCCATTCCATTCCATTCCATTCCATTCCATTCCATTCCATTACAATCCATTCCATTCTACTCGTGTTGATTGCATTCCAATCCATTCGAATCCATTCCATTCCCTTGCATTCCATTCCATTCCATTCCATTCCATTCCATTCCATTCCATTCCATTCCATTCCGTTCCATTCCATTCCATTCCATTCCATTCCGTTCTACTCGGGTTCATTCCATTCCTTTCCATTCCATTCCATTCAATTCCATTCCATTCCATTCCATTCCATTCCATTCCATTCCATTCCATTCCATTCCATTCCATTCCAAACCAATACATTCCATTCTACTCGGGTTGATTCCATTCCATTCCACTCCATTCCATTAAATTCCACTCCATTCCGTTCTACTCGGGTTGATTCCATTCTATTCCATTCCATTCCGTTCCATTCCATTCGATCCCATTCCATTCCATTTCATTCCGTTCTACTCGGGTTCATTCCATTCCATTCCATTCCATTCCATTCCATTCCATTCCATTCCATTCCATTCCATTCCATTCGATTCCATTCCATTCCATTCCATTCCATTCCATTCCATTCCATTCCATTCCGTTCTACTCGGGTTCATTCCATTCCATTCCATTCCGATCCGTTCCGTTCCGTTCCGTTCCGTTCCATTCCATTCCATTCCATTCCATTCCATTCGCTTCTACTCGGGTTGATTCCATTCTATTCCATTCCATTCCATTCCATTCCATTCGATTCCATTCCATTCCATTCGATTCCATTCCATTCCATTCCATTCCATTCCATTCCATTCCATTCCATTCCATTCCATTCCGTTCTACACGGGTTGAATCCATTCCGTTCCATTCCATTCCGTTCCGTTCCATTCCGTTCAGTTCTACTCTGGTTGATTCCATTCTATTCCATTCCATTCCATTCCATTCCATTCCATTCCATTCCATTCCATTCCATTCCTTTCCATTCCATTCGATTCCATTCCATTCCATTCCATTCCATTCCATTCCATTCCATTCAATTCCGTTCCATTCCATTCCATTCCGTTCTACTCGGGTTCATTGCATTCCATTCCATTCCATTCCATTCCATTCCATTCCATTCCATTCCATTCCATTCCATACCATTCCATTCCATTCCATTCCATTCCATTCCATTCCATTCCATTCCATTCTGTTCTACTCGGGTTGATTCCATTCCATTCCATTCCATTCCATTCCATTCCATTCCATTCCATTCCATTCCATTCCATTCCATTCTACTCGGGTTGATTCCACTCTATTGCATACCATTCCATTCCATTCCATTCCATTTCATTCCATTCCATTCCATTCTATTCCTTTGAATTCCATTCCATTCCATTCCATTCCATTCCATTCCATTCCATTCCATTCCATTCCAATCCATTCCATTCTACTCCGGTTGATTCCATTCCAATCCATTCGAATCCATTCCATTCCCTTCCATTCCATTCCATTCCATTAAATTCCATTCCATTCCTTTCCATTCCATTCCATTCCATTCCATTCCATTCCATTCCATTCCATTCCATTCCATTCCATTCCAAACCAATACATTCCATTCTACTCGGGTTGATTCCATTCCATTCCATTCCATTCCATTAAATTCCATTCCATTCCGTTCTACTCGGGTTGATTCCATTCCATTCCATTCCATTCCATTCCATTCCATTCCATTCCATTCCATTCCATTCCATTCCATTCCATTCGCTTCTACTCGGGTTGATTCCATTCTATTCCATTCCATTCCATTCCATTCCATTCGATTCCATTCCATTCCATTCCATTCCATTCCATTCCATTCCTTTCCATTCCATTCCGTTCTACACGGGTTGAATCCATTCCGTTCCATTCCATTCCGTTCCGTTCCATTCCGTTCAGTTCTACTCTGGTTGATTCCATTCTATTCCATTCCATTCCATTCCATTCCATTCCATTCCATTCCATTCCATTACATTACATTACATTACGTTACATTACATTACATTCCGTTCTACGTGGGTTGATTCCATTGAGTTCCGTTCCGTTCCATTCCATCCCGTCCTGTCCGTTCCCGTCCCGTCCCGTCCCGTGCCGTTGTACTTGGGTTGATTCCATTACATTCCGTTCCGTTCCTTTAAGTTCCGTTCCATTCCGATCCACGCAGATTGATTCAATTCCATTCTGTTCTATTCCATTCCATTCCATTCCATTCAATTAAATTCCATTCCATTAAATTCCATTCCATTCTACTCGGGTTGATTCCATGCCGTTCCGTTCCGTTCCATTCCGTCCCATCCCGACCCGTCCCGTCCCGTCCCGTCCCGTTCCATCCCGTTCCGTTCTGCTTGGGTTGATTCCGTTCCATTCCGTTCCATTCCATTCTGTTCCGTTCCATTCCGTTCCATGCGGGTTGATTCAATTCCATTCTATTACATTGAATTCCATTCCATTCCATTCCATTCCATTCCATTCTACTCGGATTGATTCCATTCCATTCCATTCCATTCCATTCCAGTCCATTCCAATCCATTCCATTCTACTCGGGTTGATTCCATTCCATTCCATTCCATTCCATTCCATTCCATTCCATTCCATTCCATTCCATTCCATTGCATTCCATTCCATTCGATACCATTCGAATCCATTCCATTCCATTCCATTCCATTCCATTCCATTCCATTCCATTCCATTGCCTTCTACTCGGTTTGATTCCATTCCATTCCATTCCATTCCATTTCATTCCATTCCATTCCATTCCATTCCATTCCAATCCATTCCATTAAATTCCATTCCATTCGATTCCATTCCATTCCATTCCATTCCATTCCATTCCATTCCATTCCATTCCATTCCATTCCGTTCTACTCGGGTTCATTGCATTCCATTCCATTCCATTCCATTCCATTCCATTCCATTCCATACCATTCCATTCCATTCCATTCCATTCCATTCCGTTCTACTCGGGTTGATTCCATTCCATTCCATTCCATTCCATTCCATTCCATTCCATTCCATTCCATTCCATTCCATTCCATTCCATTCCATACGATTCCATTCCATTCCATTCCATTCCATTCCATTCCATTCCATTCCATTCCATTCCATTCCATTCCGTTCTACTCGGGTTGATTCCACTCTAATGCATACCATTCCATTCCATTCCATTCCATTCCATTTCATTCCATTCCATTCCATTCTATTCCATTGAATTCCATTCCATTGAATTCCATTCCATTCCAATCCATTCCGTTCCATTCCATTCCGTTCTACTCGGGTTGATTCCATTCCATTCCATTCCATTCCATTCCATTCCATTCCATTCGATTCCATTCCATTCCATTCCATTCCATTCCATTCCAATCCATTCCATTCTACTCGGGTTGATTCCCTTCCATTCCATTCGAATCCATTCCATTCCCTTCCAATCCATTCCATTCCATTCCATTCCATTCCATTCCATTCCATTCCATTCCATTCCGTTCTACTCGGGTTGATTCCAGTCCATTCCATTAAATTCCATTCCATTCCATTCCATTCCATTCCATTCCATTCCATTCCATTCCATTCCATTCCATACGATTCCATTCCATTCCATTCCATTCCATTCCATTCCATTCCATTCCATTCCATTCCATTCCATTCCATTCCATTCCATTCCGTTCTACTCGGGTTGATTCCACTCTATTGCATACCATTCCATTCCATTCCATTCCATTCCATTTCATTCCATTCCATTCTATTCCATTGAATTCCATTCCATTCCATTCCATTCCATTCCATTCCATTCCATTCCATTCCATTCCATTCCATTCCGTTCCATTCCATTCCGTTCTACTCGGGTTGATTCCATTCCATTCCATTCCATTCCATTCCATTCCATTCCATTCCATTCCATTCCATTCCATTACAATCCATTCCATTCTACTCGGGTTGATTGCATTCCAATCCATTCGAATCCATTCCATTCCCTTGCATTCCATTCCCTTGCATTCCATTCCATTCCATTCCATTCCATTCCATTCAATTCCATTCCGTTCCATTCCATTCCATTCCATTCCATTCCGTTCTACTCGGGTTCATTCCATTGCTTTCCATTCCATTCCATTCAATTCCATTCCATTCCATTCCATTCCATTCCATTCCATTCCATTCCATTCCAAACCAATACATTCCATTCTACTCGGGTTGATTCCATTCCATTCCACTCCATTCCATTAAATTCCATTCCATTCCGTTCTACTCGGGTTGATTCCATTCTATTCCATTCCATTCCATTCCATTCCATTCGATCCCATTCCATTCCATTTCATTCCGTTCTACTCGGGTTCATTCCATTCCATTCCATTCCATTCCATTCCATTCCATTCCATTCCATTCCATTCCATTCCATTCCATTCCATTCCATTCCATTCCATTCCGTTCTACTCGGGTTCATTCCATTCCATTCCATTCCGATCCGTTCCGTTCCGTTCCGTTCCGTTCCATTCCATTCCATTCCATTCCATTCCATTCGCTTCTACTCGGGTTGATTCCATTCTATTCAATTCCATTCCATTCGATTCCATTCGATTCCATTCCATTCCATTCCATTCCATTCCATTCCATTCCATTCCATTCCGTTCTACACGGGTTGAATCCATTCCGTTCCATTCCATTCCGTTCCGTTCCATTCCGTTCAGTTCTACTCTGGTTGATTCCATTCTATTCCATTCCATTCCATTCCATTCCATTCCATTCCATTCCATTACATTACATTACATTACATTACATTACATTACATTACGTTACATTACATTACATTCCGTTCTACGTGGGTTGATTCCATTGAGTTCCGTTCCGTTCCATTCCGTCCCGTCCTGTCCCTTCCCGTCCCGTCCCGTCCCGTGCCGTTGTACTTGGGTTGATTCCATTACATTCCGTTCCGTTCCTTTAAGTTTCGTTCCATTCCGATCCACGCAGATTGATTCAATTCCATTCTGTTCTATTCCATTCCATTCCATTCAATTCCATTCCATTCCATTCCATTCCATTCCATTCCATTCCATTCCATTCTACTCGGGTTGATTCCATGCCGTTCCGTTCCGTTCCATTCCGTCCCATCCCGACCCGTCCAGTCCCGTCCCGTCCCGTTCCATCCCGTTCCATTCTGCTCGGGTTGATTCCGTTCCATTCCGTTCCGTTCCTTTCTGTTCCGTTCCATTCCGTTCCATGCGGGTTGATTCAATTCCATTCTATTACATTGAATTCCATTCCATTCCATTCCATTCCATTCCATTCCATTCTACTCGGATTGACTCCATTCCATTCCATTACATTCCATTCCAGTCCATTCCAATCCATTCCATTCTACTCGGGTTGATTCCATTCCATTCCATTCCATTCCATTCCATTGCATTCCGTTCCATTCCATTCCATTCGATTCCATTCGATTCCATTCCATTCCCTTGCATTCCATTCCATTCCATTCCATTCCCTTCTACTCGGTTTGATTCCATTCCATTCCATTCCATTCCATTCCATTCCATTCCATTCCATTCCATTCCATTCCATTCCATTCCATTAAATTCCATTCCATTCGATTCCATTCCATTCCACTCCATTCCATTCCATTCCATTCCATTCCATTCCATTCCATTCCATTCCATTCCGTTCAAATCGGGTTCATTGCATTCCATTCCACTCCATTCCATTCCATTCCATTCCACTCCATTCCATTCCAATCCATTCCATTCTACTCGGGTTGATTCCCTTCCATTCCATTCGAATCCATTCCATTCCCTTCCATTCCATTCCATTCCATTCCATTCCATTCCATTCCATTCCATTCCATTCCATTCCATTCCATTCAATTCCATTCCATTCCATTCCATTCCATTCCATTCCATTCCATTCCATTCTATTCCGTTCTACTCGGGTTGATTCCATTCCATTCCATTCCATTCCATTCCATTGCATTCCGTTCCGTTCCATTCCATTCGATTCCATTCGATTCCATTCCATTCCATTGCATTCCATTCCATTCCATTCCATTCCCTTCTACTCGGTTTGATTCCATTCCATTCCATTCCATTCCATTCCATTCCATTCCATTCCATTCCATTCCATTCCATTCCATTAAATTCCATTCCATTCGATTCCATTCCATTCCACTCCATTCCATTCCATTCCATTCCATTCCATTCCATTCCATTCCGTTCAACTCGGGTTCTTTGCATTCCATTCCACTCCATTCCATTCCATTCCATTCCACTCCATTCCATTCCAATCCATTCCATTCTACTCGGGTTGATTCCCTTCCATTCCATTCGAATCCATTCCATTCCCTTCCATTCCATTCCATTCCATTCCATTCCATTCCATTCCATTCCATTCCATTCCATTCCATTCCATTCCATTCCATTCCATTCCATTCCATTCCATTCTATTCCGTTCTACTCGGGTTGATTCCATTCCATTCCATTCCATTCCATTCCATTCCATTCCATTCCATTCCATTCCATACGATTCCATTCCATTCCATTCCATTCCATTCCATTCCATTCCAATCCATTCCATTCCATTCCATTCCATTCCATTCTACTCGGGTTGATTCCACTCTATTGCATACCATTCCATTCCATTCCATTCCATTCCATTCCATTCCATTCCATTCTATTCCATTGAATTCCATTCCATTCCATTCCATTCCATTCCATTCCATTCCATTCCATTCCATTCCATTCCATTCCATTCCATTCCGTTCTACTCGGGTTGATTCCATTCTATTCCATTCCATTCCATTCGATTCCATTCGATTCCATTCCATTCCATTCCATTCCGTTCTACTCGGGTTCATTCCATTCCATTCCATTCCCTTCCATTCCATTCCATTCCATTCCATTCCATTCCATTCCATTCGACTCCATTCCATTCCATTCCATTCCATTCCATTCCATTCCATTCCATTCCATTCCGTTCTACTCGGGTTCATTCCATTCCATTCCGTTCCGTTCCGTTCCGTTCCTTTCCGTTCCATTCCATTCCATTCCATTCGCTTCTACTCGGGTTGATTCCATTCTATTCCATTCCATTCCATTCGATTCCATTCGATTCCATTCCATTCCATTCCATTCCATTCCATTCCATTCCATTCCGTTCTACACGGGTTGAATCCATTCCGTTCCATTCCATTCCGTTCTGTTCCATTCCGTTCAGTTCTACTCTGGTTGATTCCATTCTATTCCATTCCATTCCATTCCATTCCATTCCATTCCATTACATTACATTACATTACATTCCATTCCATTCCATTACATTACATTACATTACATTACATTACATTACATTACGTTACATTACATTACATTCCGTTCTACGTGGGTTGATTCCATTGAGTTCCGTTCCGTTGCATTCCGTCCCGTCCTGTCCCTTCCCGTCCCGTCCCGTCCCGTGCCGTTGTACTTGGGTTGATTCCATTCCATTCCGTTCCGTTCCTTTAAGTTCCGTTCCATTCCGATCCACGCAGATTGATTCAATTCCATTCTGTTCTATTCCATTCCATTCCATTCCATTCAATTCCATTCCATTCCATTCCAATCCATTCCATTCTACTCGGGTTGATTCCATGCCGTTCCGTTCCGATCCATTCCGTCCCATCGCGACCCGTCCCGTCCCGTCCCGTCTCGTTCCATCCCGTTCCGTTCTGCTCGGGTTGATTAAGTTCCATTCCGTTCCGTTTCTCTCTGTTCCGTTCCATTCCGTTCCATGCGGGTTGATTCAATTCCATTCTATTACATTGAATTCCATTCCATTCCATTCCATTCCATTCCATTCCATTCTACTCGGATTGATTCCATTCCATTCCATTCCATTCCATTCCATTCCATTCCATTCCATTCCATTCCATTCCATTCCATTCCATTCCATTCCATTCCATTCCATTCCGTTCTACTCGGGTTCATTCCATTCCATTCCATTCCATTCCATTCCATTCCGTTCCATTCCATTCTGTTCTACTCGGGTTGATTCCATTCCATACCATTCCATTCCATTGCATTCCATTCCATTCCATTCCATTCCCATCCATTCCATTCTACTCGGGTTGATTCCATTCCAATCCATTCGAATCCATTCCATTCCCTTCCATTCCATTCCATTCCATTCCATTCCATTCCATTCCATTCCATTCCATTCCATTCCGTTCTACTCGGGTTGATTCCATTATATTCCACTCCATTCCATTCCATTCCATTCCATTCTACTCGGGTTGATTCCATTCTATTCCACTCCATTCCATTCCATTCCATTCCATTCCGTTCTACTCGGGTGGATCATTCCATTCCATTCCATTCCATTCCATTCCATTCCATTGCATTCCATTCCATTCCATTCTATTCCGTTCTACTCAGGTTGATTCCATTCTATTCCATTCCATTCCATTCCATTCCATTCCATTCCATTCTACTCGGGTTCTTTCCATTCCGTTCCGTTCCGTTCCGTTCCGTTCCATTCCATTCCATTCCATTCCTTTCCTTTCCATTCGATTCCCTTCCATTCCATTCCATTCCATTCAGCTCCATTCCATTCCATTCCATTCCATTCCATTCCGTTCTACTCGCGTTCATGCCATTCGGTTCCATTCCATTCCTTTCCCTTCCGTTCCATTCCTTTCCATTCCATTCCATTCCATTCCATTCCATTCCATTCCGTTCTACTCGGGTTGATTCCATTCTATTCCATTCCATTACATTCGATTCCATTTCTTTCCATTCCTTTCCATTCCATTCCATTCCATTCCATTCCGTTCCATTCCATTCCTTTCTACTCGGGTCCATTCCATTCTGTTCCGTTCCGTTCCGTTTCGTTCCATTCCATTCCATTCGATTCCATTCGATTCCATTCGATTCCATTCGATTCCATTCCATTCCATTCCATTCCATTCCATTCCATTCCTTTCCATTCCATTCCATTCCATTCCGTTCTACTTGGGTTGATTCCACTCCACTCCATTCCGTTCCGTTCCATTCCGTTCCATTCCGTCCTACTCGGTTTGATTCCATTCTATTCCGTTCCATTCCATTCCATTCCATTCAATTCCATTCCATTCCATTCCATTCCATTCCATTCCGTTCTACTCGGGTTGATCATTCCATTCCATTCCATTCCATTGCATTCCATTCCATTCCATTCCATTCCAATCCATTCCATTCTACTCGGGTTGATTCCATTCCATTCCATTCCATTCCATTAAATTCCATTCCATTCCGTTCTACTCGGGTTGATTCCATTCCATTCCATTCCATTCCATTCCATTCCATTCCATTCCATTCCATTCCATTCCATTCCATTCCATTCCGTTCTACTCGGGTTGATTCCATTCTATTCCATTCCATTCCATTCGATTCCATTCGATTCCATTCCATTCCATTCTATTCCGCTCTACTCGGGTTCATTCCATTTACTTCCATTCCCTTCCATTCCATTCCATTCCGTTCTACTCGGGTTGATTCCACTCTATTGCATACCATTCCATTGCATTCCATTCCATTTCATTCCATTCCATTCCATTCTATTCCATTGAATTCCACTCCATTCCATTCCATTCCATTCCGTTCCATTCCATTCCGTTCTACTCGGGTTGATTCCATTCCATTCCATTTCATTCCATTCCCTTCCATTCCATTCCATTCCATTCCATTCCATTCCGTTCTACTCGGGTTCATTCCATTCCTTTCCATTCCATTCCATTCAAATCCATTCCATTCCATTCCATTCCATTCCATTCCATTCCATTCCATTCCATTCCATTCCATTCCAAACCAATACATTCCATTCTACTCGGGTTGATTCCATTCCATTCCATTCCATTCCATTAAATTCCATTCCATTCCGTTCTACTCGGGTTGATTCCATTCCATTCCATTCCATTCCGTTCTATTCCATTCCATTCCATTCCATTCCATTCCATTCCGTTCTACTCGGGTTGATTCCATTCTATTCCATTCCATTTCATTCGATTCCATTCGATTCCATTCCATTCCATTCCATTCCGTTCTACTCGGGTTCATTCCATTCCATTCCGTTCCGTTCCGTTCCGTTCCATTCCGTTCCGTTCCATTCCGTTCAGTTCTACTCTGGTTGATTCCATTCTATTCCATTCCATTCCATTCCATTCCATTCCATTCCATTCCATTCCATTCCATTCCATTACATTACATTACATTACATTACATTACATTACGTTACATTACATTACATTCCGTTCTACGCGGGTTGATTCCATTGAGTTCCGTTCCGTTCCATTCCGTCCCCTCCTGTCCCTTCCCGTCCCGTCCCGTCCCGTGCCGTTGTACTTGGGTTGATTCCATTCCATTCCGTTCCGTTCCTTTAAGTTCCGTTCCATTCCGATCCACGCAGATTGATTCAATTCCATTCTGTTCTATTCCATTCCATTCCATTCCATTCCATTCCATTCCATTCCATTGCATTCCATTCCATTCCATTCCATTCCATTCCATTCCATTCCATTCCATTCCATTCCGTTCTACTCGGGTTGATTCCATGCCGTTCCGTTCCGTTCCATTCCATCCCATCGCGACCCGTCCCGTCCCGTCCCGTCCCGTTCCATCCCGTTCCGTTCTGCTCGGGTTGATTCCGTTCCATTCCGTTCCGTTCCTTTCTGTTCCGTTCCTTTCCATTCCATGTGGGTTGATTCAATTCCATTCTATTACATTGAATTCCATTCCATTCCATTCCATTCCATTCCATTCTACTCGGATTGATTCCATTCCATTCCATTCCCTTCCATTCCAGTCCATTCCAATCCATTCCATTCTACTCGGGTTGATTCCATTCCATTCCATTCCATTCCATTCCATTCCATTCCGTTCTACTCGGGTTCATTCCATTCCATTCCATACCCTTCCATTCCATTCCATTCCGTTCTGCTCGGGTTGATTCCACTCTATTGCATACCATTCCATTCCATTCCATTCCATTTCATTCCATTCCATTCCATTCTATTCTATTGAATTCCATTCCATTCCATTCCATTCCATTCCATTCCATTCCATTCCGTTCCATTCCATTCTGTTCTACTCGGGTTGATTCCATTCCATTCCATTCCATTCCATTCCATTCCATTCCATTCCATTCCATTCCATTCCAATCCATTCCATTCTACTCGGGTTGATTCCATTCCAATCCATTCGAATCCATTCCAATCCCTTCCATTCCATTCCATTCCATTCCATTCCATTCCATTCCATTCCATTCCATTCCATTCGGTTCTACTCGGGTTCATTCCATTCCTTTCCATTCCATTCCATTCAATTCCATTCCATTCCATTCCATTCCATTCCATTCCATTCCATACCATTCCAAACCAATACATTCCATTCTACTCGGGTTGATTCCATTCCATTCCACTCCATTCCATTAAATTCCATTCCATTCCGTTCTACTCTGGTTGATTCCATTCCATTCCATTCCATTCCATTCCAGTCCATTCGAATCCATTCCATTCTACTCGGGTTGATTCCATTCCATTCCATTCCATTCCATTCGATTCCATTCGATTCCATTCCATTCCATTCCATTCCGTTCTACTCGGGTTCATTCCATTCCATTCCATTCCATTCCATTCCATTCCATTCCATTCCATTCCATTCCATTCCATTCCATTCCATTCCATTCCATTCCATTCCATTCCATTCGATTCCATTCCATTCCATTCCATTCCATTCCATTAAATTCCATTCCATTCCATTCCATTCCATTCCATTCTACTCGGGTTGATTCCATGCCGTTCCGTTCCGTTCGATTCCGTCCCATCGCGACCCGTCCCGTCCCGTCCCGTCTCGTTCCATCCCGTTCCGTTCTGCTCGGGTTGATTAAGTTCCATTCCGTTCCGTTTCTTTCTGTTCCGTTCCATTCCGTTCCATGCGGGTTGATTCAATTCCATTATATTACATTGAATTCCATTCCATTCCATTCCATTCCATTCCATTCTACTCGGATTGATTCCATTCCATTCCATTCCATTCCATTCCATTCCATTCCATTCCATTCCATTCCATTCCATGCCATTCCATTCCGTTCTACTCGGGTTCATTCCATTCCATTCCATTCCATTCCATGCCATTCCGTTCCATTCCATTCTGTTCTACTCGGGTTGATTCCATTCCATACCATTCCATTCCATTGCATTTCATTCCATTCCATTCCATTCCAATCCATTCCATTCTACTCGGGTTGATTCCATTCCAATCCATTCGAATCCATTCCATTCCCTTCCATTCCATTCCATTCCATTCCATTCCATTCCATTCCATTCCATTCCATTCCATTCCGTTCTACTCGGGTTCATTCCATTCCTTTCCATTCCATTCCATTCAATTCCATTCCATTCCATTCCATTCCATTCCATTCCATTCCATTCCATTCCATTCCATTCCAAACCAATACATTCCATTCTACTCGGGTTGATTCCATTCCATTCCATTCCATTCCATTAAATTCCATTCCATTCCGTTCTACTCGGGTTGATTCCATTCAATTCCATTCCATTCCATTCCATTCCATTCCATTCCATTCCATTCCATTCCATTCCATTCCATTCCGTTCTACTCGGGTTGATTCCATTCTATTCCATTCCATTCCATTCCATTCCATTCGATTCCATTCCATTCCATTCCATTCCGTTCTACTCGGGTTCATTCCATTTAATTCCATTCCCTTCCATTCCATTCCATTCCGTTCTACTCGGGTTGATTCCACTCTATTGCATACCATTCCATTCCATTCCATTCCATTTCATTCCATTCCATTCCATTCTATTCCATTGAATTCCACTCCATTCCATTCCATTCCATTCCGTTCCATTCCATTCCGTTCTACTCGGGTTGATTCCATTCCATTCCATTTCATTCCATTCCCTTCCATTCCATTCCATTCCATTCCATTCCATTCCATTCCATTCCATTCCATTCCGTTCTACTCGGGTTCATTCCATTCCTTTCCATTCCATTCCATTCAAATCCATTCCATTCCATTCCATTCCATTCCATTCCATTCCATTCCATTCCATTCCATTCCAAACCAATACATTCCATTCTACTCGGGTTGATTCCATTCCATTCCATTCCATTCCATTCCATTCCATTCCATTCCATTCCGTTCTACTCGGGTTGATTCCATTCTATTCCATTCCATTTCATTCGATTCCATTCGATTCCATTCCATTCCATTCCATTCCGTTCTACTCGGGTTCATTCCATTCCATTCCGTTCCGTTCCGTTCCGTTCCGTTCCGTTCCGTTCCATTCCGTTCAGTTCTACTCTGGTTGATTCCATTCTATTCCATTCCATTCCATTCCATTCCATTCCATTCCATTCCATTCCATTCCATTACATTACATTACATTACATTACATTACATTACATTACATTACATTACGTTACATTACATTACATTCCGTTCTACGCGGGTTGATTCCATTGAGTTCCGTTCCGTTCCATTCCGTCCCCTCCTGTCCCTTCCCGTCCCGTCCCGTCCCGTGCCGTTGTACTTGGGTTGATTCCATTCCATTCCGTTCCGTTCCTTTAAGTTCCGTTCCATTCCGATCCACGCAGATTGATTCAATTCCATTCTGTTCTATTCCATTCCATTCCATTCCATTCCATTCCATTCCATTCCAATGCATTCCATTCCATTCCATTCCATTCCATTCCATTCCATTCTACTCGGGTTGATTCCATGCCGTTCCGTTCCGTTCCATTCCGTCCCATCGCGACCCGTCCCGTCCCGTCCCGTCCCATTCCATCCCGTTCCGTTCTGCTCGGGTTGATTCCGTTCCATTCAGTTCCGTTCCTTTCTGCTCCGTTCCTTTCCATTCCATGCGGGTTGATTCAATTCCATTCTATTACATTGAATTCCATTCCATTCCATTCCATTCCATTCCATTCTACTCGGATTGATTCCATTCCATTCCATTCCATTCCATTCCAGTCCATTCCAATCCATTCCATTCTACTCGGGTTGATTCTATTCCATTCCATTCCATTCCATTCCATTCCATTCCATTCCATTCCATTCCATTCCATTCCGTTCTACTCGGGTTCATTCCATTCCATTCCATTCCCTTCCATTCCATTCCATTCCGTTCTACTCGGGTTGATTCCACTCTATTGCATACCATTCCATTCCATTCCATTCCATTTCATTCCATTCCATTCCATTCTATTCTATTGAATTCCATTCCATTCCATTCCATTCCATTCCATTCCATTCCATTCCATTCCGTTCCATTCCAATAGGTTCTACTCGGGTTGATTCCATTCCATTCCATTCCATTCCATTCCATTCCATTCCATTCCATTCCATTCCATTCCAATCCATTCCATTCTACTCGGGTTGATTCCATTCCAATCCATTCGAATCCATTCCAATCCCTTCCATTCCATTCCATTCCATTCCATTCCATTCCATTCGGTTCTACTCGGGTTCATTCCATTCCTTTCCATTCCATTCCATTCAATTCCATTCCATTCCATTCCACTCCATTCCATTCCATTCCGTACCATTCCAAACCAATACATTCCATTCTACTCGATTTGATTCCATTCCATTCCACTCCATTCCATTAAATTCCATTCCATTCCGTTCTACTCGGGTTGATTCCATTCCATTCCATTCCATTCCATTCCAGTCCATTCGAATCCATTCCATTCTACTCGGGTTGATTCCATTCCATTCCATTCCATTCCATTCGATTCCATTCGATTCCATTCCATTCCATTCCATTCCGTTCTACTCGGGTTCATTCCATTCCATTCCATTCCCTTCCATTCCATTCCATTCCATTCCATTCCATTCCATTCCATTCCATTCCATTCCATTCCATTCCATTCCATTCCATTCGATTCCATTCCATTCCATTCCATTCCATTCCATTAAATTCCATTCCATTCCATTCCATTCCATTCCATTCTACTCGGGTTGATTCCATGCCGTTCCGTTCCGTTCCATTCCGTCCCATCGCGACCCGTCCCGTCCCGTCCCGTCTCGTTCCATCCCGTTCCGTTCTGCTCGGGTTGATTAAGTTCCATTCCGTTCCGTTTCTTTCTGTTCCGTTCCATTCCGTTCCATGCGGGTTGATTCAATTCCATTATATTACATTGAATTCCATTCCATTCCATTCCATTCCATTCCATTCTACTCGGATTGATTCCATTCCATTCCATTCCATTCCATTCCATTCCATTCCATTCCATTCCATTCCATTCCATGCCATTCCATTCCGTTCTACTCGGGTTCATTCCATTCCATTCCATTCCATTCCATTCCATTCCGTTCCATTCCATTCTGTTCTACTCGGGTTGATTCCATTCCATACCATTCCATTCCATTGCATTTCATTCCATTCCATTCCATTCCAATCCATTCCATTCTACTCGGGTTGATTCCATTCCAATCCATTCGAATCCATTCCATTCCCTTCCATTCCATTCCATTCCATTCCATTCCATTCCATTCCATTCCATTCCATTCCGTTCTACTCGGGTTCATTCCATTCCTTTCCATTCCATTCCATTCAATTCCATTCCATTCCATTCCATTCCATTCCATTCCATTCCATTCCATTCCATTCCATTCCAAACCAATACATTCCATTCTACTCGGGTTGATTCCATTCCATTCCATTCCATTCCATTAAATTCCATTCCATTCCGTTCTACTCGGGTTGATTCCATTCAATTCCATTCCATTCCATTCCATTCCATTCCATTCCATTCCATTCCATTCCATTCCATTCCATTCCGTTCTACTCGGGTTGATTCCATTCTATTCCATTCCATTCCATTCCATTCCATTCGATTCCATTCCATTCCATTCCATTCCGTTCTACTCGGGTTCATTCCATTTAATTCCATTCCCTTCCATTCCATTCCATTCCGTTCTACTCGGGTTGATTCCACTCTATTGCATACCATTCCATTCCATTCCATTCCATTTCATTCCATTCCATTCCATTCTATTCCATTGAATTCCACTCCATTCCATTCCATTCCATTCCGTTCCATTCCATTCCGTTCTACTCGGGTTGATTCCATTCCATTCCATTTCATTCCATTCCCTTCCATTCCATTCCATTCCATTCCATTCCATTCCATTCCATTCCATTCCATTCCGTTCTACTCGGGTTCATTCCATTCCTTTCCATTCCATTCCATTCAAATCCATTCCATTCCATTCCATTCCATTCCATTCCATTCCATTCCATTCCATTCCAAACCAATACATTCCATTCTACTCGGGTTGATTCCATTCCATTCCATTCCATTCCATTCCATTCCATTCCATTCCATTCCGTTCTACTCGGGTTGATTCCATTCTATTCCATTCCATTTCATTCGATTCCATTCGATTCCATTCCATTCCATTCCATTCCGTTCTACTCGGGTTCATTCCATTCCATTCCGTTCCGTTCCGTTCCGTTCCGTTCCGTTCCGTTCCATTCCGTTCAGTTCTACTCTGGTTGATTCCATTCTATTCCATTCCATTCCATTCCATTCCATTCCATTCCATTCCATTCCATTCCATTCCATTACATTACATTACATTACATTACATTACATTACATTACATTACGTTACATTACATTACATTCCGTTCTACGCGGGTTGATTCCATTGAGTTCCGTTCCGTTCCATTCCGTCCCCTCCTGTCCCTTCCCGTCCCGTCCCGTCCCGTGCCGTTGTACTTGGGTTGATTCCATTCCATTCCGTTCCGTTCCTTTAAGTTCCGTTCCATTCCGATCCACGCAGATTGATTCAATTCCATTCTGTTCTATTCCATTCCATTCCATTCCATTCCATTCCATTCCATTCCAATGCATTCCATTCCATTCCATTCCATTCCATTCCATTCCATTCTACTCGGGTTGATTCCATGCCGTTCCGTTCCGTTCCATTCCGTCCCATCGCGACCCGTCCCGTCCCGTCCCGTCCCATTCCATCCCGTTCCGTTCTGCTCGGGTTGATTCCGTTCCATTCAGTTCCGTTCCTTTCTGCTCCGTTCCTTTCCATTCCATGCGGGTTGATTCAATTCCATTCTATTACATTGAATTCCATTCCATTCCATTCCATTCCATTCCATTCTACTCGGATTGATTCCATTCCATTCCATTCCATTCCATTCCAGTCCATTCCAATCCATTCCATTCTACTCGGGTTGATTCTATTCCATTCCATTCCATTCCATTCCATTCCATTCCATTCCATTCCATTCCATTCCATTCCGTTCTACTCGGGTTCATTCCATTCCATTCCATTCCCTTCCATTCCATTCCATTCCGTTCTACTCGGGTTGATTCCACTCTATTGCATACCATTCCATTCCATTCCATTCCATTTCATTCCATTCCATTCCATTCTATTCTATTGAATTCCATTCCATTCCATTCCATTCCATTCCATTCCATTCCATTCCATTCCGTTCCATTCCAATAGGTTCTACTCGGGTTGATTCCATTCCATTCCATTCCATTCCATTCCATTCCATTCCATTCCATTCCATTCCATTCCAATCCATTCCATTCTACTCGGGTTGATTCCATTCCAATCCATTCGAATCCATTCCAATCCCTTCCATTCCATTCCATTCCATTCCATTCCATTCCATTCGGTTCTACTCGGGTTCATTCCATTCCTTTCCATTCCATTCCATTCAATTCCATTCCATTCCATTCCACTCCATTCCATTCCATTCCGTACCATTCCAAACCAATACATTCCATTCTACTCGATTTGATTCCATTCCATTCCACTCCATTCCATTAAATTCCATTCCATTCCGTTCTACTCGGGTTGATTCCATTCCATTCCATTCCATTCCATTCCAGTCCATTCCAATCCATTCCATTCTACTCGGGTTGATTCCATTCCATTCCATTCCATTCCATTCCATTCCATTCCATTCCATTCCGTTCTACTCGGGTTGATTCCATTCTATTCCATTCCATTCCATTCGATTCCATTCGATTCCATTCCATTCCATTCCATTCCGTTCTACTCGGGTTCATTCCATTCCATTCCATTCCCTTCCATTCCATTCCATTCCATTCCATTCCATTCCATTCCATTCCATTCCATTCCATTCCATTCGATTCCATTCCATTCCATTCCATTCCATTCCATTCCATTCCATTCCATTCCATTCCATTCCATTCCATTCCATTCCGTTCTACTCGGGTTGATTCCACTCTATTGCATACCATTGCATTCCATTCCATTCCATTTCATTCCATTCCATTCCATTCTATTCCATTGAAATCCATTCCATTCCTTTCCATTCCATGCCATTCCATTCCATTCCATTCCGTTCCATTCCATTCCGTTCTACTCGGGTTGATTCCATTCCATTCCATTCCATTCCATTCCAGTCCATTCCAATCCATTCCATTCTACTCGGGTTGATTCCATTCCATTCCATTCCATTCCATTCCATTCCATTCCATTCCATTCCGTTCTACTCGGGTTGATTCCATTCTATTCCATTCCATTCCATTCGATTCCATTCGATTCCATTCCATTCCATTCCATTCCGTTCTACTCGGGTTCATTCCATTCCATTCCATTCCCTTCCATTCCATTCCATTCCATTCCATTCCATTCCATTCCATTCCATTCGATTCCATTCCATTCCATTCCATTCGATTCCATTCCATTCCATTCCATTCGATTCCATTCCATTCCATTCCATTCCTTTCCATTCCATTCCATTCCATTCCATTCCGTTCTACTCGGGTTGATTCCACTCTATTGCATACCATTCCATTCCATTCCATTCCATTCCATTCCATTTCATTCCATTCCATTCCATTCTATTCCATTGAAATCCATTCCATTCCATTCCATTCCATTCCATTCCATTCCATTCCATTCCATTCCATTCCATTCCGTTCCATTCCATTCCATTCCATTACAATCCATTCCATTCTACTCGGGTTGATTGCATTCCAATCCATTCGAATCCATTCCATTCCCTTGCAGTCCATTCCATTCCATTCCATTCCATTCCATTCCATTCCATTCCATTCCGTTCCATTCCATTCCATTCCATTCCATTCCGTTATACTCGTGTTCATTCCATTCCTTTCCATTCCATTCCACTCAATTCCATTCCATTCCATTCCATTCCATTCCATTCCATTCCATTCCATTCCATTCCAAACCAATACATTCCATCCTACTCGGGTTGATTCCATTCCATTCCACTCCATTCCATTAAATTCCATTCCATTCCGTTCTACTCGGGTTGATTCCATTCTATTCCATTCCATTCCATTCCATTCCATTCGATTCCATTCCATTCCATTTCTTTCCGTTCTACTCGGGTTCATTCCATTCCATTCCATTCCCTTCCATTCCATTCCATTCCATTCCATTCCATTCCATTCCATTCCATTCCATTCCATTCCATTCCATTCCGTTCTACTCGGGTTCATTCCATTCCATTCCATTCCGATCCGTTCCGTTCCGTTCCGTTCTGTTCCATTCCATTCCATTCCATTCCATTCCATTCGCTTCTACTCGGGTTGATTCCATTCTATTCCATTCCATTCCATTCGATTCCATTCGATTCCATTCCATTCCATTCCATTCCATTACATTCCATTCCATTCCGTTCTACACGGGTTGAATCCATTCCGTTCCATTCCATTCCGTTCCGTTCCATTCCGTTCAGTTCTACTCTGGTTGATTCCATTCTATTCCATTCCATTCCATTGCATTCCATTCCATTCCATTCCATTCCATTACATTACATTACATTACATTACATTACATTACATTACGTTACATTACATTACATTCCGTTCTACGTGGGTTGATTCCATTGATTTCCGTTCCGTTCCATTCCGTCCCGTCCTGTCCCTTCCCGTCCCGTCCCGTCCCGTGCCGTTGTACTTGGGTTGATTCCATTACATTCCGTTCCGTTCCTTTAAGTTTCGTTCCATTCCGATCCACGCAGATTGATTCAATTCCATTCTGTTCTATTCCATTCCATTCCATTCAATTCCATTCCATTCCATTCCATTCCATTCCATTCCATTCCATTCCATTCCATTCCATTCCATTCCATTCCATTCTACTCGGGTTGATTCCATGCCGTTCCGTTCCGTTCCATTCCGTCCCATCCCGACCCGTCCAGTCCCGTCCCGTCCCGTTCCATCCCGTTCCATTCTGCTCGGGTTGATTCCGTTCCATTCCGTTCCGTTCCTTTCTGTTCCGTTCCATTCCGTTCCATGCGGGTTGATTCAATTCCATTCTATTACATTGAATTCCATTCCATTCCATTCCATTCCATTCCATTCCATTCTACTCGGATTGATTCCATTCCATTCCATTACATTCCATTCCAGTCCATTCCAATCCATTCCATTCTACTCGGGTTGATTCCATTCCATTCCATTCCATTCCATTCCATTCCATTGCATTCCGTTCCATTCCATTCCATTCGATTCCATTCGATTCCATTCCATTCCATTGCATTCCATTCCATTCCATTCCATTCCCTTCTACTCGGTTTGATTCCATTCCATTCCATTCCATTCCATTCCATTCCATTCCATTCCATTCCATTCCATTCCATTAAATTCCATTCCATTCGATTCCATTCCATTCCACTCCATTCCATTCCATTCCATTCCATTCCATTCCATTTCATTCCATTCTATTCCATTCCGTTCAACTCGGGTTCATTGCATTCCATTCCATTCCATTCCATTCCATTCCATTCCACTCCATTCCATTCCAATCCATTCCATTCTACTCGGGTTGATTCCCTTCCATTCCATTCGAATCCATTCCATTCCCTTCCATTCCATTCCATTCCATTCCATTCCATTCCATTCCATTCCATTCCATTCCATTCAATTCCATTCCATTCCATTCCATTCCATTCCATTCCATTCTATTCCGTTCTACTCGGGTTGATTCCATTCCATTCCATTCCATTCCATTCCATTCCATTCCATTCCATTCCATTCCATTCCATTCCATTCCATTCCATACGATTCCATTCCATTCCATTCCATTCCATTCGATTCCATTCCATTCCATTCCATTCCATTCCATTCCATTCCATTCCATTCCATTCCATTCCATTCTACTCGGGTTGATTCCACTCTATTGCATACCATTCCATTCCATTCCATTCCATTTCATTCCATTCCATTCCATTCTATTCCATTGAATTCCATTCCATTCCATTCCATTCCATTCCATTCCATTACATTCCGTTCTACTCGGGTTGATTCCATTCTATTCCATTCCATTCCATTCGATTCCATTCGATTCCATTCCATTCCATTCCATTCCATTCCGTTCTACTCGGGTTCATTCCATTCCATTCCATTCCATTCCATTCCATTCCATTCCATTCCATTCGATTCCATTCCATTCCATTCCATTCCATTCCATTCCATTCCATTCCATTCCATTCCATTCCATTCCATTCCGTTCTACTCGGGTTCATTCCATTCCATTCCGTTCCGTTCCGTTCCGTTCCTTTCCGTTCCATTCCATTCCATTCCATTCGCTTCTACTCGGGTTGATTCCATTCTATTCCATTCCATTCCATTCCATTCCATTCCGTTCTACTCGGGTTGATTCCATTCTATTCCATTCCATTCCATTCGATTCCATTCGATTCCATTCCATTCCATTCCATTCCGTTCTACTCGGGTTCATTCCATTTAATTCCATTCCCTTCCATTCCATTCCATTCCGTTCTACTCGGGTTGATTCCACTCTATTGCATACCATTCCATTCCATTCCATTCCATTTCATTCCATTCCATTCCATTCTATTCCATTGAATTCCACTCCATTCCATTCCATTCCATTCCGTTCCATTCCATTCCGTTCTACTCGGGTTGATTCCATTCCATTCCATTTCATTCCATTCCCTTCCATTCCATTCCATTCCATTCCATTCCATTCCATTCCATTCCATTCCATTCCGTTCTACTCGGGTTCATTCCATTCCTTTCCATTCCATTCCATTCAAATCCATTCCATTCCATTCCATTCCATTCCATTCCATTCCATTCCAAACCAATACATTCCATTCTACTCGGGTTGATTCCATTCCATTCCATTCCATTCCATTAAATTCCATTCCATTCCGTTCAACTCGGGTTGATTCCATTCCATTCCATTCCATTCCATTCTATTCCATTCCATTCCATTCCATTCCATTACATTCCGTTCTACTCGGGTTGATTCCATTCTATTCCATTCCATTTCATTCGATTCCATTCGATTCCATTCCATTCCATTCCATTCCGTTCTACTCGGGTTCATTCCATTCCATTCCGTTCCGTTCCGTTCCGTTCCATTCCGTTCCGTTCCATTCCGTTCAGTTCTACTCTGGTTGATTCCATTCTATTCCATTCCATTCCATTCCATTCCATTCCATTCCATTCCATTCCATTCCATTCCATTCCATTGCATTCCATTCCATTCCATTCCATTCCATTCCATTCCATTCCATTCCATTCTACTCGGGTTGATTCCATGCCGTTCCGTTCCGTTCCATTCCGTCCCATCGCGACCCGTCCCGTCCCGTCCCGTTCCGTTCCATCCCGTTCCGTTCTGCTCGGGTTGATTCCGTTCCATTCCGTTCCGTTCCTTTCTGCTCCGTTCCTTTCCATTCCATGCGGGTTGATTCAATTCCATTCTATTACATTGAATTCCATTCCATTCCATTCCATTCCATTCCATTCTACTCGGATTGATTCCATTCCATTCCATTCCATTCCATTCCATTCCATTCCAGTCCATTCCAATCCATTCCATTCTACTCGGGTTGATTCTATTCCATTCCATTCCATTCCATTCCATTCCATTCCATTCCATTCCATTCCATTCCATTCCATTCCGTTCTACTCGGGTTCATTCCATTCCATTCCATTCCCTTCCATTCCATTCCATTCCGTTCTACTCGGGTTGATTCCACTCTATTGCATACCATTCCATTCCATTCCATTCCATTTCATTCCATTCCATTCCATTCTATTCTATTGAATTCCATTCCATTCCATTCCATTCCATTCCATTCCATTCCATTCCGTTCCATTCCATTCCGTTCTACTCGGGTTGATTCCATTCCATTCCATTCCATTCCATTCCATTCCATTCCATTCCATTCCAATCCATTCCATTCTACTCGGGTTGATTCCATTCCAATCCATTCGAATCCATTCCAATCCCTTCCATTCCATTCCATTCCATTCCATTCCATTCCATTCCATTCCATTCCATTCCATTCGGTTCTACTCGGGTTCATTCCATTCCTTTCAATTCCATTCCATTCAATTCCATTCCATTCCATTCCATTCCATTCCATTCCATTCCGTACCATTCCAAACCAATACATTCCATTCTACTCGGGTTGATTCCATTCCATTCCACTCCATTCCATTAAATTCCATTCCATTCCGTTCTACTCGGGTTGATTCCATTCCATTCCATTCCATTCCATTCCAGTCCATTCCAATCCATTCCATTCTACTCGGGTTGATTCCATTCCATTCCATTCCATTCCATTCCATTCCATTCCATTCCGTTCTACTCGGGTTGATTCCATTCTATTCCATTCCATTCCATTCGATTCCATTCGATTCCATTCCATTCCATTCCATTCCGTTCTACTCGGGTTCATTCCATTCCATTCCATTCCATTCCATTCCATTCCATTCCATTCCATTCCATTCCATTCCATTCCATTCCATTCGATTCCATTCCATTCCATTCCATTCGATTCCATTCCATTCCATTCCATTCCATTCCATTCCATTCCATTCCATTAAATTCCATTCCATTCCATTCCGTTCTACTCGGGTTGATTCCACTCTATTGCATACCATTGCATGCCATTCCATTCCATTTCATTCCATTCCATTCCATTCTATTCCATTGAAATCCATTCCATTCCATTCCATTCCATTCCATTCCATTCCATTCCATTCCATTCCATTCCGTTCCATTCCATTCCTTTCTACTCGGGTTGATTCCATTCCATTCCATTCCATTCCATTCCAGTCCATTCCAATCCAATCCATTCTACTCGGGTTGATTCCATTCCATTCCATTCCATTCCATTCCATTCCATTCCATTCCATTCCGTTCTACTCGGGTTGATTCCATTCTATTCCATTCCATTCCATTCGATTCCATTCGATTCCATTCCATTCCATTCCATTCCGTTCTACTCGGGTTCATTCCATTCCATTCCATTCCATTCCATTCCATTCCATTCCATTCCATTCCATTCCATTCCATTCCATTCCATTCCATTCCGTTCTACTCGGGTTGATTCCACTCTATTGCATACCATTCCATTCCATTCCATTCCATTCCATTCCATTTCATTCCATTCCATTCCATTCTATTCCATTGAAATCCATTCCATTCCATTCCATTCCATTCCATTCCATTCCATTCCATTCCATTCCATTCCATTCCATTCCATTACAATCCATTCCATTCTACTCGGGTTGATTGCATTCCAATCCATTCGAATCCATTCCATTCCCTTGCATTCCATTCCATTCCATTCCATTCCATTCCATTCCATTTCATTCCATTCCATTCCGTTCCATTCCATTCCATTCCATTCCATTCCGTTATACTCGGGTTCATTCCATTCCATTCCATTCCATTCCATTCCATTCCTTTCCATTCCATTCCATTCCATTCCATTCCATTCCATTCCATTCCATACCAATACATTCCATTCTACTCTGGTTGATTCCATTCCATTCCACTCCATTCCATTAAATTCCATTCCATTCCGTTCTACTCGGGTTGATTCCATTCTATTCCATTCCATTCCATTCCATTCCATTCGATTCCATTCCATTCCATTTCATTCCGTTCTACTCGGGTTCATTCCATTCCATTCCATTCCCTTCCATTCCATTCCATTCCATTCCATTCCATTCCATTCCATTCCATTCCATTCCATTCCATTCGATTCCATTCCATTCCATTCCATTCCATTCCATTCCATTCCATTCCATTCCATTCCATTCCATTCCATTCCGTTCTACTCGGGTTCATTCCATTCCATTCCATTCCGATCCGTTCCGTTCCGTTCCGTTCCGTTCCATTCCATTCCATTCCATTCCATTCCATTCGCTTCTACTCGGGTTGATTCCATTCTATTCCATTCCATTCCATTCGATTCCATTCGATTCCATTCCATTCCATTCCATTCCATTCCATTCCATTCCATTCCATTCCATTCCGTTCTACACGGGTTGAATCCATTCCGTTCCATTGCATTCCGTTCCGTTCCATTCCGTTCAGTTCTACTCTGGTTGATTCCATTCTATTCCATTCCATTCAATTCCATTCCATTCCATTCCATTCCATTCCACTCCATTCCATTACATTACATTACATTACATTACATTACATTACATTACATTACGTTACATTACATTACATTCCGTTCTACGTGGGTTGATTCCATTGAGTTCCGTTCCGTTCCATTACGTCCCGTCCTGTCCCTTCCCGTCCCGTCCCGTCCCGTGCCGTTGTACTTGGGTTGATTCCATTATATTCCGTTTCGTTCCTTTAAGATTCGTTCCATTCCGATCCACGCAGATTGATTCAATTCCATTCTGTTCTATTCCATTCCATTCCATTCAATTCCATTCCATTCCATTCCATTCCATTCCATTCCATTCCATTCCATTCTACTCGGGTTGATTCCATGCCGTTCCGTTCCGTTCCATTCCGTCCCATCCCGACCCGTCCAGTCCCGTCCTGTCCCGTTCCATCCCGTTCCATTCTGCTCGGGTTGATTCCGTTCCATTCCGTTCCGTTCCTTTCTGTTCCGTTCCATTCCGTTCCATGCGGGTTGATTCAATTCCATTCTATTACATTGAATTCCATTCCATTCCATTCCATTCCATTCCATTCCATTCTACTCGGATTGATTCCATTCCATTCCATTACATTCCATTCCAGTCCATTCCAATCCATTCCATTCTACTCGGGTTGATTCCATTCCATTCCATTCCATTCCATTCCATTGCATTCCGTTCCATTCCATTTCATTCGATTACATTCGATTCCATTCCATTCCATTGCATTCCATTCCATTCCATTCCATTCCCTTCTACTCGGTTTGATTCCATTCCATTCCATTCCATTCCATTCCATTCCATTCCATTCCATTCCATTCCATTCCATTAAATTCCATTCCATTCGATTCCATTCCATTCCACTCCATTCCATTCCATTCCATTCCATTCCATTCCATTCCATTCCATTCCATTCCATTCCATTCCGTTCAACTCGGGTTCATTGCATTCCATTCCATTCCATTCCATTCCATTCCATTCCACTCCATTCCATTCCAATCCATTCCATTCTACTCGGGTTGATTCCCTTCCATTCCATTCGAATCCATTCCATTCCATTCCATTCCATTCCATTCCATTCCATTCCATTCCATTCCATTCCATTCCATTCCATTCAATTCCATTCCATTCCATTCCATTCCATTCCATTCCATTCTATTCCGTTCTACTCGGGTTGATTCCATTCCATTCCATTCCATTCCATTCCATTCCATTCCATTCCATTCCATTCCATTCCATACGATTCCATTCCATTCCATTCCATTCCATTCGATTCCATTCCATTCCATTCCATTCCATTCCATTCCATTCCATTCCATTCCATTCCATTCCATTCCATTCCATTCCGTTCTACTCGGGTTGATTCCATTCCATTCCATTTCATTCCATTCCCTTCCATTCCATTCCATTCCTTTCCATTCCATTCCATTCCATTCCGTTCTATTCGGGTTCATTCCATTCCTTTCCATTCCATTCCATTCCCTTCCATTCCATTCCATTCCATTCCATTCCATTCCATTCCATTCCATTCGATTCCATTCCATTCCATTCCATTCCATTCCATTCCATTCCATTCCATTCCATTCCATTCCATTCCGTTCTACTCGGGTTCATTCCATTCCATTCCATTCCGATCCGTTCCGTTCCGTTCCGTTCCGTTCCATTCCATTCCATTCCATTCCATTCCATTCGCTTCTACTCGGGTTGATTCCATTCTATTCCATTCCATTCCATTCGATTCCATTCGATTCCATTCCATTCCATTCCATTCCATTCCATTCCATTCCATTCCGTTCTACACGGGTTGAATCCATTCCGTTCCATTCCATTCCGTTCCGTTCCATTCCGTTCAGTTCTACTCTGGTTGATTCCATTCTATTCCATTCCATTCCATTCCATTCCATTCCATTCCATTACATTACATTACATTACATTACATTACATTACGTTACATTACATTACATTCCGTTCTACGTGGGTTGATTCCATTGAGTTCCGTTCCGTTCCATTCCGTCCCGTCCTGTCCCTTCCCGTCCCGTCCCGTCCCGTGCCGTTGTACTTGGGTTGATTCCATTACATTCCGTTCCGTTCCTTTAAGTTTCGTTCCATTCAGATCCACGCAGATTGATTCAATTCCATTCTGTTCTATTCCATTCCATTCCATTCAATTCCATTCCATTCCATTCCATTCCATTCCATTCCATTCCATTCCATTGCATTCCATTCCATTCTACTCGGGTTGATTCCATGCCGTTCCGTCCCGTTCCATCCCGTTCCATTCTGCTCGGGTTGATTCCGTTCCATTCCGTTCCGTTCCTTTCTGTTCCGTTCCATTCCGTTCCATGCGGGTTGATTCAATTCCATTCTATTACATTGAATTCCATTCCATTCCATTCCATTCCATTCCATTCCATTCTACTCGGATTGATTCCATTCCATTCCATTACATTCCATTCCAGTCCATTCCAATCCATTCCATTCTACTCGGGTTGATTCCATTCCATTCCATTCCATTCCATTCCATTGCATTCCGTTCCATTCCATTCCATTCGATTCCATTCGATTCCATTCCATTCCATTGCATTCCATTCCATTCCATTCCATTCCCTTCTACTCGGTTTGATTCCATTCCATTCCATTCCATTCCATTCCATTCCATTCCATTCCATTCCATTAAATTCCATTCCATTCGATTCCATTCCATTCCACTACATTCCATTGCATTCCATTCCATTCCATTCCATTCCATTCCATTCCATTCCGTTCAACTCGGGTTCATTGCATTCCATTCCATTCCATTCCATTCCATTCCATTCCACTCCATTCCATTCCAATCCATTCCATTCTACTCGGGTTGATTCCCTTCCATTCCATTCGAATCCATTCCATTCCCTTCCATTCCATTCCATTCCATTCCATTCCATTCCATTCCATTCCATTCCATTCCATTCCATTCCATTCCATTCTATTCCGTTCTACTCGGGTTGATTCCATTCCATTCCATTCCATTCCATTCCATTCCATTCCATTCCATTCCATTCCATTCCATTCCATTCCATTCCATACGATTCCATTCCATTCCATTCCATTCCATTCGATTCCATTCCATTCCATTCCATTCCATTCCATTCCATTCCATTTCATTCCATTCCATTCCATTCTACTCGGGTTGATTCCACTCTATTGCATACCATTCCATTCCATTCCATTCCATTTCATTCCATTCCATTCCATTCTATTCCATTGAATTCCATTCCATTACATTCCATTCCATTCCATTCCATTCCACTCCATTCCGTTCTACTCGGGTTGATTCCATTCTATTCCATTCCATTCCATTCGATTCCATTCGATTCCATTCCATTCCATTCCATTCCGTTCTACTCGGGTTCATTCCATTCCATTCCATTCCCTTCCATTCCATTCCATTCCATTCCATTCCATTCCATTCCATTCGATTCCATTCCATTCCATTCCATTCCATTCCATTCCATTCCATTCCATTCCATTCCATTCCATTCCGTTCTACTCGGGTTCATTCCATTCCATTCCGTTCCGTTCCGTTCCGTTCCTTTCCGTTCCATTCCATTCCATTCCATTCGCTTCTACTCGGGTTGATTCCATTCTATTCCATTCCATTCCATTCGATTCCATTCGATTCCATTCCATTCCATTCCATTCCATTCCATTCCATTCCATTCCATTCCGTTCTACACGGGTTGAATCCATTCCGTTCCATTCCATTCCGTTCTGTTCCATTCCGTTCAGTTCTACTCTGGTTGATTCCATTCTATTCCATTCCATTCCATTCCATTCCATTCCATTCCATTCCATTACATTCCATTCCATTCCATTCCATTCCATTACATTACATTACATTACGTTACATTACATTACATTCCGTTCTACGTGGGTTGATTCCATTGAGTTCCGTTCCGTTCCATTCCGTCCCGTCCTGTCCCTTCCCGTCCCGTCCCGTCCCGTGCCGTTGTACTTGGGTTGATTCCATTCCATTCCGTTCCGTTCCTTTAAGTTCCGTTCCATTCCGATCCACGCAGATTGATTCAATTCCATTCTGTTCTATTCCATTCCATTCCATTCCATTCAATTCCATTCCATTCCATTCCATTCCATTCCATTCTACTCGGGTTGATTCCATGCCGTTCCGTTCCGTTCCATTCCGTCCCATCGCGACCCGTCCCATCCCGTCCCGTCTCGTTCCATCCCGTTCCGTTCTGCTCGGGTTGATTAAGTTCCATTCCGTTCCGTTTCTTTCTGTTCCGTTCCATTCCATTCCATGCGGGTTGATTCAATTCCATTCTATTACATTGAATTCCATTCCATTCCATTCCATTCCATTCCATTCTACTCGGATTGATTCCATTCCATTCCATTCCATTCCATTCCATTCCATTCCATTCCATTCCATTCCATTCCATGCCATTCCATTCCGTTCTACTCGGGTTCATTCCATTCCATTCCATTCCATTCCGTTCCATTCCATTCTGTTCTACTCGGGTTGATTCCATTCCATACCATTCCATTCCATTGCATTCCATTCCATTCCATTCCATTCCAATCCATTCCATTCTACTCGGGTTGATTCCATTCCAATCCATTCGAATCCATTCCATTCCCTTCCATTCCATTCCATTCCATTCCATTCCATTCCATTCCATTCCATTCCATTCCATTCCGTTCTACTCGGGTTGATTCCATTATATTCCACTCCATTCCATTCCATTCCATTCCATTCTACTCGGGTTGATTCCATTCTATTCCACTCCATTCCATTCCATTCCATTCCATTCCGTTCTACTCGGGTTGATCATTCCATTCCATTCCATTCCATTCCATTCCATTCCATTCCATTCCATTCCATTCCATTCAATTCCGTTCCTTTCTACTCGGGTTGATCATTCCATTCCATTCCATTCCCTTCCATTCCATTCCATTCCATTCCATTCCATTCCATTCGATTCCATTCCATTCCATTCCATTCCATTCCATTCCATTCCATTCCATTCCATTCCATTCCATTCCGTTCTACTCGGGTTCATTCCATTCCATTCCGTTCCGTTCCGTTCCGTTCCTTTCCGTTCCATTCCATTCCATTCCATTCGCTTCTACTCGGGTTGATTCCATTCTATTCCATTCCATTCCATTCGATTCCATTCGATTCCATTCCATTCCATTCCATTCCATTCCATTCCATTCCATTCCATTCCGTTCTACACGGGTTGAATCCATTCCGTTCCATTCCATTCCGTTCTGTTCCATTCCGTTCAGTTCTACTCTGGTTGATTCCATTCTATTCCATTCCATTCCATTCCATTCCATTCCATTCCATTCCATTACATTCCATTCCATTCCATTCCATTCCATTACATTACATTACATTACGTTACATTACATTACATTCCGTTCTACGTGGGTTGATTCCATTGAGTTCCGTTCCGTTCCATTCCGTCCCGTCCTGTCCCTTCCCGTCCCGTCCCGTCCCGTGCCGTTGTACTTGGGTTGATTCCATTCCATTCCGTTCCGTTCCTTTAAGTTCCGTTCCATTCCGATCCACGCAGATTGATTCAATTCCATTCTGTTCTATTCCATTCCATTCCATTCCATTCAATTCCATTCCATTCCATTCCATTCCATTCCATTCTACTCGGGTTGATTCCATGCCGTTCCGTTCCGTTCCATTCCGTCCCATCGCGACCCGTCCCATCCCGTCCCGTCTCGTTCCATCCCGTTCCGTTCTGCTCGGGTTGATTAAGTTCCATTCCGTTCCGTTTCTTTCTGTTCCGTTCCATTCCATTCCATGCGGGTTGATTCAATTCCATTCTATTACATTGAATTCCATTCCATTCCATTCCATTCCATTCCATTCTACTCGGATTGATTCCATTCCATTCCATTCCATTCCATTCCATTCCATTCCATTCCATTCCATTCCATGCCATTCCATTCCGTTCTACTCGGGTTCATTCCATTCCATTCCATTCCATTCCGTTCCATTCCATTCTGTTCTACTCGGGTTGATTCCATTCCATACCATTCCATTCCATTGCATTCCATTCCATTCCATTCCATTCCAATCCATTCCATTCTACTCGGGTTGATTCCATTCCAATCCATTCGAATCCATTCCATTCCCTTCCATTCCATTCCATTCCATTCCATTCCATTCCATTCCATTCCATTCCATTCCATTCCATTCCGCTCTACTCGGGTTGATTCCATTATATTCCACTCCATTCCATTCCATTCCATTCCATTCTACTCGGGTTGATTCCATTCTATTCCACTCCATTCCATTCCATTCCATTCCATTCCGTTCTACTCGGGTTGATCATTCCATTCCATTCCATTCCATTCCATTCCATTCCATTCCATTCCATTCCATTCCATTCCATTCAATTCCGTTCCTTTCTACTCGGGTTGATCATTCCATTCCATTCCATTCCATTCCATTCCATTCCATTCCATTCCATTGCATTCCATTCCATTCCATTCTATTCCGTTCTACTCAGGTTGATTCCATTCTATTCCATTCCATTCCATTCCATTCCATTCCATTTCATTCTACTCGGGTTCTTTCCATTCCGTTCCGTTCCGTTCCGTTCCGTTCCATTCCATTCCATTCCATTCCTTTCCTTTCCATTCGATTCCCTTCCATTCCATTCCATTCCATTCCACTCCATTCCATTCCATTCCATTCCATTCCATTCCGTTCTACTCGCGTTCATGCCATTCGGTTCCATTCCATTCCTTTCCCTTCCGTTCCATTCCTTTCCATTCCATTACATTCCATTCCATTCCATTCCGTTCTACTCGGGTTGATTCCATTCTATTCCATTCCATTACATTCGATTCCATTTCTTTCCATTCCTTTCCATTCCATTCCATTCCATTCCATTCCGTTCCATTCCATTCCTTTCTACTCGGGTCCATTCCATTCTGTTCCGTTCCGTTCCGTTCCGTTCCATTCCATTCCATTCCATTCCATTCCATTCCATTCGATTCCATTCGATTCCATTACATTCCATTCCATTCCATTCCATTCCTTTCCATTCCATTCCATTCCATTCCGTTCTACTCGGGTTGATTCCACTCCACTCCATTCCGTTCCGTTCCATTCCGTTCCAATCCGTCCTACTCGGTTTGATTCCATTCTATTCCGTTCCATTCCATTCCATTCCATTCCATTCCATTCCATTCCATTCCATTCCATTCCGTTCTACTCGGGTTGATCATTCCATTCCATTCCATTCCATTGCATTCCATTCCATTCCATTCCATTCCAATCCATTCCATTCTACTCGGGTTGATTCCATTCCATTCCATTCCATTCCATTAAATTCCATTCCATTCCGTTCTACTCGGGTTGATTCCATTCCATTCCATTCCATTCCATTCCATTCCATTCCATTCCATTCCATTCCATTCCATTCCACTCCATTCCATTCCATTCCGTTCTACTCGGGTTGATTCCATTCTATTCCATTCCATTCCATTCGATTACATTCGATTCCATTCCATTCCATTCCATTCCGTTCTACTCGGGTTCATTCCATTTAATTCCATTCCCTTCCATTCCATTCCATTCCGTTCTACTCGGGTTGATTCCACTCTATTGCATACCATTCCATTCCATTCCATTCCATTTCATTCCATTCCATTCCATTCTATTCCATTGAATTCCACTCCATTCCATTCCATTCCATTCCGTTCCATTCCATTCCGTTCTACTCGGGTTGATTCCATTCCATTCCATTTCATTCCATTCCCTTCCATTCCATTCCATTCCATTCCATTCCATTCCATTCCATTCCATTCCGTTCTACTCGGGTTCATTCCATTCCTTTCCATTCCATTCCATTCAAATCCATTCCATTCCATTCCATTCCATTCCATTCCATTCCATTCCAAACCAATACATTCCATTCTACTCGGGTTGATTCCATTCCATTCCATTCCATTCCATTAAATTCCATTCCATTCCGTTCTACTCGGGTTGATTCCATTCCATTCCATTCCATTCCATTCTATTCCATTCCATTCCATTCCATTCCATTCCATTCCGTTCTACTCGGGTTGATTCCATTCTATTCCATTCCATTTCATTCGATTCCATTCGATTCCATTCCATTACATTCCATTCCGTTCTACTCGGGTTCATTCCATTCCATTCCGTTCCGTTCCGTTCCGTTCCATTCCGTTCCGTTCCATTCCGTTCAGTTCTACTCTGGTTGATTCCATTCTATTCCATTCCATTCCATTCCATTACATTCCATTCCATTCCATTACATTACATTACATTACATTACATTACATTACATTACAATACATTACATTACATTACGTTACATTACATTACATTCCGTTCTACGCGGGTTGATTCCATTGAGTTCCGTTCCGTTCCATTCCGTCCCCTCCTGTCCCTTCCCGTCCCGTCCAGTCCCTTGCCGTTGTACTTGGGTTGATTCCATTCCATTCCGTTCCGTTCCTTTAAGTTCCGTTCCATTCCGATCCACGCAGATTTATTCAATTCCATTCTGTTCTATTCCATTCCATTCCATTCCATTCCATTCCATTGTATTCCATTCCATTCCATTCCATTCCATTCCATTCCATTCCATTCCATTCCATTCTACTCGGGTTGATTCCATGCCGTTCCGTTCCGTTCCATTCCGTCCCATCGCGACCCGTCCCGTCCCGTCCCGTCCCGTTCCATCCCGTTCCGTTCTGCTCTGGTTGATTCCGTTCCATTCCGTTCCGTTCCTTTCTGTTCCGTTCCTTTCCATTCCATGCGGGTTGATTCAATTCCATTCTATTACATTGAATTCCATTCCATTCCATTCCATTCCATTCCATTCTACTCGGATTGGTTCCATTCCATTCCATTCCATTCCATTCCAGTCCATTCCAATCCATTCTATTCTACTCGGGTTGATTCCATTCCATTCCATTCCATTCCATTCCGTTCTACTCGGGTTCATTCCATTCCATTCCATTCCCTTCCATTCCATTCCATTCCGTTCTACTCGGGTTGATTCCACTCTTTTGCATACCATTCCATTCCATTCCATTCCATTTCATTCCATTCCATTCCATTCTATTCTATTGAATTCCATTCCATTCCATTCCATTCCATTCCATTCCATTCCATTCCATTCCGTTCCATTCCATTCCGTTCTACTCGGGTTGATTCCATTCCATTCCATTCCATTCCATTCCATTCCATTCCATTCCATTCCAATCCATTCCATTCTACTCGGGTTGATTCCATTCCAATCCATTCGAATCCATTCCAATCCCTTCCATTCCATTCCATTCCATTCCATTCCATTCCATTCCATTCCATTCGGTTCTACTCGGGTTCATTCCATTCCTTTCCATTCCATTCCATTCAATTCCATTCCATTCCATTCCATTCCATTCCATTCCATTCCATTCCATTCCATTCCATACCATTCCAAACCAATACATTCCATTCTACTCGGGTTGATTCCATTCCATTCCACTCCATTCCATTAAATTCCATTCCATTCCGTTCTACTCGGGTTGATTCCATTCCATTCCATTCCATTCCATTCCAGTCCATTCCAATCCATTCCATTCTACTCGGGTTGATTCCATTCCATTCCATTCCATTCCATTCCATTCCATTCCATTCCATTCCATTCCATTCCATTCCATTCCATTCCGTTCTACTCGGGTTGATTCCATTCTATTCCATTCCATTCCATTCGATTCCATTCGATTCCATTCCATTCCATTCCATTCCGTTCTACTCAGGTTCATTCCATTCCATTCCATTCCCTTCCATTCCATTCCATTCCATTCCATTCCATTCCATTCCATTCCATTCCATTCCATTCCATTCGATTCCATTAAATTCCATTCCACTCCATTCCATTCCATTCCATTCTACTCGGGTTGATTCCATGCCGTTCCGTTCCGTTCCATTCCATCCCATCGCGACCCGTCCCGTCCCGTCCCGTCTCGTTCCATCCCGTTCCGTTCTGCTCGGGTTGATTATGTTCCATTCCGTTCCGTTTCTTTCTGTTCCGTTCCATTCCGTTCCACGCGGGTTGATTCAATTCCATTCTATTACATTGAATTCCATTCCATTCCATTCCATTCCATTCCATTCCATTCCATTCTACTCGGATTGATTCCATTCCATTCCATTCCATTCCATTCCATTCCATTCCATTCCATTCCATTCCATTCCATTCCATTCCATGCCATTCCATTCCGTTCTACTCGGGTTCATTCCATTCCATTCCATTCCATTCCATTCCATTCCGTTCCATTCCATTCTGTTCTACTCGGGTTGATTCCATTCCATACCATTCCATTCCATTGCATTCCATTCCATTCCATTCCATTCCAATCCATTCCATTCTACTCGGTTTGATTCCATTCCAATCCATTCGAATCCATTCCATTCCCTTCCATTCCATTCCATTCCATTCCATTCCATTCCATTCCATTCCATTCCGTTCTACTCGGGTTCATTCCATTCTTTTCCATTCCATTCCGTTCAATTAAATTCCATTCCATTCCATTCCACTCCATTCCATTCCATTCCATTCCAAACCAATACATTCCATTCTACTCAGGTTGATTCCATTCCATTCCATTCCATTCCATTAAATTCCATTCCATTCCATTCCATTCCATTCCATTCCATTCCATTCCATTCTGTTCTACTCGGGTTGATTCCATTCTATTCCATTCCATTCCATTCGATTCCATTCGATTCCATTCCATTCCATTCCATTCCGTTCTACTCGGGTTCATTCCATTTAATTCCATTCCCTTCCATTCCATTCCATTCCGTTCTACTCGGGTTGATTCCACTCTATTGCATACCATTCCATTCCATTCCATTCCATTTCATTCCATTCCATTAAATTCTATTCCATTGAATTCCACTCCATTCCATTCCATTCCATTCCGTTCCATTCCATTCCGTTCTACTCGGGTTGATTCCATTCCATTCCATTCCATTCCATTCCATTCCATTCCATTCCATTCCATTCCATTCCATTCCATTCCATTCCATTCCATTCTGTTCTACTCGGGTTGATTCCATTCTATTCCATTCCATTCCATTCGATTCCATTCGATTCCATTCCATTCCATTCCATTCCGTTCTACTCGGGTTCATTCCATTTAATTCCATTCCCTTCCATTCCATTCCATTCCGTTCTACTCGGGTTGATTCCACTCTATTGCATACCATTCCATTCCATTCCATTCCATTTCATTCCATTCCATTAAATTCTATTCCATTGAATTCCACTCCATTCCATTCCATTCCATTCCGTTCCATTCCATTCCGTTCTACTCGGGTTCATTCCATTCCTTTCCATTCCATTCCATTCAAATCCATTCCATTCCATTCCATTCCATTCCATTCCATTCCATTCCATTCCATTCCATTCCATTCCAATCCAAACCAATACATTCCATTCTACTCGGGTTGATTCCATTCCATTCCATTCCATTCCATTAAATTCCATTCCATTCCGTTCAACTCGGGTTGATTCCATTCCATTCCATTCCATTCCATTCTATTCCATTCCATTCCATTCCATTCCATTCCATTCCGTTCTACTCGGGTTGATTCCATTCTATTCCATTCCATTTCATTCGATTCCATTCGATTCCATTCCATTCCATTCCATTCCGTTCTACTCGGGTTCATTCCATTCCATTCCGTTCCGTTCCGTTCCGTTCCATTCCGTTCCGTTCCATTCCGTTCAGTTCTACTCTGGTTGATTCCATTCTATTCCATTCCATTCCATTACATTCCATTCCATTCCATTCCATTCCATTACATTACATTACATTACATTACATTACATTACATTACATTACATTACGTTACATTACATTACATTCCGTTCTACGCGGGTTGATTCCATTGAGTTCCGTTCCGTTCCATTCCGTCCCCTCCTGTCCCTTCCCGTCCCGTCCCGTCCCGTGCAGTTGTACTTGGGTTGATTCCATTCCATTCCGTTCCGTTCCTTTAAGTTCCGTTCCATTCCGATCCACGCAGATTGATTCAATTCCATTCTGTTCTATTCCATTCCATTCCATTCCATTCCGTTCCATTCCATTCCATTGCATTCCATTCCATTCCATTCCATTCCATTCCATTCCATTCCGTTCCATTCCATTCCATTGCATTCCATTCCATTCCATTCCATTCCATTCCATTCCATTCCATTCCATTCCATTCCATTCTACTCGGGTTGATTCCATGCCGTTCAGTTCCGTTCCATTCCGTCCCATCGCGACCCGTCCCGTCCCGTCCCGTCCCGTTCCATCCCGTTCCGTTCTGCTCGGGTTGATTCCGTTCCATTCCGTTCCGTTCCTTTCTGCTCCGTTCCTTTCCATTCCATGCGGGTTGATTCAATTCCATTCTATTACATTGAATTCCATTCCATTCCATTCCATTCCATTCCATTCCATTCTACTCGGATTGATTCCATTCCATTCCATTCCATTCCATTCCATACCATTCCAATCCATTCCATTCTACTCGGGTTGATTCCATTCCATTCCATTTCATTCCATTCCATTAAATTCTATTCCATTGAATTCCACTCCATTCCATTCCATTCCATTCCGTTCCATTCCATTCCGTTCTACTCGGGTTCATTCCATTCCTTTCCATTCCATTCCATTCAAATCCATTCCATTCCATTCCATTCCATTCCATTCCATTCCATTCCATTCCATTCCATTCCAATCCAAACCAATACATTCCATTCTACTCGGGTTGATTCCATTCCATTCCATTCCATTCCATTAAATTCCATTCCATTCCGTTCAACTCGGGTTGATTCCATTCCATTCCATTCCATTCCATTCTATTCCATTCCATTCCATTCCATTCCATTCCATTCCGTTCTACTCGGGTTGATTCCATTCTATTCCATTCCATTTCATTCGATTCCATTCGATTCCATTCCATTCCATTCCATTCCGTTCTACTCGGGTTCATTCCATTCCATTCCGTTCCGTTCCGTTCCGTTCCATTCCGTTCCGTTCCATTCCGTTCAGTTCTACTCTGGTTGATTCCATTCTATTCCATTCCATTCCATTACATTCCATTCCATTCCATTCCATTACATTACATTACATTACATTACATTACATTACATTACATTACATTACATTACATTACGTTACATTACATTACATTCCGTTCTACGCGGGTTGATTCCATTGAGTTCCGTTCCGTTCCATTCCGTCCCCTCCTGTCCCTTCCCGTCCCGTCCCGTCCCGTGCAGTTGTACTTGGGTTGATTCCATTCCATTCCGTTCCGTTCCTTTAAGTTCCGTTCCATTCCGATCCACGCAGATTGATTCAATTCCATTCTGTTCTATTCCATTCCATTCCATTCCATTCCGTTCCATTCCATTCCATTGCATTCCATTCCATTCCATTCCATTCCATTCCATTCCATTCCGTTCCATTCCATTCCATTGCATTCCATTCCATTCCATTCCATTCCATTCCATTCCATTCCATTCCATTCCATTCCATTCCATTCTACTCGGGTTGATTCCATGCCGTTCAGTTCTGTTCCATTCCGTCCCATCGCGACCCGTCCCGTCCCGTCCCGTCCCGTTCCATCCCGTTCCGTTCTGCTCGGGTTGATTCCGTTCCATTCCGTTCCGTTCCTTTCTGCTCCGTTCCTTTCCATTCCATGCGGGTTGATTCAATTCCATTCTATTACATTGAATTCCATTCCATTCCATTCCATTCCATTCCATTCCATTCTACTCGGATTGATTCCATTCCATTCCATTCCATTCCATTCCAGTCCATTCCAATCCATTCCATTCTACTCGGGTTGATTCCATTCCATTCCATTCCATTCCATTCCATTCCATTCCATTCCATTCCATTCCGTTCTACTCGGGTTCATTCCATTCCATTCCATTCCCTTCCATTCCACTCCATTCCGTTCTACTCGGGTTGATTCCACTCTATTGCATACCATTCCATTCCATTCCATTCCATTTCATTCCATTCCATTCCATTCTATTCTATTGAATTCCATTCCATTCCATTCCATTCCATTCCATTCCATTCCATTCCATTCCGTTCCATTCCATTCCGTTCTACTCGGGTTGATTCCATTCCATTCCATTCCATTCCATTCCATTCCATTCCATTCCATTCCAATCCATTCCATTCTACTCGGGTTGATTCCATTCCAATCCATTCGAATCCATTCCAATCCCTTCCATTCCATTCCATTCCATTCCATTCCATTCCATTCCATTCCATTCCATTCGGTTCTACTCGGGTTCATTCCATTCCTTTCCATTCCATTCCATTCAATTCCATTCCATTCCATTCCATTCCATTCCATTCCATTCCATTCCATTCCATACCATTCCAAACCAATACATTCCATTCTACTCGGGTTGATTCCATTCCATTCCACTCCATTCCATTAAATTCCATTCCATTCCGTTCTACTCGGGTTGATTCCATTCCATTCCATTCCATTCCATTCCAGTCCATTCCAATCCATTCCATTCTACTCGGGTTGATTCCATTCCATTCCATTCCATTCCATTCCATTCCATTCCATTCCATTCCATTCCGTTCTACTCGGGTTGATTCCATTCTATTCCATTCCATTCCATTCGATTCCATTCGATTCCATTCCATTCCACTCCATTCCTTTCTACTCGGGTTCATTCCATTCCATTCCATTCCCTTCCATTCCATTCCATTCCATTCCATTCCATTCCATTCCATTCCATTCCATTCCATTCCATTCCATTCCATTGGATTCCATTCCATTCCATTCCATTCGATGCCATTCTATTCCATTCCATTCCATTCCATTCCATTCCATTCCATTCCATTCCATTAAATTCCATTCCATTCCATTCCGTTCTACTCGGGTTGATTCCATTCCATTCCATTCCATTCCATTCCATTCCATTCCTTTCCATTCCATTCCATGCCATTCCATTCCGTTCTACTCGGGTTCATTCCATTCCATTCCATTCCATTCCATTCCATTCCGTTCCATTCCATTCTGTTCTACTCGGGTTGATTCCATTCCATACCATTCCATTCCATTGCATTCCATTCCATTCCATTCCATTCCAATCCATTCCATTCTACTCGGGTTGATTCCATTCCAATCCATTCGAATCCATTCCATTCCCTTCCATTCCATTCCATTCCATTCCGTTCTACTCGGGTTCATTCCATTCCTCTCCATTCCATTCCATTCAATTCCATTCCATTCCATTCCATTCCACTCCATTCCATTCCATTCCATTCCAAACCAATACATTCCATTCTACTCAGGTTGATTCCATTCCATTCCATTCCATTCCATTAAATTCCATTCCATTCCGTTCTACTCGGGTTGATTCCATTCCATTCCATTCCATTCCATTCCATTCCATTCCATTCCATTCCATTCCATTCCATTCCATTCCATTCCATTCCGTTCTACTCGGGTTGATTCCATTCTATTCCATTCCATTCCATTCGATTCCTTTCGATTCCATTCCATTCCATTCCATTCCGTTCTACTCGGGTTCATTCCATTTAATTCCATTCCCTTCCATTCCATTCCATTCCGTTCTACTCGGGTTGATTCCACTCTATTGCATACCATTCCATTCCATTCCATTCCATTTCATTCCATTCCATTAAATTCTATTCCATTGAATTCCACTCCATTCCATTCCATTCCATTCCGTTCCATTCCATTCCGTTCTACTCGGGTTGATTCCATTCCATTCCATTTCATTCCATTCCCTTCCATTCCATTCCATTCCATTCCATTCCATTCCATTCCATTCCATTCCATTCCGTTCTACTCGGGTTCATTCCATTCCTTTCCATTCCATTCCATTCAAATCCATTCCATTCCATTCCATTCCATTCCATTCCATTCCATTCCATTCCATTCCAATCCAAACCAATACATTCCATTCTACTCGGGTTGATTCCATTCCATTCCATTCCATTCCATTAAATTCCATTCCATTCCGTTCAACTCGGGTTGATTCCATTCCATTCCATTCCATTCCATTCTATTCCATTCCATTCCATTCCATTCCATTCCATTCCGTTCTACTCGGGTTGATTCCATTCTATTCCATTCCATTTCATTCGATTCCATTCGATTCCATTCCATTCCATTCCATTCCGTTCTACTCGGGTTCATTCCATTCCATTCCGTTCCGTTCCGTTCCGTTCCATTCCGTTCCGTTCCATTCCGTTCAGTTCTACTCTGGTTGATTCCATTCTATTCCATTCCATTCCATTACTTTACATTCCATTCCATTCCATTACATTACATTACATTACATTACATTACATTACATTACATTACATTACATTACATTACGTTACATTACATTACATTCCGTTCTACACGGGTTGATTCCATTGAGTTCCGTTCCGTTCCATTCCGTCCCCTCCTGTCTCTTCCCGTCCCGTCCCGTCCCGTGCCGTTGTACTTGGGTTGATTCCATTCCATTCCGTTCCGTTCCTTTAAGTTCCGTTCCATTCCGATCCACGCAGATTGATTCAATTCCATTCTGTTCTATTCCATTCCATTCCATTCCATTCCATTCCATTCCATTCCATTCCATTCCATTGCATTCCATTCCATTCCATTCCATTCCATTCCATTCCATTCCATTCTACTCGGGTTGATTCCATGCCGTTCCGTTCCGTTCCATTCCGTCCCATCGCGACCCGTCCCGTCCCGTCCCGTCCCGTTCCATCCCGTTCCGTTCTGCTCGGGTTGATTCCGTTCCATTCCGTTCCGTTCCTTTCTGCTCCGTTCCTTTCCATTCCATGCGGGTTGATTCAATTCCATTCTATTACATTGAATTCCATTCCATTCCATTCCATTCCATTCCATTCTACTCGGATTGATTCCATTCCATTCCATTCCATTCCATTCCAGTCCATTCCAATCCATTCCATTCTACTCGGGTTGATTCCATTCCATTCCATTCCATTCCATTCCATTCCATTCCATTCCATTCCATTCCATTCCGTTCTACTCGGGTTCATTCCATTCCATTCCATTCCCTTCCATTCCATTCCATTCCGTTCTACTCGGGTTGATTCCACTCTATTGCATACCATTCCATTCCATTCCATTCCATTTCATTCCATTCCATTCCATTCTATTCTATTGAATTCCATTCCATTCCATTCCATTCCATTCCATTCCGTTCCATTCCATTCCGTTCTACTCGGGTTGATTCCATTCCATTCCATTCCATTCCATTCCATTCCATTCCATTCCAATCCATTCCATTCTACTCGGGTTGATTCCATTCCAATCCATTCGAATCCATTCCAATCCCTTCCATTCCATTCCATTCCATTCCATTCCATTCCATTCCATTCCATTCCATTCGGTTCTACTCGGGTTCATTCCATTCCTTTCCATTCCATTCCATTCAATTCCATTCCATTCCATTCCATTCCATTCCATTCCATTCCATTCCATTCCATTCCATACCATTCCAAACCAATACATTCCATTCTACTCGGGTTGATTCCATTCCATTCCACTCCATTCCATTAAATTCCATTCCATTCCGTTCTACTCGGGTTGATTCCATTCCATTCCATTCCATTCCATTCCAGTCCATTCCAATCCATTCCATTCTACTCGGGTTGATTCCATTCCATTCCATTCCATTCGATTCCATTCGATTCCATTCCATTCCATTCCATTCCGTTCTACTCGGGTTCATTCCATTCCATTCCATTCCCTTCCATTCCATTCCATTCCATTCCATTCCATTCCATTCCATTCCATTGGATTCCATTCCATTCCATTCCATTCGATGCCATTCTATTCCATTCCATTCCATTCCATTCCATTCCATTCCATTCCATTCCATTCCATTAAATTCCATTCGATTCCATTCCGTTCTACTCGGGTTGATTCCACTCTATTGCATACCATTGCATTCCATTCCATTCCATTTCATTCCATTCCATTCCATTCTATTCCATTGAAATCCATTCCATTCCATTCCATTCCATTCCATTCCATTCCATTCCATTCCATTCCATTCCGTTCCATTCCATTCCGTTCTACTCGGGTTGATTCCATTCCATTCCATTCCATTCCATTCCAGTCCATTCCAATCCATTCCATTCTACTTGGGTTGATTCCATTCCATTCCATTCCATTCCATTCCATTCCATTCCATTCCATTCCATTCCATTCCATTCCGTTCTACTCGGGTTGATTCCATTCTATTCCATTCCATTCCATTCGATTCCATTCGATTCCATTCCATTCCATTCCATTCCGTTCTACTCGGGGTCATTCCATTCCATTCCATTCCCTTCCATTCCATTCCATTCCATTCCATTCCATTCCATTCCATTCCATTCCATTCCATTCCATTCCAATCCAAACCAATACATTCCATTCTACTCAGGTTGATTCCATTCCATTCCATTCCATTCCATTAAATTCCATTCCATTCCGTTCAACTCGGGTTGATTCCATTCCATTCCATTCCATTCCATTCTATTCCATTCCATTCCATTCCATTCCGTTCTACTCGGGTTGATTCCATTCTATTCCATTCCATTTCATTCGATTCCATTCGATTCCATTCCATTCCATTCCATTCCGTTCTACTCGGGTTCATTCCATTCCATTCCGTTCCGTTCCGTTCCGTTCCATTCCGTTCCGTTCCATTCCGTTCAGTTCTACTCTGGTTGATTCCATTCTATTCCATTCCATTCCATTACATTCCATTCCATTCCATTCCATTCCATTCCATTACATTACATTACATTACATTACATTACATTACATTACATTACATTACATTACGTTACATTACATTACATTCCGTTCTACGCGGGTTGATTCCATTGAGTTCCGTTCCGTTCCATTCCGTCCCCTCCTGTCCCTTCCCGTCCCGTCCCGTCCCGTGCAGTTGTACTTGGGTTGATTCCATTCCATTCCGTTCCGTTCCTTTAAGTTCCGTTCCATTCCGATCCACGCAGATTGATTCAATTCCATTCTGTTCTATTCCATTCCATTCCATTCCATTCCGTTCCATTCCATTCCATTGCATTCCATTCCATTCCATTCCATTCCATTCCATTCCATTCCATTCCATTCCATTCCATTCCATTCTACTCGGGTTGATTCCATGCCGTTCAGTTCCGTTCCATTCCGTCCCATCGCGACCCGTCCCGTCCCGTCCCGTCCCGTTCCATCCCGTTCCGTTCTGCTCGGGTTGATTCCGTTCCATTCCGTTCCGTTCCTTTCTGCTCCGTTCCTTTCCATTCCATGCGGGTTGATTCAATTCCATTCTATTACATTGAATTCCATTCCATTCCATTCCATTCCATTCCATTCCATTCTACTCGGATTGATTCCATTCCATTCCATTCCATTCCATTCCAGTCCATTCCAATCCATTCCATTCTACTCGGGTTGATTCCATTCCATTCCATTCCATTCCATTCCATTCCATTCCATTCCATTCCATTCCATTCCATTCCGTTCTACTCGGGTTCATTCCATTCCATTCCATTCCCTTCCATTCCACTCCATTCCGTTCTACTCGGGTTGATTCCACTCTATTGCATACCATTCCATTCCATTCCATTCCATTTCATTCCATTCCATTCCATTCTATTCTATTGAATTCCATTCCATTCCATTCCATTCCATTCCATTCCATTCCATTCCGTTCCATTCCATTCCGTTCTACTCGGGTTGATTCCATTCCATTCCATTCCATTCCATTCCATTCCATTCCATTCCATTCCAATCCATTCCATTCTACTCGGGTTGATTCCATTCCAATCCATTCGAATCCATTCCAATCCCTTCCATTCCATTCCATTCCATTCCATTCCATTCCATTCCATTCCATTCCATTCGGTTCTACTCGGGTTCATTCCATTCCTTTCCATTCCATTCCATTCAATTCCATTCCATTCCATTCCATTCCACTCCATTCCATTCCATTCCATTCCATTCCATACCATTCCAAACCAATACATTCCATTCTACTCGGGTTGATTCCATTCCATTCCACTCCATTCCATTAAATTCCATTCCATTCCGTTCTACTCGGGTTGATTCCATTCCATTCCATTCCATTCCATTCCAGTCCATTCCAATCCATTCCATTCTACTCGGGTTGATTCCATTCCATTCCATTCCATTCCATTCCATTCCATTCCATTCCATTCCATTCCGTTCTACTCGGGTTGATTCCATTCTATTCCATTCCATTCCATTCGATTCCATTCGATTCCATTCCATTCCACTCCATTCCTTTCTACTCGGGTTCATTCCATTCCATTCCATTCCCTTCCATTCCATTCCATTCCATTCCATTCCATTCCATTCCATTCCATTCCATTCCATTCCATTGGATTCCATTCCATTCCATTCCATTCGATGCCATTCTATTCCATTCCATTCCATTCCATTCCATTCCATTCCATTCCATTCCATTAAATTCCATTCCATTCCATTCCGTTCTACTCGGGTTGATTCCATTCCATTCCATTCCATTCCATTCCATTCCATTCCATTCCATTCCATTCCATTCCATGCCATTCCATTCCGTTCTACTCGGGTTCATTCCATTCCATTCCATTCCATTCCATTCCATTCCGTTCCATTCCATTCTGTTCTACTCGGGTTGATTCCATTCCATACCATTCCATTCCATTGCATTCCATTCCATTCCATTCCATTCCAATCCATTCCATTCTACTCGGGTTGATTCCATTCCAATCCATTCGAATCCATTCCATTCCCTTCCATTCCATTCCATTCCATTCCGTTCTACTCGGGTTCATTCCATTCCTTTCCATTCCATTCCATTCAATTCCATTCCATTCCATTCCATTCCACTCCATTCCATTCCATTCCATTCCAAACCAATACATTCCATTCTACTCAGGTTGATTCCATTCCATTCCATTCCATTCCATTAAATTCCATTCCATTCCGTTCTACTCGGGTTGATTCCATTCCATTCCATTCCATTCCATTCCATTCCATTCCATTCCATTCCATTCCATTCCATTCCATTCCATTCCGTTCTACTCGGGTTGATTCCATTCTATTCCATTCCATTCCATTCGATTCCTTTCGATTCCATTCCATTCCATTCCATTCCGTTCTACTCGGGTTCATTCCATTTAATTCCATTCCCTTCCATTCCATTCCATTCCGTTCTACTCGGGTTGATTCCACTCTATTGCATACCATTCCATTCCATTCCATTCCATTTCATTCCATTCCATTAAATTCTATTCCATTGAATTCCACTCCATTCCATTCCATTCCATTCCGTTCCATTCCATTCCGTTCTACTCGGGTTGATTCCATTCCATTCCATTTCATTCCATTCCCTTCCATTCCATTCCATTCCATTCCATTCCATTCCATTCCATTCCATTCCATTCCGTTCTACTCGGGTTCATTCCATTCCTTTCCATTCCATTCCATTCAAATCCATTCCATTCCATTCCATTCCATTCCATTCCATTCCATTCCATTCCATTCCAATCCAAACCAATACATTCCATTCTACTCGGGTTGATTCCATTCCATTCCATTCCATTCCATTAAATTCCATTCCATTCCGTTCAACTCGGGTTGATTCCATTCCATTCCATTCCATTCCATTCTATTCCATTCCATTCCATTCCATTCCATTCCATTCCGTTCTACTCGGGTTGATTCCATTCTATTCCATTCCATTTCATTCGATTCCATTCGATTCCATTCCATTCCATTCCATTCCGTTCTACTCGGGTTCATTCCATTCCATTCCGTTCCGTTCCGTTCCGTTCCATTCCGTTCCATTCCATTCCGTTCAGTTCTACTCTGGTTGATTCCATTCTATTCCATTCCATTCCATTACTTTACATTCCATTCCATTCCATTCCATTACATTACATTACATTACATTACATTACATTACATTACATTACATTACGTTACATTACATTACATTCCGTTCTACACGGGTTGATTCCATTGAGTTCCGTTCCGTTCCATTCCGTCCCCTCCTGTCTCTTCCCGTCCCGTCCCGTCCCGTGCCGTTGTACTTGGGTTGATTCCATTCCATTCCGTTCCGTTCCTTTAAGTTCCGTTCCATTCCGATCCACGCAGATTGATTCAATTCCATTCTGTTCTATTCCATTCCATTCCATTCCATTCCATTCCATTCCATTCCATTCCATTCCATTGCATTCCATTCCATTCCATTCCATTCCATTCCATTCCATTCCATTCTACTCGGGTTGATTCCATGCCGTTCCGTTCCGTTCCATTCCGTCCCATCGCGACCCGTCCCGTCCCGTCCCGTCCCGTTCCATCCCGTTCCGTTCTGCTCGGGTTGATTCCGTTCCATTCCGTTCCGTTCCTTTCTGCTCCGTTCCTTTCCATTCCATGCGGGTTGATTCAATTCCATTCTATTACATTGAATTCCATTCCATTCCATTCCATTCCATTCCATTCTACTCGGATTGATTCCATTCCATTCCATTCCATTCCATTCCAGTCCATTCCAATCCATTCCATTCTACTCGGGTTGATTCCATTCCATTCCATTCCATTCCATTCCATTCCATTCCATTCCATTCCATTCCATTCCGTTCTACTCGGGTTCATTCCATTCCATTCCATTCCCTTCCATTCCATTCCATTCCGTTCTACTCGGGTTGATTCCACTCTATTGCATACCATTCCATTCCATTCCATTCCATTTCATTCCATTCCATTCCATTCTATTCTATTGAATTCCATTCCATTCCATTCCATTCCATTCCATTCCGTTCCATTCCATTCCGTTCTACTCGGGTTGATTCCATTCCATTCCATTCCATTCCATTCCATTCCATTCCATTCCAATCCATTCCATTCTACTCGGGTTGATTCCATTCCAATCCATTCGAATCCATTCCAATCCCTTCCATTCCATTCCATTCCATTCCATTCCATTCCATTCCATTCCATTCCATTCGGTTCTACTCGGGTTCATTCCATTCCTTTCCATTCCATTCCATTCAATTCCATTCCATTCCATTCCATTCCATTCCATTCCATTCCATTCCATTCCATTCCATACCATTCCAAACCAATACATTCCATTCTACTCGGGTTGATTCCATTCCATTCCACTCCATTCCATTAAATTCCATTCCATTCCGTTCTACTCGGGTTGATTCCATTCCATTCCATTCCATTCCATTCCAGTCCATTCCAATCCATTCCATTCTACTCGGGTTGATTCCATTCCATTCCATTCCATTCGATTCCATTCGATTCCATTCCATTCCATTCCATTCCGTTCTACTCGGGTTCATTCCATTCCATTCCATTCCCTTCCATTCCATTCCATTCCATTCCATTCCATTCCATTCCATTCCATTCCATTGGATTCCATTCCATTCCATTCCATTCGATGCCATTCTATTCCATTCCATTCCATTCCATTCCATTCCATTCCATTCCATTCCATTCCATTCCATTAAATTCCATTCGATTCCATTCCGTTCTACTCGGGTTGATTCCACTCTATTGCATACCATTGCATTCCATTCCATTCCATTTCATTCCATTCCATTCCATTCTATTCCATTGAAATCCATTCCATTCCATTCCATTCCATTCCATTCCATTCCATTCCATTCCATTCCGTTCCATTCCATTCCGTTCTACTCGGGTTGATTCCATTCCATTCCATTCCATTCCATTCCAGTCCATTCCAATCCATTCCATTCTACTTGGGTTGATTCCATTCCATTCCATTCCATTCCATTCCATTCCATTCCATTCCATTCCATTCCATTCCATTCCGTTCTACTCGGGTTGATTCCATTCTATTCCATTCCATTCCATTCGATTCCATTCGATTCCATTCCATTCCATTCCATTCCGTTCTACTCGGGGTCATTCCATTCCATTCCATTCCCTTCCATTCCATTCCATTCCATTCCATTCCATTCCATTCCATTCCATTCCATTCCATTCCAATCCAAACCAATACATTCCATTCTACTCAGGTTGATTCCATTCCATTCCATTCCATTCCATTAAATTCCATTCCATTCCGTTCAACTCGGGTTGATTCCATTCCATTCCATTCCATTCCATTCTATTCCATTCCATTCCATTCCATTCCATTCCATTCCGTTCTACTCGGGTTGATTCCATTCTATTCCATTCCATTTCATTCGATTCCATTCGATTCCATTCCATTCCATTCCATTCCGTTCTACTCGGGTTCATTCCATTCCATTCCGTTCCGTTCCGTTCCGTTCCATTCCGTTCCGTTCCATTCCGTTCAGTTCTACTCTGGTTGATTCCATTCTATTCCATTCCATTCCATTACATTCCATTCCATTCCATTCCATTCCATTACATTACATTACATTACATTACATTACATTACATTACATTACATTACGTTACATTACATTACATTCCGTTCTACGCGGGTTGATTCCATTGAGTTCCGTTCCGTTCCATTCCGTCCCCTCCTGTCCCTTCCCGTCCCGTCCCGTCCCGTGCCGTTGTACTTGGGTTGATTCCATTCCATTCCGTTCCGTTCCTTTAAGTTCCGTTCCATTCCGATCCACGCAGATTGATTCAATTCCATTCTGTTCTATTCCATTCCATTCCATTCCATTCCATTCCATTCCATTCCATTCCATTCCATTGCATTCCATTCCATTCCATTCCATTCCATTCCATTCCATTCCATTCTACTCGGGTTGATTCCATGCCGTTCCGTTCCGTTCCATTCCGTCCCATCGCGACCCGTCCCGTCCCGTCCCGTCCCGTTCCATCCCGTTCCGTTCTGCTCGGGTTGATTCCGTTCCATTCCGTTCCGTTCCTTTCTGCTCCGTTCCTTTCCATTCCATGCGGGTTGATTCAATTCCATTCTATTACATTGAATTCCATTCCATTCCATTCCATTCCATTCCATTCTACTCGGATTGATTCCATTCCATTCCATTCCATTCCATTCCAGTCCATTCCAATCCATTCCATTCTACTCGGGTTGATTCCATTCCATTCAATTCCATTCCATTCCATTCTACTCGGATTGATTCCATTCCATTCCATTCCATTCCATTCCAGTCCATTCCAATCCATTCCGTTCTACTCGGGTTCATTCCATTCCATTCCATTCCCTTCCATTCCATTCCATTCCGTTCTACTCGGGTTGATTCCACTCTATTGCATACCATTCCATTCCATTCCATTCCATTTCATTCCATTCCATTCCATTCTATTCTATTGAATTCCATTCCATTCCATTCCATTCCATTCCATTCCATTCCATTCCATTCCATTCCGTTCCATTCCATTCCGTTCTACTCGGGTTGATTCCATTCCATTCCATTCCATTCCATTCCATTCCATTCCATTCCATTCCATTCCATTCCAATCCATTCCATTCTACTCGGGTTGATTCCATTCCAATCCATTCGAATCCATTCCAATCCCTTCCATTCCATTCCATTCCATTCCATTCCATTCCATTCCATTCCATTCGGTTCTACTCGGGTTCATTCCATTCCTTTCCATTCCATTCCATTCAAATCCATTCCATTCCATTCCATTCCATTCCATTCCATTCCATTCCATACCATTCCAAACCAATACATTCCATTCTACTCGGGTTGATTCCATTCCATTCCACTCCATTCCATTAAATTCCATTCCATTCCGTTCTACTCGGGTTGATTCCATTCCATTCCATTCCATTCCATTCCAGTCCATTCCAATCCATTCCATTCTACTCGGGTTGATTCCATTCCATTCCATTCCATTCCATTCCATTCCATTCCATTCCATTCCGTTCTACTCGGGTTGATTCCATTCTATTCCATTCCATTCCATTCGATTCCATTCGATTCCATTCCATTCCATTCCATTCCGTTCTACTCGGGTTCATTCCATTCCATTCCATTCCCTTCCATTCCATTCCATTCCATTCCATTCCATTCCATTCCATTCCATTCCATTCCATTGGATTCCATTCCATTCCATTCCATTCGATGCCATTCTATTCCATTCCATTCCATTCCATTCCATTCCATTCCATTCCATTAAATTCCATTCCATTCCATTCCGTTCTACTCGGGTTGATTCCACTCTATTGCATACCATTGCATTCCATTCCATTCCATTTCATTCCATTCCATTCCATTCTATTCCATTGAAATCCATTCCATTCCATTCCATTCCATTCCATTCCATTCCATTCCATTCCATTCCATTCCATTCCATTCCGTTCCATTCCATTCCGTTCTACTCGGGTTGATTCCATTCCATTCCATTCCATTCCATTCCAGTCCATTCCAATCCATTCCATTCTACTCGGGTTGATTTCATTCCATTCCATTCCATTCCATTCCATTCCATTCCATTCCATTCCATTCCATTCCGTTCTACTCGGGTTGATTCCATTCTATTCCATTCCATTCCATTCGATTCCATTCGATTCCATTCCATTCCATTCCATTCCGTTCTACTCAGGTTCATTCCATTCCATTCCATTCCCTTCCATTCCATTCCATTCCATTCCATTCCATTCCATTCCATTCCATTCCATTCCATTCGATTCCATTCCATTCCATTCCATTCCATTCCATTCCATTCCATTCCATTCCATTCCATTCCATTCCATTCCATTCCGTTCTCCTCGGGTTGATTCCACTCTATTGCATACCATTCCATTCCATTCCATTCCATTTCATTCCATTCCATTCCATTCTATTCCATTGAAATCCATTCCATTCCATTCCATTCCATTCCATTCCATTCCATTCCATTCCATTCCATTCCATTCCGTTCCAATCCATTCCGTTCTACTCGGGTTGATTCCATTCCATTCCATTCCATTCCATTCCATTCCATTCCATTCCATTCCAATCCATTCCATTCTACTCGGGTTGATTCCATTCCAATCCATTCGAATCCATTCCAATCCCTTCCATTCCATTCCATTCCATTCCATTCCATTCCATTCCATTCCATTCCATTCGGTTCTACTCGGGTTCATTCCATTCCTTTCCATTCCATTCCATTCAATTCCATTCCATTCCATTCCATTCCATTCCATTCCATTCCATTCCATTCCATACCATTCCAAACCAATACATTCCATTCTACTCGGGTTGATTCCATTCCATTCCACTCCATTCCATTAAATTCCATTCCATTCCGTTCTACTCGGGTTGATTCCATTCCATTCCATTCCATTCCATTCCAGTCCATTCCAATCCATTCCATTCTACTCGGGATGATTCCATTCCATTCCATTCCATTCGATTCCATTCGATTCCATTCCATTCCATTCCATTCCGTTCTACTCGGGTTCATTCCATTCCATTCCATTCCCTTCCATTCCATTCCATTCCATTCCATTCCATTCCATTCCATTCCATTGGATTCCATTCCATTCCATTCCATTCGATGCCATTCTATTCCATTCCATTCCATTCCATTCCATTCCATTCCATTCCATTCCATTCCATTAAATTCCATTCCATTCCATTCCGTTCTACTCGGGTTGATTCCACTCTATTGCATACCATTGCATTCCATTCCATTCCATTTCATTCCATTCCATTCCATTCTATTCCATTGAAATCCATTCCATTCCATTCCATTCCATTCCATTCCATTCCATTCCATTCCATTCCATTCCATTCCGTTCCATTCCATTCCGTTCTACTCGGGTTGATTCCATTCCATTCCATTCCATTCCATTCCAGTCCATTCCAATCCATTCCATTCTACTTGGGTTGATTCCATTCCATTCCATTCCATTCCATTCCATTCCATTCCATTCCATTCCATTCCATTCCATTCCATTCCGTTCTACTCGGGTTGATTCCATTCTATTCCATTCCATTCCATTCGATTCCATTCGATTCCATTCCATTCCATTCCATTCCGTTCTACTCGGGGTCATTCCATTCCATTCCATTCCCTTCCATTCCATTCCATTCCATTCCATTCCATTCCATTCCATTCCATTCCATTCCAATCCAAACCAATACATTCCATTCTACTCAGGTTGATTCCATTCCATTCCATTCCATTCCATTAAATTCCATTCCATTCCGTTCAACTCGGGTTGATTCCATTCCATTCCATTCCATTCCATTCTATTCCATTCCATTCCATTCCATTCCATTCCATTCCGTTCTACTCGGGTTGATTCCATTCTATTCCATTCCATTTCATTCGATTCCATTCCATTCCATTCCATTCCATTCCATTCCGTTCTACTCGGGTTCATTCCATTCCATTCCGTTCCGTTCCGTTCCGTTCCATTCCGTTCCGTTCCATTCCGTTCAGTTCTACTCTGGTTGATTCCATTCTATTCCATTCCATTCCATTACATTACATTCCATTCCATTCCATTCCATTCCATTCCATTCCATTCCATTACATTACATTACATTACATTACATTACATTACATTACGTTACATTACATTACATTCCGTTCTACGCGGGTTGATTCCATTGAGTTCCGTTCCGTTCCATTCCGTCCCCTCCTGTCCCTTCCCGTCCCGTCCCGTCCCGTGCCGTTGTACTTGGGTTGATTCCATTCCATTCCGTTCCGTTCCTTTAAGTTCCGTTCCATTCCGATCCACGCAGATTGATTCAATTCCATTCTGTTCTATTCCATTCCATTCCATTCCATTCCATTCCATTCCATTCCATTCCATTCCATTCCATTGCATTCCATTCCATTCCATTCCATTCCATTCCATTCCATTCTACTCGGGTTGATTCCATGCCGTTCCGTTCCGTTCCATTCCGTCCCATCGCGACCCGTCCCGTCCCGTCCCGTCCCGTTCCATCCCGTTCCGTTCTGCTCGGGTTGATTCCGTTCCATTCCGTTCCGTTCCTTTCTGCTCCGTTCCTTTCCATTCCATGCGGGTTGATTCAATTCCATTCTATTACATTGAATTCCATTCCATTCCATTCCATTCCATTCCATTCTACTCGGATTGATTCCATTCCATTCCATTCCATTCCATTCCAGTCCATTCCAATCCATTCCATTCTACTCGGGTTGATTCCATTCCATTCAATTCCATTCCATTCCATTCTACTCGGATTGATTCCATTCCATTCCATTCCATTCCATTCCAGTCCATTCCAATCCATTCCGTTCTACTCGGGTTCATTCCATTCCATTCCATTCCCTTCCATTCCATTCCATTCCGTTCTACTCGGGTTGATTCCACTCTATTGCATACCATTCCATTCCATTCCATTCCATTTCATTCCATTCCATTCCATTCTATTCTATTGAATTCCATTCCATTCCATTCCATTCCATTCCATTCCATTCCATTCCATTCCGTTCCATTCCATTCCGTTCTACTCGGGTTGATTCCATTCCATTCCATTCCATTCCATTCCATTCCATTCCATTCCATTCCATTCCATTCCAATCCATTCCATTCTACTCGGGTTGATTCCATTCCAATCCATTCGAATCCATTCCAATCCCTTCCATTCCATTCCATTCCATTCCATTCCATTCCATTCCATTCCATTCCATTCGGTTCTACTCGGGTTCATTCCATTCCTTTCCATTCCATTCCATTCAATTCCATTCCATTCCATTCCATTCCATTCCATTCCATTCCATTCCATTCCATTCCATAACATTCCAAACCAATACATTCCATTCTACTCGGGTTGATTCCATTCCATTCCACTCCATTCCATTAAATTCCATTCCATTCCGTTCTACTCGGGTAGATTCCATTCCATTCCATTCCATTCCATTCCATTCCAGTCCATTCCAATCCATTCCATTCTACTCGGGTTGATTCCATTCCATTCCATTCCATTCCATTCCATTCCATTCCATTCCGTTCTACTCGGGTTGATTCCATTCTATTCCATTCCATTCCATTCGATTCCATTCGATTCCATTCCATTCCATTCCATTCCGTTCTACTCGGGTTCATTCCATTCCATTCCATTCCCTTCCATTCCATTCCATTCCATTCCATTCCATTCCATTCCATTCCATTCCATTCCATTTCATTCCATTGGATTCCATTCCATTCCATTCCATTCGATGCCATTCTATTCCATTCCATTCCATTCCATTCCATTCCATTCCATTCCATTCCATTAAATTCCATTCCATTCCATTCCGTTCTACTCGGGTTGATTCCACTCTATTGCATACCATTGCATTCCATTCCATTCCATTTCATTCCATTCCATTCCATTCTATTCCATTGAAATCCATTCCATTCCATTCCATTCCATTCCATTCCATTCCATTCCATTCCATTCCATTCCATTCCATTCCATTCCATTCCATTCCGTTCTCCTCGGGTTGATTCCACTCTATTGCATACCATTCCATTCCATTCCATTCCATTTCATTCCATTCCATTCCATTCTATTCCATTGAAATCCATTCCATTCCATTCCATTCCATTCCATTCCATTCCATTCCATTCCATTCCATTCCATTCCATTCCGTTCCAATCCATTCCGTTCTACTCGGGTTGATTCCATTCCATTCCATTCCATTCCATTCCATTCCATTCCATTCCATTCCAATCCATTCCATTCTACTCGGGTTGATTCCATTCCAATCCATTCGAATCCATTCCATTCCATTCCATTCCATTCCATTCCATTCCATTCCATTCCATTCCATTCCATTCCATTCCATTCCATTCCATTCCATTCCGTTCTACTCGGGTTCATTCCATTCCTTTCCATTACATTCCATTCAATTCCAATCCATTCCATTCTACTCGGGTTGATTCCATTCCAATCCATTCGAATCCATTCCATTCCCTTCCATTCCATTCCATTCCATTCCATTCCATTCGATTCCATTCCATTCCATTCCGTTCCATTCCATTCCATTCCATTCCATTCCATTCCATTCCGTTCTACTCGTGTTGATTCAACTCTAATGCATACCATTCCATTCCATTCCATTCCATTTCATTCCATTCCATTCCATTCTATTCCATTGAATTCCATTCCATTGAATTCCATTACATTCCACTCCATTCCGATCCATTCCATTCCGTTCTACTCGGGTTGATTCCATTCCATTCCATTCCATTCTATTCCATTCCATTCCATTCGATTCCATTCCATTCCATTCCATTCCATTCCATTCCAATCCATTCCATTCTACTCGGGTTGATTCCCTTCCATTCCATTCGAATCCATTCCATTCCATTCCATTCCATTCCATTCCATTCCATTCCATTCCATTCCATTCCATTCCATTCCATTCCATTCCGTTCCGTTCTACTCGGGTTGATTCCATTCCATTCCATTCCATTCCATTCCATTCCATTCCATTCCATTCCATTCCATTCCATTCCATACGATTCCATTCCATTCCATTCCATTCCATTCCATTCCATTCCATTCCATTCCATTCCATTCCGTTCTACTCTTGTTGATTCCACTCTATTGCATACCATTCCATTCCATTCCATTCCATTTCATTCCATTCCATTACATTCTATTCCATTGAATTCCATTCCATTCCATTCCATTCCATTCCATTCCATTCCATTCCATTCCATTCCATTCCATTCCATTCCATTCCGTTCCATTCCATTCCGTTCTGCTCGGGTTGATTCCATTCCATTCCATTCCATTCCATTCCATTCCATTCCAATCCATTCCATTCTACTCGGGTTGATTCCATTCCAATCCATTCGAATCCATTCCATTCCCTTCCATTCCATTCCATTCCATTCCATTCCATTCCATTCCATTGCATTCCATTCCATTCCATTCGTTTCCATTCCATTCCATTCCATTCCATTCCATTCCATTCCATTCCATTCCAATCCATTCCATTCTACTCGGGTTGATTCCCTACCATTCCATTCGAATCCATTCCATTCCCTTCCATTCCATTCCATTCCATTCCATTCCATTCCATTCCATTCCATTCCATTCCATTCCATTCCATTCCATTCCATTCCGTTCTACTCGGGTTGATTCCATTCCATTCCATTCCATTCCATTCCATTCCATTCCATTCCATACGATTCCATTCCATTCCATTCCATTCCATTCCATTCCATTCCATTCCATTCCATTCCATTCCATTCCATTCCATTCCATTCTACTCGGGTTGATTCCATTCTATTCCATTCCATTCCATTCCATTCCATTCCATTCCATTCCATTCCATTCCATTCCATTCCATTCCATTACATTACATTACATTACATTACGTTACATTACATTACATTCCGTTCTACGTGGGTTGATTCCATTGAGTTCCGTTCCGTTCCATTCCGTCCCGTCCTGTCCCTTCCCGTCCCGTCCCGTCCCGTCCCGTTGTACTTGGGTTGATTCCATTCCATTCCGTTCCGTTCCTTTAAGTTTCGTTCCATTCCGATCCACGCAGATTGATTCAATTAAATTCTGTTCTATTCCATTCCATTCCATTCAATTCAATTCCATTCCATTCCATTCCATTCCATTCCATTCCATTCTACTAGGGTGGATTCCATGCCGTTCCGTTCCGTTCCATTCCGTCCCATCCCGACCCGTCCAGTCCCGTCCCGTCCCGTTCCATCCCGTTCCGTTCTGCTCGGGTTGATTCCGTTCCATTCCGTTCCGTTCCTTTCTGTTCCGTTCCATTCCGTTCCATGCGGGTTGATTCAATTCCATTCTATTACATTGAATTCCATTCCATTCCATTCCATTCCATTCCATTCCATTCCATTCCATTCTACTCGGATTGATTCCATTCCATTCCATTCCATTCCATTCCAGTCAATTCCAATCCATTCCATTCTACTCGGGTTAATTCCATTCCATTCCATTCCATTCCATTCCATTCCATTCCATTCCATTCCATTCCAATCCATTGCACTCCGTTCCATTCCATTCCATTCGATTCCATTTGATTCCATTCCATTCCATTGCGTTCCATTCCATTCCATTCCATTCCATTCCATTCCATTCCCTTCTACTCGGTTTGATTCCATTCCATTCCATTCCATTCCATTCCATTCCATTCCATTCCATTCCATTCCATTAAATTCCATTCCATTCGATTCCATTCCATTCCATTCCGTTCAACTCGGGTTCATTGCATTCCATTTCATTCCATTCCATTCCATTCCATTCCATTCCATTCCATTCCATTCCATTCCAATCCATTCCATTCTACTCGGGTTGATTCCCTTCCATTCCATTCGAATCCATTCCATTCCCTTCCATTCCATTCCATTCCATTCCATTCCATTCCATTCCATTCCATTCCATTCAATTCCATTCCATTCCATTCCATACCATTCCATTCCATTCCATTCCATTCCGTTCTACTCGGATTGATTCCATTCCATTCCATTCCATTCCATTCCATTCCATTCCATTCCATTCCATACGATTCCATTCCATTCCATTCCATTCCATTCCATTCCATTCCATTCCATTCCATTCCATTCCATTCCATTCCATTCCACTCCATTCCATTCTACTCGGGTTGATTCCACTCTATTGCATACCATTCCATTCCATTCCATTCCATTTCATTCCATTCCATTCCATTCTATTCCATTGAATTCCATTCCATTCCATTCCATTCCATTCCATTCCATTCCATTCCATTCCGTTCCATTCCATTCCGGTCTACTCGGGTTGATTCCATTCCATTCCATTCCATTCCATTCCATTCCATTCCATTCCATTCCATTCCATTCCATTCCATTCCATTCCGTTCCATTCCATTCCATTCTACTCGGGTTGATTCCATTCCATTCCATTCCATTCCATTCCATTCCATTCCATTCCAATCCATTCCATTCTACTCGGGTTGATTCCATTCCAATCCATTCGAATCCATTCCATTCCCTTCCATTCCATTCCATTCCATTCCATTCCATTCCATTCCATTCCATTCCATTCCATTCCATTCCATTCCGTTCTACTCGGGTTCATTCCATTCCTTTCCATTCCAATCCATTCAATTCCATTCCATTCCATTCCATTCCATTCCATTCCATTCCATTCCAAACCAATACATTCCATTCTACTCGGGTTGATTCCATTCCATTCCATTCCATTCCATTCCATTCCGTTCTACTCGGGTTGATTCCATTCCATTCCATTCCATTCCATTCCATTCCATTCCATTCCATTCCATTCCATTCCGTTCTACTCGGGTTGATTCCATTCTATTCCATTCCATTCCATTCCATTCCATTCCATTCCATTCCATTCCGTTCCATTCCATTCCGTTCTACTCGGGTTGATTCCACTCCATTCCATTCCATTCCATTCCATTCCATTCCATTCCATTCCATTCCATTCCATTAAATTCCATTCCAAACCAATACATTCCATTCTATTCGGGTTGATTCCATTCCATTCCATTCCATTCCATTAAATTCCATTCCATTCCGTTCTACTCGGGTTGATTCCATTCCATTCCATTCCATTCCATTCCATTCCATTCCATTCCATTCCATTTCATTCCGTTCTACTCGTGTTCATTCCATTCCATTCCATACCCTTCCATTCCATTCCATTCCATTCCATTCAAATCAATTCCATTCGATTCCATTCCATTCCATTCCATTCCATTCCATTCCATTCCATTCCATTCCATTAAATTCCATTCCAAACCAATACATTCCATTCTATTCGGGTTGATTCCATTCCATTCCATTCCATTCCATTAAATTCCATTCCATTCCGTTCTACTCGGGTTGATTCCATTCCATTCCATTCCATTCCATTCCATTCCATTCCAATCCATTCCATTCTACTCGGGTTGATTCCATTCCAATCCATTCGAATCCATTCCATTCCCTTCCATTCCATTCCATTCCATTCCATTCCATTCCATTCCATTGCATTCCATTCCATTCCATTCGTTTCCATTCCATTCCATTCCATTCCATTCCATTCCATTCCATTCCATTCCAATCCATTCCATTCTACTCGGGTTGATTCCCTACCATTCCATTCGAATCCATTCCATTCCCTTCCATTCCATTCCATTCCATTCCATTCCATTCCATTCCATTCCATTCCATTCCATTCCATTCCATTCCATTCCATTCCGTTCTACTCGGGTTGATTCCATTCCATTCCATTCCATTCCATTCCATTCCATTCCATTCCATACGATTCCATTCCATTCCATTCCATTCCATTCCATTCCATTCCATTCCATTCCATTCCATTCCATTCCATTCCATTCTACTCGGGTTGATTCCATTCTATTCCATTCCATTCCATTCCATTCCATTCCATTCCATTCCATTCCATTCCATTCCATTCCATTCCATTACATTACATTACATTACATTACGTTACATTACATTACATTCCGTTCTACGTGGGTTGATTCCATTGAGTTCCGTTCCGTTCCATTCCGTCCCGTCCTGTCCCTTCCCGTCCCGTCCCGTCCCGTCCCGTTGTACTTGGGTTGATTCCATTCCATTCCGTTCCGTTCCTTTAAGTTTCGTTCCATTCCGATCCACGCAGATTGATTCAATTAAATTCTGTTCTATTCCATTCCATTCCATTCAATTCCATTCCATTCCATTCCATTCCATTCCATTCCATTCCATTCTACTAGGGTGGATTCCATGCCGTTCCGTTCCGTTCCATTCCGTCCCATCCCGACCCGTCCAGTCCCGTCCCGTCCCGTTCCATCCCGTTCCGTTCTGCTCGGGTTGATTCCGTTCCATTCCGTTCCGTTCCTTTCTGTTCCGTTCCATTCCGTTCCATGCGGGTTGATTCAATTCCATTCTATTACATTGAATTCCATTCCATTCCATTCCATTCCATTCCATTCCATTCCATTCCACTCGGATTGATTCCATTCCATTCCATTCCATTCCATTCCAGTCAATTCCAATCCATTCCATTCTACTCGGGTTAATTCCATTCCATTCCATTCCATTCCATTCCATTCCATTCCATTCCATTCCATTCCAATCCATTGCACTCCGTTCCATTCCATTCCATTCGATTCCATTTGATTCCATTCCATTCCATTGCGTTCCATTCCATTCCATTCCATTCCATTCCATTCCATTCCCTTCTACTCGGTTTGATTCCATTCCATTCCATTCCATTCCATTCCATTCCATTCCATTCCATTCCATTCCATTAAATTCCATTCCATTCGATTCCATTCCATTCCATTCCGTTCAACTCGGGTTCATTGCATTCCATTTCATTCCATTCCATTCCATTCCATTCCATTCCATTCCATTCCATTCCATTCCAATCCATTCCATTCTACTCGGGTTGATTCCCTTCCATTCCATTCGAATCCATTCCATTCCCTTCCATTCCATTCCATTCCATTCCATTCCATTCCATTCCATTCCATTCCATTCAATTCCATTCCATTCCATTCCATACCATTCCATTCCATTCCATTCCATTCCGTTCTACTCGGATTGATTCCATTCCATTCCATTCCATTCCATTCCATTCCATTCCATTCCATTCCATACGATTCCATTCCATTCCATTCCATTCCATTCCATTCCATTCCATTCCATTCCATTCCATTCCATTCCATTCCATTCCACTCCATTCCATTCTACTCGGGTTGATTCCACTCTATTGCATACCATTCCATTCCATTCCATTCCATTTCATTCCATTCCATTCCATTCTATTCCATTGAATTCCATTCCATTCCATTCCATTCCATTCCATTCCATTCCATTCCATTCCGTTCCATTCCATTCCGGTCTACTCGGGTTGATTCCATTCCATTCCATTCCATTCCATTCCATTCCATTCCATTCCATTCCATTCCATTCCATTCCATTCCATTCCGTTCCATTCCATTCCATTCTACTCGGGTTGATTCCATTCCATTCCATTCCATTCCATTCCATTCCATTCCATTCCAATCCATTCCATTCTACTCGGGTTGATTCCATTCCAATCCATTCGAATCCATTCCATTCCCTTCCATTCCATTCCATTCCATTCCATTCCATTCCATTCCATTCCATTCCATTCCATTCCATTCCGTTCTACTCGGGTTCATTCCATTCCTTTCCATTCCAATCCATTCAATTCCATTCCATTCCATTCCATTCCATTCCATTCCATTCCATTCCAAACCAATACATTCCATTCTACTCGGGTTGATTCCATTCCATTCCATTCCATTCCATTCCATTCCGTTCTACTCGGGTTGATTCCATTCCATTCCATTCCATTCCATTCCATTCCATTCCATTCCATTCCATTCCATTCCGTTCTACTCGGGTTGATTCCATTCTATTCCATTCCATTCCATTCCATTCCATTCCATTCCATTCCATTCCGTTCCATTCCATTCCGTTCTACTCGGGTTGATTCCACTCCATTCCATTCCATTCCATTCCATTCCATTCCATTCCATTCCATTCCATTCCATTAAATTCCATTCCAAACCAATACATTCCATTCTATTCGGGTTGATTCCATTCCATTCCATTCCATTCCATTAAATTCCATTCCATTCCGTTCTACTCGGGTTGATTCCATTCCATTCCATTCCATTCCATTCCATTCCATTCCATTCCATTCCATTCCATTTCATTCCGTTCTACTCGTGTTCATTCCATTCCATTCCATACCCTTCCATTCCATTCCATTCCATTCCATTCAAATCAATTCCATTCGATTCCATTCCATTCCATTCCATTCCATTCCATTCCATTCCATTCCATTCCATACCGTTCTACTCGGGTTCATTCCATTCCATTCCATTCCGTTCCGTTCCGTTCCATTCCATTCCATTCCATTCCATTCCATTCCATTCCATTCCTTTGCATTCCAATCCATTCCATTCGACTCGGGTTGATTCCATTCCAATCCATTCGAATCCATTCCATTCCCTTCCATTCCATTCCATTCCATTCCATTCCATTCCATTCCATTCCATTCCGTTCTACTCGGGTTCATTCCATTCCTTTCCATTCCATTCCATTCAATTCCATTCCATTCCATTCCATTCCATTCCATTCCATTCCATTCCATTCCATTCCATTCCATTCCATTCCATTCCAAACCAATACATTCCATTCTACTCGGGTTGATTCCATTCCATTCCATTCCATTCCATTAAATTCCATTCCACTCCGTTCTACTCGGGTTGATTCCATTCTATTCCATTCCATTCCATTCGATTCCATTCGATTCCATTCCATTCCATTCCATTCCGTTCTACTCGGGTTCATTCCATTCCATTCCATTCCCTTCCATTCCATTCCATTCCGTTCTACTCGGGTTGATTCCATTCCATTCCATTCCATTCCATTCCATTCGATTTCATTCCATTAAATTCCATTCTATTCCATTGAATTCCATTCCATTCCATTCCATTCCATTCCGTTCCATTCCATTCCATTCTGCTCGGGTTGATTCCATTCCATTCCATTCCATTCCATTCCATTCCATTCCATTCCATTCCATTCCAATCCATTCCATTCTACTCGGGTTGATTCCATTCCAATCCTTCGAATCCATTCCATTCCCTTCCATTCCATTCCATTCCATTCCATTCCGTTCTACTCGGGTTCATTCCATTCCTTTCCATTCCAATCCATTCAATTCCATTCCATTCCATTCCATTCCATTCCATTCCATTCCATTCCATTCCATTCCATTCCATTCCATTCCAAACCAATACATTCCTTTCTACTCGGGTTGATTCCATTCCATTCCATTAAATTCCATTCCATTCTGTTCTACTCGGGTTGATTCCATTCCATTCCATTCCATTCTATTCCATTCCATTCCATTCCATTCCATTCCATTCCATTCCATTCCATTCCATACGATTCCATTCCATTCCATTCCATTCCATTCCATTCCATTCCATTCCATTCCATTCCATTCCATTCTACTCGGGTTGATTCCACTCTATTGCATACCATTCCATTCCATTCCATTCCATTCCATTTCATTCCATTCCATTCCATTCTATTCCATTGAATTCCATTCCATTCCATTCCATTCCATTCCATTCCATTCCATTCCATTCCATTCCATTCCGTTCCATTACATTCCGTTCTACTCGGTTTGATTCCATTCCATTCCATTCCATTCCATTCCATTCCATTCCATTCCATTCCATTCCATTCCATTCCATTCCATTCCGTTCCATTCCATTCCATTCTACTCGGGTTGATTCCATTCCATTCCATTCCATTCCATTCCATTCCATTCCATTCCAATCCATTCCATTCTACTCGGGTTGATTCCATTCCAATCCATTCGAATCCATTCCATTCCCTTCCATTCCATTCCATTCCATTCCATTCCATTCCATTCCATTCGATTCCATTCCATTCCGTTCTACTCGGGTTCATTCCATTCCTTTCCATTCCAATCCATTCAATTCCATTCCATTCCATTCCATTCCATTCCATTCCATTCCATTCCATTCCATTCCATTCCAAACCAATACATTCCATTCTACTCGGGTTGATTCCAATCCATTCCATTCCATTCCATTCCATTCCATTCCATTCCGTTCTACTCGGGTTGATTCCATTCTATTCCATTCCATTCCATTCGATTCCATTCGATTCCATTCCATTCCATTCCATTCCGTTCTACTCGGGTTCATTCCATTCCATTCCATTCCCTTCAATTCCATTCCATTCCGTTCTACTCGGGTTGATTCCATTCCATTCCATTCCATTCCATTCCATTCCATTCGATTTCATTCCATTAAATTCCATTCTATTCCATTGAATTCCATTCCATTCCATTCCATTCCATTCCGTTCCATTCCATTCCATTCTGCTCGGGTTGATTCCATTCCATTCCATTCCATTCCATTCCATTCCATTCCATTCCATTCCATTCCTTTCCAATCAATTCCATTCTACTCGGGTTGATTCCATTCCAATCCATTCGAATCCATTCCATTTCCTTCCATTCCATTCCATTCCATTCCATTCCGTTCTACTCGGTTTCATTCCATTCCTTTCCATTCCAATCCATTCAATTCCATTCCATTCCATTCCATTCCATTCCATTCCATTCCATTCCATTCCAAACCAATACATTCCTTTCTACTCGGGTTGATTCCATTCCATTCCATTAAATTCCATTCCATTCTGTTCTACTCGGGTTGATTCCATTCCATTCCATTCCATTCTATTCCATTCCATTCCATTCCATTCCATTCCATTCCATTCCATTCCATTCCATTCCATTCCATACGATTCCATTCCATTCCATTCCATTCCATTCCATTCCATTCCATTCCATTCCATTCCATTCTACTCGGGTTGATTCCACTCTATTGCATACCATTCCATTCCATTCCATTCCATTCCATTCCATTCCATTCCATTCCATTCTATTCCATTGAATTCCATTGAATTCCATTCCATTCCATTCCATTCCATTCCATTCCATTCCATTCCGTTCCATTACATTCCGTTCTACTCGGGTTGATTCCATTCCATTCCATTCCATTCCATTCCATTCCATTCCATTCCATTCCATTCCATTCCATTCCATTCCATTCCATTCCGTTCCATTCCATTCCATTCTACTCGGGTTGATTCCATTCCATTCCATTCCATTCCATTCCATTCCATTCCATTCCATTCCAATCCATTCCATTCTACTCGGGTTGATTCCATTCCAATCCATTCGAATCCATTCCATTCCCTTCCATTCCATTCCATTCCATTCCATTCCATTCCATTCCATTCGATTCCATTCCATTCCGTTCTACTCGGGTTCATTCCATTCCTTTCCATTCCAATCCATTCAATTCCATTCCATTCCATTCCATTCCATTCCATTCCATTCCATTCCATTCCATTCCATTCCATTCCAAACCAATACATTCCATTCTACTCGGGTTGATTCCAATCCATTCCATTCCATTCCATTCCATTCCATTCCATTCCGTTCTACTCGGGTTGATTCCATTCCATTCCATTCCATTCCATTCCATTCCATTCCATTCCATTCCATTCCATTCCATTCCATTCCATTCCATTCCATTCCATTAAAAACCAATACATTCCATTCTACTCGGTTTGATTCCATTCCATTCCATTCCATTCCATTAAATTCCATTCCACTCCGTTCTACTCGGGTTGATTCCATTCTATTCCATTCCATTCCATTCGATTCCATTCGTTTCCATTCCATTCCATTCCATTCCGTTCTACTCGGGTTCATTCCATTCCATTCCATTCCCTTCCATTCCATTCCATTCCGTTCTACTCGGGTTGATTCCACTCTATTGCATACCATTCCATTCCATTCTATTCGATTTCATTCCATTAAATTCCATTCTATTCCATTGAATTCCATTCCATTCCATTCCATTCCATTCCGTTCCATTCCATTCCATTCTGCTCGGGTTGATTCCATTCCATTCCATTCCATTCCATTCCATTCCATTCCATTCCATTCCATTCCATTCCATTCCATTCAAATCCATTCCATTCTACTCGGGTTGATTCCATTCCAATCCATTCGAATCCATTCCATTCCCTTCCATTCCATTCCATTCCATTCCATTCCGTTCTACTCGGGTTCATTCCATTCCTTTCCATTCCAATCCATTCAATTCCATTCCATTCAATTCCATTCCATTCGATTCCATTCCATTCCAATCCATTCCATTCCATTCCATTCCATTCCATTCCATTCCATTCCATTCCATTCCATTCCATTCCATTCCATTCCGTTCTACTTGTGTTCATTCCATTCCATTCCGTTCCGTTCCGTTCCGTTCCGTTCCGTTCCGTTCCGTTCCATTCCATTAAATTCCATTCCATTCCATTCGCTTCTACTCGGGTTAATTCCATTCTATTCCATTCCATTCCATTCCATTCCATTCGATTCCATTCAATTCCATTCCATTCCATTCCATTCCATTCCGTTCTACACGGGTTGAATCCATTCCGTTCCTTTCCATTCCGTTCCGTTCCATTCCGTTCAGTTCTACTCTGGTTGATTCCATTCTGTTCCATTCCATTCCATTCCATTCCATTCCATTCCATTCCATTACATTACATTACTTTACATTACATTACATTACATAACGTTACATTACATTACATTCCGTTCTACGTGGGTTGATTCCATTGAGTTCCGTTCCGTTCCATTCCGTCCCGTCCTGTCCCTTCCCGTCCCGTCCCGTCCCGTGCCGTTGTACTTGGGTTGATTCCATTCCATTCCGTTCCGTTCCTTTAAGTTCCGCTCCATTCCGATCCACGCAGATTGATTCAATTCCATTCTGTTCTATTCCATTCCATTCCATTCAATTCAATTCCATTCCATTCCATTCCATTCCATTCCATTCTACTCGGGTTGATTCCATGCCGTTCCGTTCCGTTCCATTCCGTCCCATCCCGACCCGTCCCGTCCCGTCCCGTCCCGTTCCATCCCGTTCCGTTCTGCTCGGGTTGTTTCCGTTCCATTCCGTTCCGTTCCTTTCTGTTCCGTTCCATTCCGTTCCATGCGGGTTGATTCAATTCCATTCTATTACATTGAATTCCATTCCATTCCATTCCATTCCATTCCATTCCATTGTACTCGGATTGATTCCATTCCATTCCATTGCATTCCATTCCAGTCCATTCCAATCCATTCCATTCTACTCGGCTTGATTCCATTCCATTCCATTCCATTCCATTCCATTCCATTCCATTCCATTGCATTCCATTGCATTCCATTCCATTCGATTCCATTCGATTCCATTCGATTCCATTCCATTCCATTCCATTCCAATCCATTCCATTCTACTCGGGTTGATTCCATTCCAATCCATTCGAATCCATTCCATTCCCTTCCATTCCATTCCATTCCATTCCATTCCATTCCATTCCATTCCATTCCGTTCTACTCGGGTTCATTCCATTCCTTTCCATTCCATTCCATTCCATTCCATTCCATTCCATTCCATTCCATTCCATTCCATTCCATTCCAAACCAATACATTCCATTCTACTCGGGTTGATTCCATTCCATTCCATTCCATTCCATTCCATTCCATTCCATTCCATTCCATTCCATTCCATTCCATTCCATTCCATTCCATTCCATTCGATTCCATTCCATTCCATTCCATTCCATTCTATTCCATTCCATTCCATTGCATTCCATTCCATTCCATTCTACTCGGGTTCGTTGCATTCCATTCCATTCCATTCCATTCCATTCCATTCCATTCCATTCCATACCATTCCATTCCATTCCATTCCATTCCATTCCATTCCGTTCTACTCGGGTTGATTCCATCCCATTCCATTCCATTCCATTCCATTCCATTCCATTCCATTCCATTCCATTCCATTCCATACGATTCCATTCCATTCCATTCCATTCCATTCCATTCCATTCCATTCCGTTCTACTCGGGTTGATTCCACTCTAATGCATAACATTCCATTCCATTCCATTCCATTTCATTCCATTCCATTCCATTCTATTCCTTTGAATTCCATTCCATTGAATTCCATTCCATTCCACTCCATTCCGTTCCATTCCATTCCGTTCTACTCGGGTTGATTCCATTCCATTCCATTCCATTCCATTCCATTCCATTCCATTCCATTCCATTCCATTCCATTCCATTCCATTCGATTCCATTCCATTCCATTCCATTCCATTCCATTCTATTCCATTCCATTCCATTCCATTCCATTCCATTCCATTCCATTCCATTCCATTCCATTCCATTCCATTCCATTACATTACATTACATTACATTACATTACATTACGTTACATTACATTACATTCCGTTCTACGCGGGTTGATTCCATTGAGTTCCGTTCCGTTCCATTCCGTCCCCTCCTGTCCCTTCCCGTCCCGTCCCGTCCCGTGCCGTTGTACTTGGGTTGATTCCATTCCATTCCGTTCCGTTCCTTTAAGTTCCGTTCCATTCCGATCCACGCAGATTGATTCAATTCCATTCTGTTCTATTCCATTCCATTCCATTCCATTCCATTCCATTCCATTCCATTGCATTCCATTCCATTCCATTCCATTCCATTCCATTCCATTCCATTCCATTCTACTCGGGTTGATTCTATGCCGTTCCGTTCCGTTCCATTCCGTCCCATCGCGACCCGTCCCGTCCCGTCCCGTCCCGTTCCATCCCGTTCCGTTCTGCTCGGGTTGATTCCGTTCCATTCCGTTCCGTTCCTTTCTGCTCCGTTCCTTTCCATTCCATGCGGGTTGATTCAATTCCATTCTATTACATTGAATTCCATTCCATTCCATTCCATTCCATTCCATTCCATTCTACTCGGATTGATTCCATTCCATTCCATTCCATTCCATTCCAGTCCATTCCAATCCATTCCATTCTACTCGGGTTGATTCTATTCCATTCCATTCCATTCCATTCCATTCCATTCCATTCCATTCCGTTCTACTCGGGTTCATTCCATTCCATTCCATTCCCTTCCATTCCATTCCATTCCGTTCTACTCGGGTTGATTCCACTCTATTGCATACCATTCCATTCCATTCCATTCCATTTCATTCCATTCCATTCCATTCTATTCTATTGAATTCCATTCCATTCCATTCCATTCCATTCCATTCCATTCCATTCCGTTCCATTCCATTCCGTTCTACTCGGGTTGATTCCATTCCATTCCATTCCATTCCATTCCATTCCATTCCATTCCAATCCATTCCATTCTACTCGGGTTGATTCCATTCCAATCCATTCGAATCCATTCCAATCCCTTCCATTCCATTCCATTCCATTCCATTCCATTCCATTCCATTCCATTCCATTCCATTCCATTCGGTTCTACTCGGGTTCATTCCATTCCTTTCCATTCCATTCCATTCAATTCCATTCCATTCCATTCCATTCCATTCCATTCCATTCCATTCCATTCCATTCCATTCCGTTCTACTCGGGTTGATTCCACTCTATTGCATACCATTCCATTCCATTCCATTCCATTTCATTCCATTCCATTCCATTCTATTCCATTGAAATCCATTCCATTCCATTCCATTCCATTCCATTCCATTCCATTCCATTCCGTTCCAATCCATTCCGTTCTACTCGGGTTGATTCCATTCCATTCCATTCCATTCCATTCCATTCCATTCCATTCCATTCCATTCCAATCCATTCCATTCTACTCGGGTTGATTCCATTCCAATCCATTCGAATCCATTCCATTCCCTTCCATTCCATTCCATTCCATTCCATTCCATTCCATTCCATTCGATTCCATTCCATTCCATTCCATTCCATTCCATTCCATTCCATTCCATTCCATTCCATTCCATTCCATTCCATTCCGTTGTACTCGGGTTCATTCCATTCCTTTCCATTACATTCCATTCAATTCCAATCCATTCCATTCTACTCGGGTTGATTCCATTCCAATCCATTCGAATCCATTCCATTCCATTCCATTCCATTCCATTCCATTCCATTCCATTCCATTCCATTCCATTCCATTCCATTCCATTCCATTCCTTTCCATTCCATTCCATTCCATTCCATTCCATTCCATTCCATTCCATTCCATTCCATTCCATTCCATTCCATTCCATTCCGTTCTACTCGTGTTGATTCCATTCTATTCCATTCCATTCCATTCGATTCCATTCGATTCCATTCCATTCCATTTCATTCCGTTCTACTCGGGTTCATTCCATTCCATTCCATTCCCTTCCATTCCATTTCACTCCATTCCATTCAATTCCATTCCATTCGATTCCATTCCATTCCAATCCATTCCATTCCATTCCATTCCATTCCATTCCATTCCGTTCTACTTGGGTTCATTCCATTCCATTGCATTCCATTCCATTCGCTTCTACTCGGGTTGATTCCATTCTATTCCATTCCATTCCATTCCATTCCATTCCATTCGATTCCATTCCATTCCATTCCATTCCATTCCATTCAATTCCATTCCATTCCATTCCGTTCTACAAGGGTTGAGTCCATTCCGTTCCATTCCATTCCATTCCGTTCCATTCCGTTCAGTTCTACTCTGGTTGATTCCATTCTGTTCCATTCCATTCCATTCCATTCCATTCCATTCCATTACATTACATTACATTACATTACATTACATTACGTTACATTACATTACATTCCGTTCTACGTGGGTTGATTCCATTGAGTTCCGTTCCGTTCCATTCCGTCCCGTCCTGTCCCTTCCCGTCCCGTCCCGTCCCGTTCCGTTGTACTTGGGTTGATTCCATTCCATTCCGTTCCGTTCCTTTAAGTTCCGTTCCATTCCGATCCACGCAGATTGATTCAATTCCATTCTGTACTATTCCATTCCATTCCATTCAATTCAATTCCATTCCATTCCATTCCATTCCATTCCATTCCATTCCATTCCATTCCATTCCATTCCATTCCATTCCATTCCATTATACTCGGATTGATTCCATGCCGTTCCGTTCCGTTCCATTCCGTTCCATCCCGTCCCGTCCTGTCCCGTTCCATCCCGTTCCGTTCTGATCGGGTTGATTCCGTTCCATTCCGTTCCGTTCCTTTCTGTTCCGTTCCATTCCGTTCCATGCGGGTTGATTCAATTCCATTCTATTACATTGAATTCCATTCCATTCCATTCCATTCCATTCCATTCTACTAGGATTGATTCCATTCCATTCCATTCCATTCCATTCCATTCCAGTCCATTCCAATCCATTCCATTATACTCGGCTTGATTCCATTCCATTCCATTCCATTCCATTCCATTCCATTGCATTCCATTCCATTCCATTCCATTCCATTGCATTCCATTCCATTCGATTCCATTCGATTCCATTCTATTCCATTCCATTCCATTCCGTTCCATTCCATTCCGTTCTACTCGGGTTGATTCCATTCCATTCCATTCCATTCCATTCCATTCCATTCCATTCCATTCCATTCCATTCCAATCCATTCCATTCTACTCGGGTTGATTCCATTCCAATCCATTCGAATCCATTCCATTCCCTTCCATTCCATTGCATTCCATTCCATTCCATTCCATTTCATTCCATTCCGTTCTACTCGGGTTCATTCCGTTCCTTTCCATTCCATTCCATTCAATTCCATTCCATTCCATTCCATTCCATTCCATTCCATTCCATTCCATTCCATTCCAGACCAATACATTCCACTCTACTCGGGTTGATTCCATTCCATTCCATTCCATTCCATTAAATTCCATTCCATTCCGTTCTACTCGGGTTGATTCCATTCCATTCCATTCCATTCCATTCCATTCCATTCCATTCCATTCCGTTCTACTCGGGTTGATTCCATTCTATTCCATTCCATTCCATTCGATTCCATTCGATTCCATTCCATTCCATTCCATTCCGTTCTACTCGGGTTCATTCCATTCCATTCCATTCCCTTCCATTCCATTCCATTCCATTCCATTCCATTCCATTCCATTCCATTCAATTCCGTTCCATTCCATTCCATTCCATTCCGTTCTATTCCGGTTCACTCCATTCCATTCCATTCCATTCCATTCCATTCCATTCCATTCCATTCCATTCCATTCGATTAAATTCCATTCCATTCCATTCCATTCCATTCCATTCCATTCCGTTCTACTCGGGTTGATTCCACTCTATTGCATACCATTCCATTCCATTCCATTCCATTTCATTCCATTCCATTCCATTCTATTCCATTGAAATACATTCCATTCCATTCCATTCCATTCCATTCCATTCCATTCCATTCCATTCCGTTCCATTCCATTCCGTTATACTCGGGTTGATTCCCTTTCATTCCATTCCATTCCATTCCATTCCATTCCATTCCATACCATTCCAATCCATTCCATTCTACTCGGGTTGATTCCATTCCAATCCATTCGAATCCATTCCATTCCCTTCCATTCCATTCCATTCCTTTCCATTCCATTCCATTCCATTCCATTCCATTCCATTCCATTCCATTCGATTCCATTCCATTCCATTCCATTCCATTCCATTCCATTCCATTCCATTCCATTCCATTCCATTCCGTTCTACTCGGGTTCATTCCATTCCTTTCCATTCCATTCCATTCCATTCCATTCCAAATCAATACATTCCATTCTACTCAGGTTGATTCCATTCCATTCCACTCCATTCCATTAAATTCCATTCCATTCCGGTCTACTTGGTTTGATTCCATTCCATTCCATTCCATTCCTTTCCATTCCATTCCATTCCATTCCATTCCATTCCATTCCATTCCATTCCATTCCATTCCATTCCGTTCTACTCGGGTTGATTCCATTCTATTCCATTCCATTCCATTCGATTCCATTCGATTCCATGCCATTCCATTTCATTCCGTTCTACTCAGGTTCATAACATTCCATTCCATTCCCTTCCATTCCATTCCATTCCATTCCATTCCATTCCATTCCATTCCATTCCATTCCATTATACTCGGGTTGATTCCATGCCGTTCCGTTCCGTTCCATTCCGTTCCATCCCGTCCCGTCCTGTCCCGTTCCATCCCGTTCCGTTAAGATCGGGTTGATTCCGTTCCATTCCGTTCCGTTCCTTTCTGTTCCGTTCCATTCCGTTCCATGCGGGTTGATTCAATTCCATTCTATTACATTGAATTCCATTCCATTCCATTCCATTCCATTCCATTCTACTAGGATTGATTCCATTCCATTCCATTCCATTCCATTCCATTCCAGTCCATTCCAATCCATTCCATTATACTCGGCTTGATTCCATTCCATTCCATTCCATTCCATTCCATTCCATTGCATTCCATTCCATTCCATTCCATTCCATTGCATTCCATTCCATTCGATTCCATTCGATTCCATTCTATTCCATTCCATTCCATTCCGTTCCATTCCATTCCGTTCTACTCGGGTTGATTCCATTCCATTCCATTCCATTCCATTCCATTCCATTCCATTCCATTCCATTCCAATCCATTCCATTCTACTCGGGTTGATTCCATTCCAATCCATTCGAATCCATTCCATTCCCTTCCATTCCATTGCATTCCATTCCATTCCATTCCATTTCATTCCATTCCGTTCTACTCGGGTTCATTCCATTCCTTTCCATTCCATTCCATTCAATTCCATTCCATTCCATTCCATTCCATTCCATTCCATTCCATTCCATTCCAGACCAATACGTTCCACTCTACTCGGTTTGATTCCATTCCATTCCATTCCATTCCATTAAATTCCATTCCATTCCGTTCTACTCGGGTTGATTCCATTCCATTCCATTCCATTCCATTCCATTCCATTCCATTCCATTCCATTCCATTCCATTCCGTTCTACTCGGGTTGATTCCATTCTATTCCATTCCATTCCATTCGATTCCATTCGATTCCATTCCATTCCATTCCATTCCGTTCTACTCGGGTTCATTCCATTCCATTCCATTCCCTTCCATTCCATTCCATTCCATTCCATTCCATTCCATTCCATTCCATTCCATTCAATTCCGTTCCATTCCATTCCATTCCATTCCGTTCTATTCCGGTTCACTCCATTCCATTCCATTCCATTCCATTCCATTCCATTCCATTCCATTCCATTCCATTCGATTAAATTCCATTCCATTCCATTCCATTCCATTCCATTCCATTCCATTCCATTCCGTTCTACTCGGGTTGATTCCACTCTATTGCATACCATTCCATTCCATTCCATTCCATTTCATTCCATTCCATTCCATTCTATTCCATTGAAATACATTCCATTCCATTCCATTCCATTCCATTCCATTCCATTCCATTCCATTCCATTCCATTCCGTTCCATTCCATTCCGTTATACTCGGGTTGATTCCCTTTCATTCCATTCCATTCCATTCCATTCCATTCCATACCATTCCAATCCATTCCATTCTACTCGGGTTGATTCCATTCCAATCCATTCGAATCCATTCCATTCCCTTCCATTCCATTCCATTCCTTTCCATTCCATTCCATTCCATTCCATTCCATTCCATTCCATTCCATTCCATTCCATTCCGTTCTACTCGGGTTCATTCCATTCCTTTCCATTCCATTCCATTCCATTCCATTCCAAATCAATACATTCCATTCTACTCAGGTTGATTCCATTCCATTCCACTCCATTCCATTAAATTCCATTCCATTCCGGTCTACTTGGTTTGATTCCATTCCATTCCATTCCATTCCTTTCCATTCCATTCCATTCCATTCCATTCCATTCCATTCCATTCCATTCCATTCCATTCCGTTCTACTCGGGTTGATTCCATTCTATTCCATTCCATTCCATTCGATTCCATTCGATTCCATGCCATTCCATTTCATTCCGTTCTACTCAGGTTCATAACATTCCATTCCATTCCCTTCCATTCCATTTCATTCCATTCCATTCAATTCCATTCCATTCGATTCCATTCCATTCCAATCCATTCCATTCCATTCCATTCCATTCCGTTCTACTTGGGTTCATTCCATTCCATTCCGTTCCGTTCCGTTCCGTTCCGTTCCGTTCCGTTCCGTTCCGTTCCGTTCCGTTCCATTCCATTCCATTCCATTCCATTCCATTCCATTCGCTTCTACTCGGGTTAATTCCATTCTATTCCATTCCATTCCATTCGATTCCATTCGATTCCATTCAATTCCATTCCATTCCATTCCATTCCATTCCGTTCTACACGGGTTGAATCCATTCCGTTCCTTTCCATTCCGTTCCGTTCCATTCCGTTCAGTTCTACTCTGGTTGATTCCATTCCGTTCCATTCCATTCCATTCCATTCCATTCCATTCCATTCCATTCCATTCCATTCCATTCCATTCCATTCCATTCCATTCCATTCCGTTCTACTCGGGTTGATTCCATTCTATTCCATTCCATTCCATTCGATTCCATTCGATTCCATTCCATTCCATTTCATTCCATTCTATTCGGGTTCATTCCATTCCATTCCATTCCCTTCCATTCCATTTCATTCCATTCCATTCAATTCCATTCCATTCGATTCCATTCCATTCCAATCCATTCCATTCCATTCCATTCCATTCCATTCCATTCCATTCCATTCCATTCCGTTCTACTTGGGTTCATTCCATTCCATTCCATTCCGTTCCGTTCCGTTCCGTTCCGTTCCGTTCCATTCCATTCCATTCCATTCCATTCATTTCGCTTCTACTCGGGTTGATTCCATTCTATTCCATTCCATTCCATTCGATTCCATTCGACTGCATTCCATTCCAAACCATTCCATTCCATTCCATTCCGTTCTACACGGGTTGAATCCATTCCGTTCCTTTCCATTCCGTTCCGTTCCATTCCGTTCAGTTCTACTCTGTTTGATTCCATTCTGTTCCATTCCATTCCATTCCATTCCATTCCATTCCATTCCATTACATTACATTACTTTACATTACATTACATTACATAACGTTACATTACATTACATTCCGTTCTACGTGGGTTGATTCCATTGAGTTTCGTTCCGTTCCATTCCGTCCCGTCCTGTCCCTTCCCGTCCCGTCCCGTCCCGTGCCGTTGTACTTGGGTTGATTCCATTCCATTCCGTTCCGTTCCTTTAAGTTCCGTTCCATTCCGATCCACGCAGATTGATTCAATTCCATTCTGTTCTATTCCATTCCATTCCATTCAATTCAATTCCATTCCATTCCATTCCATTCCATTCCATTCTACTCGGGTTGATTCCATGCCGTTCCGTTCCGTTCCATTCCGTCCCATCCCGACCCGTCCCGTCCCGTCCCGTCCCGTTCCATCCCGTTCCGTTCTGCTCGGGTTGTTTCCGTTCCATTCCGTTCCGTTCCTTTCTGTTCCGTTCCATTCCGTTCCATGCGGGTTGATTCAATTCCATTCTATTACATTGAATTCCATTCCATTCCATTCCATTCCATTCCATTCTACTCGGATTGATTCCATTCCATTCCATTGCATTCCATTCCAGTCCATTCCAATCCATTCCATTCTACTCGGCTTGATTCCATTCCATTCCATTCCATTCCATTCCATTCCATTCCATTCCATTCCATTCCATTCCATTCCATTGCATTCCATTCCATTCCATTCCATTCCATTCCATTCGATTCCATTCGATTCCATTCCATTCCATTCCATTCCAATCCATTCCATTCTACTCGGGTTGATTCCATTCCAATCCATTCGAATCCATTCCATTCCCTTCCATTCCATTCCATTCCATTCCATTCCATTCCATTCCATTTCGTTCTACTCGGGTTCATTCCATTCCTTTCCATTCCATTCCATTGAATTCCATTCCATTCCATTCCATTCCATTCCATTCCATTCCATTCCATTCCAAACCAATACATTCCATTCTACTCGGGTTGATTCCATTCCATTCCATTCCATTCCATTCCATTGCATTCCATTCCATTCCGTTCTACTCGGGTTCGTTGCATTCCATTCCATTCCATTCCATTCCATTCCATTCCATTCCATACCATTCCATTCCATTCCATTCCATTCCATTCCATTCCGTTCTACTCGGGTTGATTCCATTCCATTCCATTCCATTCCATTCCATTCCATTCCATTCCATTCCATTCCATTCCATTCCATTCCATACGATTCCATTCCATTCCATTCCATTCCATTCCATTGCATTCCGTTCTACTCGGGTTGATTCCACTCTAATGCATAACATTCCATTCCATTCCATTCCATTTCATTCCATTCCATTCCATTCTATTCCTTTGAATTCCATTCCATTGAATTCCATTCCATTCCACTCCATTCCGTTCCATTCCATTCCGTTCTACTCGGGTTGATTCCATTCCATTCCATTCCATTCCATTCCATTCCATTCCATTCCATTCCATTCCATTCCATTCCATTCGATTCCATTCCATTCAATTCCGTTCCATTCCATTCCATTCCATTCCATTCCATTCCATTCCGTTCTACTCGGGTTGATTCCACTCTAATGCATACCATTCCATTCCATTCCATTCCATTTCATTCCATTCCATTCCATTCTATTCCATTGAATTCCATTCCATTGAATTCCATTACATTCCACTCCATTCCGTTCCATTCCATTCCGTTCTACTCGGGTTGATTCCATTCCATTCCATTCCATTCTATTCCATTCCATTCCATTCGATTCCATTCCATTCCATTCCATTCCATTCCATTCCATTCCAATCCATTCCATTCTACTCGGGTTGATTCCCTTCCATTCCATTCGAATCCATTCCATTCCATTCCATTCCATTCCATTCCATTCCATTCCATTCCATTCCATTCCATTCCATTCGATTCCATTCCATTCCATTCGATTCCATTCGATTCCATTCAATTCCATTCCATTCCATTCCATTCCATTCCGTTCTACACGGGTTGAATCCATTCCGTTCCTTTCCATTCCGTTCCGTTCCATTCCGTTCAGTTCTACTCTGGTTGATTCCATTCCGTTCCATTCCATTCCATTCCATTCCATTCCATTCCATTCCATTCCATTCCATTCCATTCCATTCCATTCCATTCCATTCCATTCCGTTCTACTCGGGTTGATTCCATTCTATTCCATTCCATTCCATTCGATTCCATTCGATTCCATTCCATTCCATTTCATTCCATTCTACTCGGGTTCATTCCATTCCATTCCATTCCCTTCCATTCCATTTCATTCCATTCCATTCAATTCCATTCCATTCCATTCCATTCCATTCCATTCCGTTCTACTTGGGTTCATTCCATTCCATTCCATTCCGTTCCGTTCCGTTCCGTTCCGTTCCGTTCCATTCCATTCCATTCCATTCCATTCATTTCGCTTCTACTCGGGTTGATTCCATTCTATTCCATTCCATTCCATTCGATTCCATTCGACTGCATTCCATTCCAAACCATTCCATTCCATTCCATTCCGTTCTACACGGGTTGAATCCATTCCGTTCCTTTCCATTCCGTTCCGTTCCATTCCGTTCAGTTCTACTCTGTTTGATTCCATTCTGTTCCATTCCATTCCATTCCATTCCATTCCATTCCATTCCATTCCATTACATTACATTACTTTACATTACATTACATTACATAACGTTACATTACATTACATTCCGTTCTACGTGGGTTGATTCCATTGAGTTTCGTTCCGTTCCATTCCGTCCCGTCCTGTCCCTTCCCGTCCCGTCCCGTCCCGTGCCGTTGTACTTGGGTTGATTCCATTCCATTCCGTTCCGTTCCTTTAAGTTCCGTTCCATTCCGATCCACGCAGATTGATTCAATTCCATTCTGTTCTATTCCATTCCATTCCATTCAATTCAATTCCATTCCATTCCATTCCATTCCATTCCATTCTACTCGGGTTGATTCCATGCCGTTCCGTTCCGTTCCATTCCGTCCCATCCCGACCCGTCCCGTCCCGTCCCGTCCCGTTGCATCCCGTTCCGTTCTGCTCGGGTTGTTTCCGTTCCATTCCGTTCCGTTCCTTTCTGTTCCGTTCCATTCCGTTCCATGCGGGTTGATTCAATTCCATTCTATTACATTGAATTCCATTCCATTCCATTCCATTCCATTCCATTCTACTCGGATTGATTCCATTCCATTCCATTGCATTCCATTCCAGTCCATTCCAATCCATTCCATTCTACTCGGCTTGATTCCATTCCATTCCATTCCATTCCATTCCATTCCATTCCATTCCATTCCATTCCATTCCATTCCATTCCATTCCATTCCATTGCATTCCATTCCATTCCATTCCATTCCATTCCATTCGATTCCATTCGATTCCATTCCATTCCATTCCATTCCAATCCATTCCATTCTACTCGGGTTGATTCCATTCCAATCCATTCGAATCCATTCCATTCCCTTCCATTCCATTCCATTCCATTACATTCCATTCCATTCCATTTCGTTCTACTCGGGTTCATTCCATTCCTTTCCATTCCATTCCATTGAATTCCATTCCATTCCATTCCATTCCATTCCATTCCATTCCATTCCATTCCAAACCAATACATTCCATTCTACTCGGGTTGATTCCATTCCATTCCATTCCATTCCATTCCATTCCATTCCATTGCATTCCATTCCATTCCGTTCTACTCGGGTTCGTTGCATTCCATTCCATTCCATTCCATTGCATTCCATTCCATTCCATACCATTCCATTCCATTCCATTCCATTCCATTCCATTCCGTTCTACTCGGGTTGATTCCATTCCATTCCATTCCATTCCATTCCATTCCATTCCATTCCATTCCATTCCATTCCATTCCATTCCATACGATTCCATTCCATTCCATTCCATTCCATTCCATTGCATTCCGTTCTACTCGGGTTGATTCCACTCTAATGCATAACATTCCATTCCATTCCATTCCATTCCATTCCATTCCATTCCATTCTATTCCTTTGAATTCCATTCCATTGAATTCCATTCCATTCCACTCCATTCCGTTCCATTCCATTCCGTTCTACTCGGGTTGATTCCATTCCATTCCATTCCATTCCATTCCATTCCATTCCATTCCATTCCATTCCATTCCATTCGATTCCATTCCATTCAATTCCGTTCCATTCCATTCCATTCCATTCCATTCCATTCCATTCCGTTCTACTCGGGTTGATTCCACTCTAATGCATACCATTCCATTCCATTCCATTCCATTTCATTCCATTCCATTCCATTCTATTCCATTGAATTCCATTCCATTGAATTCCATTACATTCCACTCCATTCCGTTCCATTCCATTCCGTTCTACTCGGGTTGATTCCATTCCATTCCATTCCATTCCATTCGCTTCTACTCGGGTTAATTCCATTCTATTCCATTCCATTCCATTCGATTCCATTCGATTCCATTCAATTCCATTCCATTCCATTCCATTCCATTCCGTTCTACACGGGTTGAATCCATTCCGTTCCTTTCCATTCCGTTCCGTTCCATTCCGTTCAGTTCTACTCTGGTTGATTCCATTCCGTTCCATTCCATTCCATTCCATTCCATTCCATTCCATTCCATTCCATTCCATTCCATTCCATTCCATTCCATTCCATTCCATTCCATTCCGTTCTACTCGGGTTGATTCCATTCTATTCCATTCCATTCCATTCGATTCCATTCGATTCCATTCCATTCCATTTCATTCCATTCTACTCGGGTTCATTCCATTCCATTCCATTCCCTTCCATTCCATTTCATTCCATTCCATTCAATTCCATTCCATTCGATTCCATTCCATTCCAATCCATTCCATTCCATTCCATTCCATTCCATTCCATTCCATTCCATTCCGTTCTACTTGGGTTCATTCCATTCCATTCCATTCCGTTCCGTTCCGTTCCGTTCCGTTCCGTTCCATTCCATTCCATTCCATTCCATTCATTTCGCTTCTACTCGGGTTGATTCCATTCTATTCCATTCCATTCCATTCGATTCCATTCGACTGCATTCCATTCCAAACCATTCCATTCCATTCCATTCCGTTCTACACGGGTTGAATCCATTCCGTTCCTTTCCATTCCGTTCCGTTCCATTCCGTTCAGTTCTACTCTGTTTGATTCCATTCTGTTCCATTCCATTCCATTCCATTCCATTCCATTCCATTCCATTACATTACATTACTTTACATTACATTACATTACATAACGTTACATTACATTACATTCCGTTCTACGTGGGTTGATTCCATTGAGTTTCGTTCCGTTCCATTCCGTCCCGTCCTGTCCCTTCCCGTCCCGTCCCGTCCCGTGCCGTTGTACTTGGGTTGATTCCATTCCATTCCGTTCCGTTCCTTTAAGTTCCGTTCCATTCCGATCCACGCAGATTGATTCAATTCCATTCTGTTCTATTCCATTCCATTCCATTCAATTCAATTCCATTCCATTCCATTCCATTCCATTCCATTCTACTCGGGTTGATTCCATGCCGTTCCGTTCCGTTCCATTCCGTCCCATCCCGACCCGTCCCGTCCCGTCCCGTCCCGTTCCATCCCGTTCCGTTCTGCTCGGGTTGTTTCCGTTCCATTCCGTTCCGTTCCTTTCTGTTCCGTTCCATTCCGTTCCATGCGGGTTGATTCAATTCCATTCTATTACATTGAATTCCATTCCATTCCATTCCATTCCATTCCATTCTACTCGGATTGATTCCATTCCATTCCATTGCATTCCATTCCAGTCCATTCCAATCCATTCCATTCTACTCGGCTTGATTCCATTCCATTCCATTCCATTCCATTCCATTCCATTCCATTCCATTCCATTCCATTCCATTCCATTGCATTCCATTCCATTCCATTCCATTCGATTCCATTCGATTCCATTCCATTCCATTCCATTCCAATCCATTCCATTCTACTCGGGTTGATTCCATTCCAATCCATTCGAATCCATTCCATTCCCTTCCATTCCATTCCATTCCATTACATTCCATTCCATTCCATTTCGTTCTACTCGGGTTCATTCCATTCCTTTCCATTCCATTCCATTGAATTCCATTCCATTCCATTCCATTCCATTCCATTCCATTCCATTCCATTCCAAACCAATACATTCCATTCTACTCGGGTTGATTCCATTCCATTCCATTCCATTCCATTCCATTCCATTCCATTGCATTCCATTCCATTCCGTTCTACTCGGGTTCGTTGCATTCCATTCCATTCCATTCCATTCCATTCCATTCCATTCCATACCATTCCATTCCATTCCATTCCATTCCATTCCATTCCGTTCTACTCGGGTTGATTCCATTCCATTCCATTCCATTCCATTCCATTCCATTCCATTCCATTCCATTCCATTCCATTCCATTCCATTCCATACGATTCCATTCCATTCCATTCCATTCCATTCCATTGCATTCCGTTCTACTCGGGTTGATTCCACTCTAATGCATAACATTCCATTCCATTCCATTCCATTTCATTCCATTCCATTCCATTCTATTCCTTTGAATTCCATTCCATTGAATTCCATTCCATTCCACTCCATTCCGTTCCATTCCATTCCGTTCTACTCGGGTTGATTCCATTCCATTCCATTCCATTCCATTCCATTCCATTCCATTCCATTCCATTCCATTCCATTCCATTCGATTCCATTCCATTCAATTCCGTTCCATTCCATTCCATTCCATTCCATTCCATTCCATTCCGTTCTACTCGGGTTGATTCCACTCTAATGCATACCATTCCATTCCATTCCATTCCATTTCATTCCATTCCATTCCATTCTATTCCATTGAATTCCATTCCATTGAATTCCATTACATTCCACTCCATTCCGTTCCATTCCATTCCGTTCTACTCGGGTTGATTCCATTCCATTCCATTCCATTCTATTCCATTCCATTCCATTCCATTCCATTCCATTCCATTCCATTCCATTCCAATCCATTCCATTCTACTCGGGTTGATTCCCTTCCATTCCATTCGAATCCATTCCATTCCATTCCATTCCATTCCATTCCATTCCATTCCATTCCATTCCATTCCATTCCATTCGATTCCATTCCATTCCATTCGATTCCATTCGATTCCATTCAATTCCATTCCATTCCATTCCATTCCATTCCGTTCTACACGGGTTGAATCCATTCCGTTCCTTTCCATTCCGTTCCGTTCCATTCCGTTCAGTTCTACTCTGGTTGATTCCATTCCGTTCCATTCCATTCCATTCCATTCCATTCCATTCCATTCCATTCCATTCCATTCCATTCCATTCCATTCCATTCCATTCCATTCCGTTCTACTCGGGTTGATTCCATTCTATTCCATTCCATTCCATTCGATTCCATTCGATTCCATTCCATTCCATTTCATTCCATTCTACTCGGGTTCATTCCATTCCATTCCATTCCCTTCCATTCCATTTCATTCCATTCCATTCAATTCCATTCCATTCGATTCCATTCCATTCCAATCCATTCCATTCCATTCCATTCCATTCCATTCCATTCCATTCCATTCCGTTCTACTTGGGTTCATTCCATTCCATTCCATTCCGTTCCGTTCCGTTCCGTTCCGTTCCGTTCCATTCCATTCCATTCCATTCCATTCATTTCGCTTCTACTCGGGTTGATTCCATTCTATTCCATTCCATTCCATTCGATTCCATTCGACTGCATTCCATTCCAAACCATTCCATTCCATTCCATTCCGTTCTACACGGGTTGAATCCATTCCGTTCCTTTCCATTCCGTTCCGTTCCATTCCGTTCAGTTCTACTCTGTTTGATTCCATTCTGTTCCATTCCATTCCATTCCATTCCATTCCATTCCATTCCATTACATTACATTACTTTACATTACATTACATTACATAACGTTACATTACATTACATTCCGTTCTACGTGGGTTGATTCCATTGAGTTTCGTTCCGTTCCATTCCGTCCCGTCCTGTCCCTTCCCGTCCCGTCCCGTCCCGTGCCGTTGTACTTGGGTTGATTCCATTCCATTCCGTTCCGTTCCTTTAAGTTCCGTTCCATTCCGATCCACGCAGATTGATTCAATTCCATTCTGTTCTATTCCATTCCATTCCATTCAATTCAATTCCATTCCATTCCATTCCATTCCATTCCATTCTACTCGGGTTGATTCCATGCCGTTCCGTTCCGTTCCATTCCGTCCCATCCCGACCCGTCCCGTCCCGTCCCGTCCCGTTCCATCCCGTTCCGTTCTGCTCGGGTTGTTTCCGTTCCATTCCGTTCCGTTCCTTTCTGTTCCGTTCCATTCCGTTCCATGCGGGTTGATTCAATTCCATTCTATTACATTGAATTCCATTCCATTCCATTCCATTCCATTCCATTCTACTCGGATTGATTCCATTCCATTCCATTGCATTCCATTCCAGTCCATTCCAATCCATTCCATTCTACTCGGCTTGATTCCATTCCATTCCATTCCATTCCATTCCATTCCATTCCATTCCATTCCATTCCATTCCATTCCATTGCATTCCATTCCATTCCATTCCATTCCATTCCATTCGATTCCATTCGATTCCATTCCATTCCATTCCATTCCAATCCATTCCATTCTACTCGGGTTGATTCCATTCCAATCCATTCGAATCCATTCCATTCCCTTCCATTCCATTCCATTCCATTACATTCCATTCCATTCCATTTCGTTCTACTCGGGTTCATTCCATTCCTTTCCATTCCATTCCATTGAATTCCATTCCATTCCATTCCATTCCATTCCATTCCATTCCATTCCATTCCATTCCAAACCAATACATTCCATTCTACTCGGGTTGATTCCATTCCATTCCATTCCATTCCATTCCATTCCATTCCATTGCATTCCATTCCATTCCGTTCTACTCGGGTTCGTTGCATTCCATTCCATTCCATTCCATTCCATTCCATTCCATTCCATACCATTCCATTCCATTCCATTCCATTCCATTCCATTCCGTTCTACTCGGGTTGATTCCATTCCATTCCATTCCATTCCATTCCATTCCATTCCATTCCATTCCATTCCATTCCATTCCATTCCATACGATTCCATTCCATTCCATTCCATTCCATTCCATTGCATTCCGTTCTACTCGGGTTGATTCCACTCTAATGCATAACATTCCATTCCATTCCATTCCATTTCATTCCATTCCATTCCATTCTATTCCTTTGAATTCCATTCCATTGAATTCCATTCCATTCCACTCCATTCCGTTCCATTCCATTCCGTTCTACTCGGGTTGATTCCATTCCATTCCATTCCATTCCATTCCATTCCATTCCATTCCATTCCATTCCATTCGATTCCATTCCATTCAATTCCGTTCCATTCCATTCCATTCCATTCCATTCCATTCCATTCCGTTCTACTCGGGTTGATTCCACTCTAATGCATACCATTCCATTCCATTCCATTCCATTTCATTCCATTCCATTCCATTCTATTCCATTGAATTCCATTCCATTGAATTCCATTACATTCCACTCCATTCCGTTCCATTCCATTCCGTTCTACTCGGGTTGATTCCATTCCATTCCATTCCATTCTATTCCATTCCATTCCATTCGATTCCATTCCATTCCATTCCATTCCATTCCATTCCATTCCAATCCATTCCATTCTACTCGGGTTGATTCCCTTCCATTCCATTCGAATCCATTCCATTCCATTCCATTCCATTCCATTCCATTCCATTCCATTCCATTCCATTCCATTCCATTCCATTCGATTCCATTCCATTCCATTCCATTCCATTCCATTCCGTTCTACTCGGGTTGATTCCATTCCATTCCATTCCATTCCATTCCATTCCATTCCATTCCATTCCATTCCATTCCATTCCATTCCATTCCATTCCATTCCATTCCATTCCATACGATTCCATTCCATTCCATTCCATTCCATTCCATTCCATTCCATTCCATTCCATTCCGTTCTACTCTTGTTGATTCCACTCTATTGCATACCATTCCATTCCATTCCATTCCATTTCATTCCATTCCATTACATTCTATTCCATTGAATTCCATTCCATTCCATTCCATTCCATTCCATTCCATTCCATTCCATTCCATTCCATTCCATTCCGTTCCATTCCATTCCGTTCTACTCGGGTTGATTCCATTCCATTCCATTCCATTCCATTCCATTCCATTCCATTCCAATCCATTCCATTCTACTCGGGTTGATTCCATTCCAATCCATTCGAATCCATTCCATTCCCTTACATTCCATTCCATTCCATTCCATTCCATTCCATTCCATTCCATTCCATTCGATTCCATTCCATTCCATTCCATTCCATTCCATTCCATTCCATTCCATTCCATTCCATTCCATTCCAATCCATTCCATTCTACTCGGGTTGATTCCCTACCATTCCATTCGAATCCATTCCATTCCCTTCCATTCCATTCCATTCCATTCCATTCCATTCCATTCCATTCCATTCCATTCCATTGCATTCCGTTCTACTCGGGTTGATTCCACTCTAATGCATAACATTCCATTCCATTCCATTCCATTTCATTCCATTCCATTCCATTCTATTCCTTTGAATTCCATTCCATTGAATTCCATTCCATTCCACTCCATTCCGTTCCATTCCATTCCGTTCTACTCGGGTTGATTCCATTCCATTCCATTCCATTCCATTCCATTCCATTCCATTCCATTCCATTCCATTCCATTCCATTCGATTCCATTCCATTCAATTCCGTTCCATTCCATTCCATTCCATTCCATTCCATTCCATTCCATTCCGTTCTACTCGGGTTGATTCCACTCTAATGCATACCATTCCATTCCATTCCATTCCATTTCATTCCATTCCATTCCATTCTATTCCATTGAATTCCATTCCATTGAATTCCATTACATTCCACTCCATTCCGTTCCATTCCATTCCGTTCTACTCGGGTTGATTCCATTCCATTCCATTCCATTCTATTCCATTCCATTCCATTCGATTCCATTCCATTCCATTCCATTCCATTCCATTCCATTCCAATCCATTCCATTCTACTCGGGTTGATTCCCTTCCATTCCATTCGAATCCATTCCATTCCATTCCATTCCATTCCATTCCATTCCATTCCATTCCATTCCATTCCATTCCATTCCATTCCATTCCATTCCATTCCATTCCATTCCATACGATTCCATTCCATTCCATTCCATTCCATTCCATTCCATTCCATTCCATTCCATTCCATTCCGTTCTACTCTTGTTGATTCCACTCTATTGCATACCATTCCATTCCATTCCATTCCATTTCATTCCATTCCATTACATTCTATTCCATTGAATTCCATTCCATTCCATTCCATTCCATTCCATTCCATTCCATTCCATTCCATTCCATTCCATTCCATTCCGTTCCATTCCATTCCGTTCTACTCGGGTTGATTCCATTCCATTCCATTCCATTCCATTCCATTCCATTCCATTCCAATCCATTCCATTCTACTCGGGTTGATTCCATTCCAATCCATTCGAATCCATTCCATTCCCTTCCATTCCATTCCATTCCATTCCATTCCATTCCATTCCATTCCATTCCATTCGATTCCATTCCATTCCATTCCATTCCATTCCATTCCATTCCATTCCATTCCATTCCATTCCAATCCATTCCATTCTACTCGGGTTGATTCCCTACCATTCCATTCGAATCCATTCCATTCCCTTCCATTCCATTCCATTCCATTCCATTCCATTCCATTCCATTCCATTCCATTCCATTCCATTCCATTCCGTTCTACTCGGGTTGATTCCATTCCATTCCATTCCATTCCATTCCATTCCATTCCATTCCATTCCATTCCATTCCATTCCATTCCATTCCATACGATTCCATTCCATTCCATTCCATTCCATTCCATTCCATTCCATTCCATTCCATTCCATTCCATTCCATTCTACTCGGGTTGATTCCATTCTATTCCATTCCATTCCATTCCATTCCATTCCATTCCATTCCATTCCATTCCATTCCATTCCATTACATTACATTACATTACATTACGTTACATTACATTACATTCCGTTCTACGTGGGTTGATTCCATTGAGTTCCGTTCCGTTCCATTCCGTCCCGTCCTGTCCCTTCCCGTCCCGTCCCGTCCCGTCCCGTTGTACTTGGGTTGATTCCATTCCATTCCGTTCCGTTCCTTTAAGTTTCGTTCCATTCCGATCCACGCAGATTGATTCAATTAAATTCTGTTCTATTCCATTCCATTCCATTCAATTCAATTCCATTCCATTCCATTCCATTCCATTCCATTCCATTCTACTAGGGTTGATTCCATGCCGTTCCGTTCCGTTCCATTCCATTCCATTCCATTCCATTCCATTCCATTCCATTCCATTCCAATCCATTGCATTCCGTTCCATTCCATTCCATTCGATTCCATTTGATTCCATTCCATTCCATTGCATTCCATTCCATTCCATTCCATTCCCTTCTACTCGGTTTGATTCCATTCCATTCCATTCCATTCCATTCCATTCCATTCCATTCCATTCCATTCCATTCCATTAAATTCCATTCCATTCGATTCCATTCCATTCCATTCCATTCCATTCCATTCCATTCCATTCCATTCCATTCCATTCCATTCCATTCCATTCCGTTCAACTCGGGTTCATTGCATTCCATTCCATTCCATTCCATTCCATTCCATTCCATTCCATTCCATTCCATTCCATTCCAATCCATTCCATTCTACTCGGGTTGATTCCCTTCCATTCCATTCGAATCCATTCCATTCCCTTCCATTCCATTCCATTCCATTCCATTCCATTCCATTCCATTCCATTCCATTCCATTCCATTCCATTCCATACCATTCCATTCCATTCCATTCCATTCCGTTCTACTCGGATTGATTCCATTCCATTCCATTCCATTCCATTCCATTCCATTCCATTCCATTCCATACGATTCCATTCCATTCCATTCCATTCCATTCCATTCCATTCCATTCCATTCCATTCCATTCCATTCCACTCCATTCCATTCTACTCGGGTTGATTCCACTCTATTGCATACCATTCCATTCCATTCCATTCCATTTCATTCCATTCCATTCCATTCTATTCCATTGAATTCCATTCCATTCCATTCCATTCCATTCCATTCCATTCCATTCCATTCCGTTCCATTCCATTCCGGTCTACTCGGGTTGATTCCATTCCATTCCATTCCATTCCATTCCATTCCATTCCATTCCATTCCATTCCATTCCATTCCATTCCGTTCCATTCCATTCCATTCTACTCGGGTTGATTCCATTCCATTCCATTCCATTCCATTCCATTCCATTCCATTCCATTCCATTCCATTCCAATCCATTCCATTCTACTCGGGTTGATTCCATTCCAATCCATTCGAATCCATTCCATTCCCTTCCATTCCATTCCATTCCATTCCATTCCATTCCATTCGATTCCATTCCATTCCGTTCTACTCGGGTTCATTCCATTCCTTTCCATTCCAATCCATTCAATTCCATTCCATTCCATTCCATTCCATTCCATTCCATTCCATTCCATTCCATTCCATTCCATTCCATTCCAAACCAATACATTCCATTCTACTCGGGTTGATTCCATTCCATTCCATTCCATTCCATTCCATTCCATTCCATTCCATTCCATTAAATTCCATTCCAAACCAATACATTCCATTCTACTCGGGTTGATTCCATTCCATTCCATTCCATTGCATTAAATTCCATTCCATTCCGTTCTACTCGGGTTGATTCCATTCCATTCCATTCCATTCCATTCCATTCCATTCCATTCCATTCCATTTCATTCCGTTCTACTCGTGTTCATTCCATTCCATTCCATGCCCTTCCATTCCATTCCATTCCATTCCATTCAATTCCATTCCATTGGATTCCATTCCATTCCATTCCATTCCATTCCATTCCATTCCATTCCATTCCATTCCATTCCATTCCGTTCTACTCGGGTTCATTCCATTCCATTCCATTCCGTTCCATTCCGTTCCATTCCATTCCATTCCATTCCATTCCATTCCTTTGCATTCCAATCCATTCCATTCGACTCGGGTTGATTCCATTCCAATCCATTCGAATCCATTCCATTCCCTTCCATTCCATTCCATTCCATTCCATTCCATTCCATTCCATTCCATTCCATTCCGTTCTACTCGGGTTCATTCCATTCCTTTCCATTCCATTCCATTCCATTCAATTCCATTCCATTCCATTCCATTCCATTCCATTCCATTCCATTCCATTCCATTCCATTCCAAACCAATACATTCCATTCTACTCGGGTTGATTCCATTCCATTCCATTCCATTCCATTAAATTCCATTCCACTCCGTTCTACTCGGGTTGATTCCATTCTATTCCATTCCATTCCATTCGATTCCATTCGATTCCATTCCATTCCATTCCATTCCGTTCTACTCGGGTTCATTCCATTCCATTCCATTCCCTTCCATTCCATTCCATTCCGTTCTACTCGGGTTGATTCCACTCTATTGCATACCATTCCATTCCATTCCATTCGATTTCATTCCATTAAATTCCATTCTATTCCATTGAATTCCATTCCATTCCATTCCATTCCATTCCGTTCCATTCCTTTCCATTCTGCTCGGGTTGATTCCATTCCATTCCATTCCATTCCATTCCATTCCATTCCATTCCATTCCATTCCATTCCATTCCATTCCAATCCATTCCATTCTACTCTTGTTGATTCCATTCCAATCCATTCGAATCCATTCCATTCCCTTCCATTCCATTCTATTCCATTCCATTCCGTTCTACTCGGGTTCATTCCATTCCTTTCCATTCCAATCCATTCAATTCCATTCCATTCCATTCCATTCCATTCCATTCCATTCCATTCCATTCCATTCCAAACCAATACTTACCTTTCTACTCGGGTTGATTCCATTCCATTCCATTAAATTCCATTCCATTCCGTTCTACTCGGGTTGATTCCACTCCATTCCATTCCATTCCATTCCATTCCATTCCATTCCATTCCATTCCATTCCATTCCATTCCATTCCATTCCATTCCATACGATTCCATTCCATTCCATTCCATTCCATTCCATTCCATTCCATTCCATTCCATTCCATTCCATTCCATTCCATTCTACTCGGGTTGATTCCACTCTATTGCATACCATTCCATTCCATTCCATTCCATTCCATTCCATTCCATTCCATTCCATTTCATTCCATTCCATTCCATTCTATTCCATTGAATTCCATTCCATTCCATTCCATTCCATTCCATTCCATTCCATTCCATTCCAATCCGTTCCATTCCATTCCGTTCTACTCGGGTTGATTCCATTCCATTCCATTCCATTCAATTCCATTCCATTCCATTCCATTCCATTCCATTCCATTCCATTCCATTCCATTCCATTCTACTAGGGTTGATTCCATGCCGTTCCGTTCCGTTCCATTCCGTCCCATCCCGACCCGTCCAGTCCCGTCCCGTCCCGTTCCATCCTGTTCCGTTCTGCTCGGGTTGATTCCGTTCCATTCCGTTCCGTTCCTTTCTGTTCCGTTCCATTCCGTTCCATGCGGGTTGATTCAATTCCATTCTATTACATTGAATTCCATTCCATTCCATTCCATTCCATTCCATTCCATTCCATTCCATTCCATTCCATTCTACTCGGATTGATTCCATTCCATTCCATTCCATTCCATTCCAATCAATTCCAATCCATTCCATTCTACTCGGGTTAATTCCATTCCATTCCATTCCATTCCATTCCATTCCATTCCAATCCATTGCATTCCGTTCCATTCCATTCCATTCGATTCCATTTGATTCCATTCCATTCCATTGCATTCCATTCCATTCCATTCCATTCCCTTCTACTCGGTTTGATTCCATTCCATCCCATTCCATTCCATTCCATTCCATTCCATTCCATTCCATTCCATTCCATTCCATTCCATTCCATTAAATTCCATTCCATTCGATTCCATTCCATTCCATTCCATTCCATTCCATTCCATTCCATTCCATTCCGTTCAACTCGGGTTCATTGCATTCCATTCCATTCCATTCCATTCCATTCCATTCCATTCCATTCCATTCCATTCCATTCCAATCCATTCCATTCTACTCGGGTTGATTCCCTTCCATTCCATTCGAATCCATTCCATTCCCTTCCATTCCATTCCATTCCATTCCATTCCATTCCATTCCATTCCATTCCATTCCATTCCATTCCATTCCATTCCGTTCTACACGGATTGATTCCATTCCATTCCATTCCATTCCATTCCATTCCATTCCATTCCATACGATTCCATTCCATTCCATTCCATTCCATTCCATTCCATTCCACTCCATTCCATTCTACTCGGGTTGATTCCACTCTATTGCATACCATTCCATTCCATTCCATTTCATTCCATTCCATTCCATTCTCTTCCATTGAATTCCATTCCATTCCATTCCATTCCATTCCGTTCCATTCCATTCCGGTCTACTCGGGTTGATTCCATTCCATTCCATTCCATTCCATTCCATTCCATTCCATTCCATTCCATTCCATTCCGTTCCATTCCATTCCATTCTACTCGGGTTGATTCCATTCCATTCCATTCCATTCCATTCCATTCCATTCCATTCCATTCCATTCCAATCCATTCCATTCTACTCGGGTTGATTCCATTCCAATCCATTCGAATCCATTCCATTCCCTTCCATTCCATTCCATTCCATTCCATTCCATTCCATTCGATTCCATTCCATTCCGTTCTACTCGGGTTCATTCCATTCCTTTCCATTCCAATCCATTCAATTCCATTCCATTCCATTCCATTCCATTCCATTCCATTCCATTCCATTCCATTCCATTCCAAACCAATACATTCCATTCTACTCGGGTTGATTCCATTCCATTCCATTCCATTCCATTCCATTCCATTCCATTCCATTCCATTCCATTAAATTCCATTCCAAACCAATACATTCCATTCTACTCGGGTTGATTCCATTCCATTCCATTCCATTGCATTAAATTCCATTCCATTCCGTTCTACTCGGGTTGATTCCATTCCATTCCATTCCATTCCATTCCATTCCATTCCATTCCATTCCATTTCATTCCGTTCTACTCGTGTTCATTCCATTCCATTCCATGCCCTTCCATTCCATTCCATTCCATTCCATTCAATTCCATTCCATTGGATTCCATTCCATTCCATTCCATTCCATTCCATTCCATTCCATTCCATTCCATTCCGTTCTACTCGGGTTCATTCCATTCCATTCCATTCCGTTCCATTCCGTTCCATTCCATTCCATTCCATTCCATTCCATTCCTTTGCATTCCAATCCATTCCATTCGACTCGGGTTGATTCCATTCCAATCCATTCGAATCCATTCCATTCCCTTCCATTCCATTCCATTCCATTCCATTCCGTTCTACTCGGGTTCATTCCATTCCTTTCCATTCCATTCCATTCAATTCCATTCCATTCCATTCCATTCCATTCCATTCCATTCCATTCCATTCCATTCCATTCCATTCCATTCCATTCCATTCCAAACCAATACATTCCATTCTACTCGGGTTGATTCCATTCCATTCCATTCCATTCCATTAAATTCCATTCCACTCCGTTCTACTCGGGTTGATTCCATTCTATTCCATTCCATTCCATTCGATTCCATTCGATTCCATTCCATTCCATTCCATTCCGTTCTACTCGGGTTCATTCCATTCCATTCCATTCCCTTCCATTCCATTCCATTCCGTTCTACTCGGGTTGATTCCACTCTATTGCATACCATTCCATTCCATTCCATTCGATTTCATTCCATTAAATTCCATTCTATTCCATTGAATTCCATTCCATTCCATTCCATTCCATTCCGTTCCATTCCATTCCATTCTGCTCGGGTTGATTCCATTCCATTCCATTCCATTCCATTCCATTCCATTCCATTCCATTCCATTCCATTCCATTCCAATCCATTCCATTCTACTCGGGTTGATTCCATTCCAATCCATTCGAATCCATTCCATTCCCTTCCATTCCATTCCATTCCATTCCATTCCGTTCTACTCGGGTTCATTCCATTCCTTTCCATTCCAATCCATTCAATTCCATTCCATTCCATTCCATTCCATTCCATTCCATTCCATTCCATTCCATTCCATTCCATTCCAAACCAATACTTTCCTTTCTACTCGGGTTGATTCCATTCCATTCCATTAAATTCCATTCCATTCCGTTCTACTCGGGTTGATTCCACTCCATTCCATTCCATTCCATTCCATTCCATTCCATTCCATTCCATTCCATTCCATTCCATTCCATTCCATTCCATACGATTCCATTCCATTCCATTCCATTCCAATCCATTCCATTCCATTCCATTCCATTCCATTCCATTCCATTCCATTCTACTCGGGTTGATTCCACTCTATTGCATACCATTCCATTCCATTCCATTCCATTCCATTCCATTCCATTCCATTCCATTTCATTCCATTCCATTCCATTCTATTCCATTGAATTCCATTCCATTCCATTCCATTCCATTCCATTCCATTCCATTCCATTCCATTCCAATCCGTTCCATTCCATTCCGTTCTACTCGGGTTGATTCCATTCCATTCCATTCCATTCAATTCCATTCCATTCCATTCCATTCCATTCCATTCCATTCCATTCCATTCCATTCTACTAGGGTTGATTCCATGCCGTTCCGTTCCGTTCCATTCCGTCCCATCCCGACCCGTCCAGTCCCGTCCCGTCCCGTTCCATCCTGTTCCGTTCTGCTCGGGTTGATTCCGTTCCATTCCGTTCCGTTCCTTTCTGTTCCGTTCCATTCCGTTCCATGCGGGTTGATTCAATTCCATTCTATTACATTGAATTCCATTCCATTCCATTCCATTCCATTCCATTCCATTCCATTCCATTCCATTCTACTCGGATTGATTCCATTCCATTCCATTCCATTCCATTCCAATCAATTCCAATCCATTCCATTCTACTCGGGTTAATTCCATTCCATTCCATTCCATTCCATTCCATTCCATTCCATTCCAATCCATTGCATTCCGTTCCATTCCATTCCATTCGATTCCATTTGATTCCATTCCATTCCATTGCATTCCATTCCATTCCATTCCATTCCCTTCTACTCGGTTTGATTCCATTCCATCCCATTCCATTCCATTCCATTCCATTCCATTCCATTCCATTCCATTCCATTCCATTCCATTAAATTCCATTCCATTCGATTCCATTCCATTCCATTCCATTCCATTCCATTCCATTCCATTCCATTCCGTTCAACTCGGGTTCATTGCATTCCATTCCATTCCATTCCATTCCATTCCATTCCATTCCATTCCATTCCATTCCATTCCATTCCAATCCATTCCATTCTACTCGGGTTGATTCCCTTCCATTCCATTCGAATCCATTCCATTCCCTTCCATTCCATTCCATTCCATTCCATTCCATTCCATTCCATTCCATTCCATTCCATTCCATTCCATTCCGTTCTACACGGATTGATTCCATTCCATTCCATTCCATTCCATTCCATTCCATTCCATTCCATTCCATTCCATTCCATACGATTCCATTCCATTCCATTCCATTCCATTCCATTCCATTCCATTCCACTCCATTCCATTCCATTCCATTCCATTCCATTCCATTCTAGTCGGGTTGATTCCACTCTATTGCATACCATTCCATTCCATTCCATTCCATTTCATTCCATTCCATTCCATTCTATTCCATTGAATTCCATTCCATTCCATTCCATTCCATTCCATTCCGTTCGATTCCATTCCGGTCTACTCGGGTTGATTCCATTCCATTCCATTCCATTCCATTCCATTCCATTCCATTCCATTCCATTCCATTCCATTCCATTCTACTCGGGTTGATTCCACTCTATTGCATACCATTCCATTCCATTCAATTCCATTTCATTCCATTCCATTCCATTCTATTCCATTGAATTCCATTCCATTCCATTCCATTCCATTCCATTCCATTCCATTCCATTCCGTTCCATTCCATTCCATTCTACTCGGGTTGATTCCATTCCAATCCATTCGAATCCATTCCATTCCCTTCCATTCCATTCCATTCCATTCCATTCCATTCCATTCCATTCGAATCCATTCCATTCCGTTCTACTCGGGTTCATTCCATTCCTTTCCATTCCAATCCATTCAATTCCATTCCATTCCATTCCATTCCATTCCATTCCATTCCATTCCATTCCATTCCATTCCATTCCATTCCATTCCAAACCAATACATTCCATTCTACTCGGGTTGATTCCATTCCATTCCATTCCATTCCATTCCATTCCATTCCATTCCGTTCTACTCGGGTTGATTCCATTCCATTCCATTCCATTCCATTCCATTCCATTCCATTCCATTCCATTCCATTCCATTCCATTCCGTTCTACTCGGGTTGATTCCATTCTATTCCATTCCATTCCATTCCATTCCATTCCATTCCATTCCATTCCATTCCGTTCCATTCCATTCCGTTCTACTCGGGTTGATTCCACTCCATTCCATTCCATTCCATTCCATTCCATTCCATTCCATTCCATTCCATTCCATTCCATTAAATTCCATTCCAAACCAATACATTCCATTCTACTCGGGTTGATTCCATTCCATTCCATTCCATTGCATTAAATTCCATTCCATTCCGTTCTACTCGGGTTGATTCCATTCCATTCCATTCCATTCCATTCCATTCAATTCCATTCCATTTCATTCCGTTCTACTCGTGTTCATTCCATTCCATTCCATACCCTTCCATTCCATTCCATTCCATTCCATTCAATTCCATTCCATTCGATTCCATTCCATTCCATTCCATTCCATTCCATTCCATTCCATTCCATTCCATTCCATTCCATTCCGTTCTACTCGGGTTCATTCCATTCCATTCCATTCCGTTCCGTTCCGTTCCATTCCATTCCATTCCATTCCATTCCATTCCTTTGCATTCCAATCCATTCCATTCGACTCGGGTTGATACCATTCCAATCCATTCGAATCCATTCCATTCCCTTCCATTCCATTCCATTCCATTCCATTCCATTCCATTCCATTCCATTCCATTCCATTCCGTTCTACTCGGGTTCATTCCATTCCTTTCCATTCCATTCCATTCAATTCCATTCCATTCCATTCCATTCCATTCCATTCCATTCCATTCCATTCCATTCCATTCCATTCCAAACCAATACATTCCATTCTACTCGGGTTGATTCCATTCCATTCCATTCCATTCCATTAAATTCCATTCCACTCCGTTCTACTTGGGTTGATTCCATTCTATTCCATTCCATTCCATTCGATTCCATTCGATTCCATTCCATTCCATTCCATTCCGTTCTACTCGGGTTCATTCCATTCCATTCCATTCCCTTCCATTCCATTCCATTCCGTTCTACTCGGGTTGATTCCACTCTATTGCATACCATTCCATTCCATTCCATTCGATTTCATTCCATTAAATTCCATTCTATTCCATTGAATTCCATTCCATTCCATTCCATTCCATTCCGTTCCATTCCATTCCATTCTGCTCGGGTTGATTCCATTCCATTCCATTCCATTCCATTCCATTCCATTCCATTCCATTCCATTCCATTCCATTCCAATCCATTCCATTCTACTCGGGTTGATTCCATTCCAATCCATTCGAATCCATTCCATTCCCTTCCATTCCATTCCATTCCATTCCATTCCGTTCTACTCGGGTTCATTCCATTCCTTTCCATTCCAATCCATTCAATTCCATTCCATTCCATTCCATTCCATTCCATTCCATTCCATTCCATTCCATTCCATTCCAATCCATTCCAAACCAATACTTTCCTTTCTACTCGGGTTGTTTCCATTCCATTCCATTAAATTCCATTCCATTCCGTTCTACTCGGGTTGATTCCATTCCATTCCATTCCATTCCATTCCATTCCATTCCATTCCATTCCATTCCAAACCAATACATTCCATTCTACTCGGGTTGATTCCATTCCATTCCATTCCATTCCATTAAATTCCATTCCACTCCGTTCTACTCGGGTTGATTCCATTCTATTCCATTCCATTCCATTCGATTCCATTCGATTCCATTCCATTCCATTCCATTCCGTTCTACTCGGGTTCATTCCATTCCATTCCATTCCCTTCCATTAAATTCCATTCCACTCCGTTCTACTCGGGTTGATTCCATTCTATTCCATTCCATTCCATTCGATTCCATTCGATTCCATTCCATTCCATTCCATTCCGTTCTACTCGGGTTCATTCCATTCCATTCCATTCCCTTCCATTCCATTCCATTCCGTTCTACTCGGGTTGATTCCACTCTATTGCATACCATTCCATTCCATTCCATTCGATTTCATTCCATTAAATTCCATTCTATTCCATTGAATTCCATTCCATTCCATTCCATACCATTCCGTTCCATTCCATTCCATTCTGCTCGGGTTGATTCCATTCCATTCCATTCCATTCCATTCCATTCCATTCCATTCCATTCCATTCCATTCCAATCCATTCCATTCTACTCGGGTTGATTCCATTCCAATCCATTCGAATCCATTCCATTCCCTTCCATTCCATTCCATTCCATTCCATTCCGTTCTACTCGGGTTCATTCCATTCCTTTCCATTCCAATCCATTCAATTCCATTCCATTCCATTCCATTCCATTCCATTCCATTCCATTCCATTCCATTCCATTCCAAACCAATACATTCCTTTCTACTCGGGTTGATTCCATTCCATTCCATTAAATTCCATTCCATTCCGTTCTACTCGGGTTGATTCCATTCCATTCCATTCCATTCCATTCCATTCCATTCCATTCCATTCCATTCCATTCCATACGATTCCATTCCATTCCATTCCATTCCATTCTATTCCATTGAATTCCATTCCATTCCATTCCATTCCATTCCATTCCATTCCATTCCATTCCATTCCATTCCGTTCCATTCCATTCCGTTCTACTCGGGTTGATTCCATTCCATTCCATTCCATTCCATTCCATTCCATTCCATTCCATTCCATTCCATTCCATTCCATTCCATTCCATTCCGTTCCATTCCATTCCATTCTACTCGGGTTGATTCCATTCCATTCCATTCCATTCCATTCCATTCCATTCCATTCCATTCCATTCCATTCCATTCCAATCCATTCCATTCTACTCGGGTTGATTCCATTCCAATCCATTCGAATCCATTCCATTCCCTTCCTTTCCATTCCATTCCATTCCATTCCATTCCATTCGATTCCATTCCATTCCGTTCTACTCGGGTTCATTCCATTCCTTTCCATTCCAATCCATTCAGTTCCATTCCATTCCATTCCATTCCATTCCATTCCATTCCATTCCATTAAATTCCATACCATTCCATTCCAAACCAATACATTCCATTCTACTCGGGTTGATTCCATTCCATTCCATTCCATTCCATTCCATTCCATTCCATTCCATTCCGTTCTACTCGGGTTGATTCCATTCCGTTCCATTCCATTCCATTCCATTCCATTCCATTCCATTCCATTCCATTCCATTCCATTCCATTCCTTTGCATTCCAATCCATTCCATTCGACTCGGGTTGATTCCATTCAAATCCATTCGAATCCATTCCATTCCCTTCCATTCCATTCCATTCCATTCCATTCCATTCCGTTCTACTCGGGTTCATTCCATTCCTTTCCATTCCATTCCATTCCATTCCATTCCATTCCAAACCAATACATTCCATTCTACTCGGGTTGATTCCATTCCATTCCATTCCATTCCATTAAATTCCATTCCACTCCGTTCTACTCGGGTTGATTCCATTCTATTCCATTCCATTCCATTCTATTCCATTCGTTTCCATTCCATTCCATTCCATTCCGTTCTACTCGGGTTCATTCCATTCCATTCCATTCCCTTCCATTCCATTCCATTCCGTTCTACTCGGGTTGATTCCACTCTATTGCATACCATTCCATTCCATTCCATTCGATTTCATTCCATTAAATTCCATTCTATTCCATTGAATTCCATTCCATTCCATTCCATTCCATTCGGTTCCATTCCATTCCATTCTGCTCGGGTTGATTCCATTCCATTCCATTCCATTCCATTCCATTCCATTCCATTCCATTCCATTCCATTCCATTCCATTCCATTCCGTTCTACTCGGGTTGATTCCATTCTATTCCATTCAATTCCATTCCATTCCATTCCATTCCGTTCCATTCCATTCCGTTCTACTCGGGTTGATTCCATTCCATTCCATTCCATTCCATTCCATTCCATTCCATTCCATTCCATTCCGTTCCATTCCATTCCGTTCTACTCGGGTTGATTCCATTCCATTCCATTCCATTCCATTCCAATCCATTCCATTCTACTCGGGTTGATTCCATTCCAATCCATTCGAATCCTTTCCATTCCCTTCCATTCCATTCCATTCCATTCCATTCCATTCCATTCCATTCCATTCCGTTCTACTCGGGTTCATTCCATTCCTTTCCATTCCATTCCATTCAATTCCATTCCATTCCATTCCATTCCATTCCATTCCATTCCATTCCATTCCATTCCAAACCAATACATTCCATTCTACTCGGGTTGATTCCATTCCATTCCATTCCATTCCATTAAATTCCATTCCATTCCGTTCCACTCGGGTGGATTCCGTTCCATTCCATTCCATTGCATTCCATTCCATTCCATTCCATTCCGTTCCATTTCATTCCGTTCTACTCGGGTTCATTCCATTCCATTCCATTCCCTTTCATTCCATTCCATTCCATTCCATTCAATTCCATTCCATTCGATTCCATTCCATTCCATTCCATTCCATTCCATTCCATTCGCTTCTACTCGGGTTGATTCCATTCTATTCCATTCCATTCCATTCCATTCCATTCGATTCCATTCCATTCCATTCCATTCCATTCCATTCCATTCCATTCCGTTCTACACGGGTTGAATCCATTCCTTTCCATTCCATTCCGTTCCGTTCCATACCGTTCAGTTCTACTCTGGTTGATTCCATTCTATTCCATTCCATTCCATTCCATTCCATTGCATTCCATTACATTACATTACATTACATTACATTACATTACATTACATTACATTACATTACGTTACATTACATTACATTCCGTTCTACGTGGGTTGATTCCATTGAGTTCCGTTCCGTTCCATTCCGTCCCGTCCTGTCCCTTCCCGTCCCGTCCCGTCCCGTGCCGTTGTATTTGGGTTGATTCCATTCCATTCCGTTCCGTTCCTTTAAGTTTCGTTCCATTCAGATCCACGCAGATTGATTCAATACCATTCTGTTCTATTCCATTCCATTCCATTCAATTCAATTCCATTCCATTCCATTCCATTCCATTCCATTCCATTCCATTCCATTCTACTCGGGTTGATTCCATGCCGTTCCGTTCCGTTCCATTCCGTCCCATCCCGGCCCGTCCAGTCCGTCCCGTCCCGTTCCATCCCGTTCCGTTCTGCTCGGGTTGATTCAGTTCCATTCCGTTCCGTTCCTTTCTGTTCCGTTCCATTCCGTTCCATGCGGGTTGATTCAATTCCATTCTATTACATTGAATTCCATTCCATTCCATTCCATTCCATTCTACTCGGATTGATTCCATTCCATTCAATTCCATTCCATTCCAGTCCATTCCAATCCATTCCATTGTACTCGGGTTGATTCCATTCCATTCCATTCCATTCCATTCCATTCCATTCCATTCCATTCCATTCCATTCCATTCCATTGCATTCCGTTCCATTCCATTCCATTCGATTCCATTTGATTCCATTCCATTCCATTGCATTGCATTCCATTCCATTCCATTCCCTTCTACTCGGTTTGATTCCATTCCATTCCATTCCATTCCATTCCATTCCATTCCATTCCATTAAATTCCATTCCATTCGATTCCATTCCATTCCATTCCATTCCATTCCATTCCATTCCATTCCATTCCATTCCATTCCATTCCAATCCATTCCATTCCATTCCGTTCAACTCGGGTTCATTGCATTCCATTCCATTCCATTCCATTCCATTCCATTACATTCCAATCCATTCCATTCTACTCGGGTTGATTCCTTTCCATTCCATTCGAATCCATTCCATTCCCTTCCATTCAATTCCATTCCATTCCATTCCATTCCATTCCATTCCATTCCATTCCATTCCATTCCATTCCATTCCAATTCCATTCCATTCCATTCCATTCCATTCCATTCCATTCCATTCCGTTCTACTCGGGTTGATTCCATTCCATTCCATTCCATTCCATTCCATTCCATTCCATTCCATTCCATTCCATTCCATTCCATTCCGTTCTACTCGGGTTGATTCCATTCTATTCCATTCCATTCCATTCCGTTCCATTCCATTCCATTCCGTTCCATTCCATTCCGTTCTACTCGGGTTGATTCCATTCCATTCCATTCCATTCCATTCCATTCCATTCCATTCCATTCCATTCCAATCCATTCCATTCTACTCGGGTTGATTCCATTCCAATCCATTCGAATCCTTTCCATTCCCTTCCGTTCCATTCCATTCCATTCCATTCCATTCCATTCCATTGCATTCCATTCCGTTCTACTCGGGTTCATTCCATTCCTTTCCATTCCATTCCATTCAATTCCATCCCACTCCATTCCATTCCATTCCATTCCATTCCATTCCATTCCATTCCAAACCAATACATTCCATTCTACTCGGGTTGATTCCATTCCATTCCATTCCATTCCATTAAATTCCATTCCATTCCGTTCTACTCGGGTTGATTCCATTCCATTCCATTCCATTCCATTCCATTCCATTCCATTCCATTCCATTCCATTCCATTCCATTTCATTCCGTTCTACTCGGGTTCATTCCATTCCATTCCATTCCCTTTCATTCCATTCCATTCCATTCCATTCCATTCAATTCCATTCCATTCAATTCCATTCCATTCCATTCCATTCCATTCCATTCCATTCCATTCCATTCCATTCCATTCCATTCCATTCCGTTCTACTCGGGTCCATTCCATTCCATTCCATTCCGTTCCGTTCCGTTCCGTTCCGTTCCGTTCCATTCCATTCCATTCCATTCCATTCCCTTCTACTCGGGTTGATTCCATTCTATTCCATTCCATTCCATTCCATTCCATTCGATTCCATTCCATTCCATTCCGTTCTACACGGGTTGAATCCATTCCGTTCCATTCCATTCCCTTCCGTTCCATTCCGTTCAGTTCTACTCTGGTTGATTCCATTCCATTCCATTCCATTCCATTCCATTCCATTCCATTCCATTCCATTCCATTCCATTCCATTCCATTCCATTACATTACATTACGTTACATTACATTACATTCCGTTCTACGTGGGTTGATTCCATTGAGTTCCGTTCCGTTCCGTTCCATTCTGTCCCGTCCTGTCCCTTCCTGTCCCGTCCCGTCCCGTGCCGTTGTACTTGGGTTGATTCCATTCCATTCCGTTCCGTTCCTTTAAGTTTCGTTCCATTCCGATCCACGCAGATTGATTCAATTCCATTCCCTTCTATTCCATTCCATTCCATTCAATTCAATTCCATTCCATTCCATTCCATTCCATTCCTTTCCATTCCATTCTACTCGGGTTGATTCCATGCCGTTCCGTTCCGTTCCATTCCGTCCCATCCCGACCCGTCCAGTCCCGTCCCGTCCCGTTCCATCCCGTTCCGTTCTGCTCGGGTTGATTCCGTTCCATTCCGTTCCGTTCCTTTCTGTTCCGTTCCATTCCGTTCCATGCGGGTTGATTCAATTCCATTCTATTACATTGAATTCCATTCCATTCCATTCCAGTCCATTCTACTCGGATTGATTCCATTCCATTCAATTCCACTCCATTCCAGTCCATTCCAATCCATTCCATTCTACTCGGGTTGATTCCATTCCATTCCATTCCATTCCATTCCATTCCATTCCATTGCATTCCGTTCCATTCCATTCCATTCGATTCCATTTGATTCCATTCCATTCCATTGCATTACATTCCATTCCATTCCATTCCCTTCTACTCGGTTTGATTCCATTCCATTCCATTCCATTCCATTCCATTCCATTCCATTCCATTCCATTCCATTCCATTAAATTCCATTCCATTCCATTCCATTCCATTCCATTCCATTCCATTCCATTCCATTCCATTCCATTCCAATCCATTCCATTCTACTCGGGTTGATTCCATTCCAATCCATTCGAATCCTTTCCATTCCCTTCCATTCCATTCCATTCCATTCCATTCCATTCCATTCCATTGCATTCCATTCCGTTCTACTCGGGTTCATTCCATTCCTTTCCATTCCATTCCATTCAATTCCATCCCATTCCATTCCATTCCATTCCATTCCATTCCATTCCATTCCATTCCATTCCAAACCAATACATTCCATTCTACTCGGGTTGATTCCCTTCCATTCCATTCGAATCCATTCCATTCCCTTCCATTCCATTCCATTCCATTCCATTCCATTCCATTCCATTCCAATTCCATTCCATTCCATTCCATTCCATTCCATTCCATTCCATTCCGTTCTACTCGGGTTGATTCCATTCCATTCCATTTCATTCCATTCCATTCCATTCCATTCCATTCCATTCCATTCCATTCCATTCCGTTCTACTCGGGTTGATTCCATTCTATTCCATTCCATTCCATTCCATTCCATTCCATTCCATTCCATTCCATTCCATTCCGTTCCATTCCATTCCGTTCTACTCGTGTTGATTCCATTCCATTCCATTCCATTCCATTCCATTCCATTCCATTCCATTCCATTCCATTCCATTCCATTCTACTCGGGTTGATTCCATTCCAATCCATTCGAATCCTTTCCATTCCCTTCCATTCCATTCCATTCCATTCCATTCCATTCCATTCCATTCCATTCCATTCCGTTCTACTCGGGTTCATTCCATTCCTTTCCATTCCATTCCATTCCATTCCATTCCATTCCATTCCATTCCATTCCATTCCATTCCATTCCATTCCAAACCAATACATTCCATTCTACTCGGGTTGATTCCATTCCATTCCATTCCATTCCATTAAATTCCATTCCATTCCGTTCTACTCGGGTTCATTCCATTCCATTCCATTCCCTTCCATTCCATTCCATTCCATTCCATTCCATTCCATTCCATTCCATTTCATTCCGTTCTACTCGGGTTCATTCCATTCCATTCCATTCCATTCCATTCCATTCCATTCCATTCCATTCCATTCCATTCCATTCCATTCCATTCCATTCCATTCCATTCCATTCCGTTCTACTCGGGTTCATTCCATTCCATTCCATTCCGTTCCGTTCCGTTCCGTTCCGTTCCGTTCCATTCCATTCCATTCCATTCCATTCCATTCCATTCGCTTCTACTCGGGTTGATTCCATTCTATTCCATTCCATTCCATTCGATTCCATTCGATTCCATTCCATTCCATTCCATTCCATTCCATTCCATTCCATTCCGTTCTACACGGGTTGAATCCATTCCGTTCCATTCCATTCCGTTCCGTTCCATTCCATTCAGTTCTACTCTGGTTGATTCCATTCTATTCCATTCCATTCCATTCCATTCCATTCCATTCCATTCCATTCCATTCCATTCCATTCCATTCCATTACATTACATTACATTACGTTACATTACATTACATTCCGTTCTACGTGGGTTGATTCCATTGAGTTCCGTTCCGTTCCGTTCCATTCCGTCCCGTCCTGTCCCTTCCCGTCCCGTCCCGTCCCGTGCCGTTGTACTTGGGTTGATTCCATTCCATTCCGTTCCGTTCCTTTAAGTTTCGTTCCATTCCGATCCACGCAGATTGATTCAATTCCATTCTGTTCTATTCCATTCCATTCCATTCCATTCAATTCCATTCCATTCCATTCCATTCCATTCCATTCCATTCCATTCCATTCCATTCCATTCCATTCCATTCTACTCGGGTTGATTCCATGCCGTTCCGTTCCGTTCCATTCCGTCCCATCCCGATCCGTCTAGTCCCGTCCCGTCCCATTCCATCCCGTTCCGTTCTGCTCGGGTTGATTCCGTTCCATTCCGTTCCGTTCCTTTCTGTTCCGTTCCATTCCGTTCCATGCGGGTTGATTCAATTCCATTCTATTACATTGAATTCCATTCCATTCCATTCGATTCCATTCCATTCCATTCTACTCGGATTGATTCCATTCCATTCCATTCCATTCCATTCCAGTCCATTCCAATCCAATCCATTCTACTCGGGTTGATTCCATTCCATTCCATTCCATTCCATTCCATTCCATTCCATTCCATTCCATTCCATTCCATTCCATTTCATTCCGTTCCATTCCATTTCATTCGATTCCATTTGATTCCATTCCATTCCATTGCATTCCATTCCATTCCAATCCATTCCATTCCCTTCTACTCGGTTTGATTCCATTCCATTCCATTCCATTCCATTCCATTCCATTCCATTCCATTCCATTCCATTCCATTAAATTCCATTCCATTCGATTCCATTCCATTCCATTCCATTCCATTCCATTCCATTCCATTCCATTCCATTCCATTCCGTTCGACTCGGGTTCATTGCATTCCATTCCATTCCATTCCATTCCATTCCATTCCATTCCATTCCATTCCATTCCAATCCATTCCATTCTACTCGGGTTGATTCCCTTCCATTCCATTCGAATCCATTCCATTCCCTTCCATTCCATTCCATTCCATTCCATTCCATTCCATTCCATTCCATTCCATTCCATTCCATTCCATTCCATTCCGTTCTACTCGGGTTCATTCCATTCCTTTCCATTCCATTCCATTCAATTCCATTCCATTCCATTCCATTCCATTCCATTCCATTCCATTACATTACATTACATTCCATTCCATTCCGTTCTACTCGGGTTGATTCCATTCCATTCCATTCCATTCCATTCGATTCCATTCCATTCCATTCCATTCCATTCCATTCCATTCCATTCCATTCCATTCTACTCGGGTTGATTCCATTCTATTCCATTCCATTCCATTCGATTCCATTCGATTCCATTCCATTCCATTCCATTCCGTTCTACTCGGGTTCATTCCATTCCATTCCATTCCCTTCCATTCCCTTCCATTCCATTACATTCCATTCCATTCCATTCCATTCCATTCCGTTCTACTCGGGTTCATTCCATTCCATTCCGTTCCGTTCCGTTCCGTTCCTTTCCGTTCCATTCCATTCCATTCCATTCGCTTCTACTCGGGTTGATTCCATTCTATTCCATTCCATTCCATTCGATTCCATTCCATTCCATTCCATTCCATTCCATTCCATTCCATTCCATTCCATTCCATTCCATTCCATTCCGTTCTACTCGGGTTGATTCCATTCTATTCCATTCCATTACATTACATTCCATTCCATTCCATTCCATTCCATTACATTACATTACATTACATTACATTACGTTACTTTACATTACATTCCGTTCTACGCGGGTTGATTCCATTGAGTTCCGTTCCGTTCCATTCCGTCCCGTCCTGTACCTTCCCGTCCCGTCCCGTCCCGTGCCGTTGTACTTGGATTGATTCCATTCCATTCCGTTCCGTTCCTTTAAGTTCCGTTCCATTCCGATCCACGCAGATTGATTCAATTCCATTCTGTTCTATTCCATTCGATTCCATTCCATTCAATTCCATTCCATTCCATTCCATTCCATTCCATTCCATTCGATTCTACTCGGGTTGATTCCATGCCGTTCCGTTCCGTTCCATTCCGTCCCATCGCGACCCGTCCCGTCCCGTCCCGTCCCGTTCCATCCCGTTCCGTTCTGCTAGGGTTGATTCCGTTCCATTCGGTTCCGTTCCTTTCTGTTCCGTTCCATTCCGTTCCATGCGGGTTGATTCAATTCCATTCTATTACATTGAATTCCATTCCATTCCATTCCATTCCATTCCATTCCATTCTACTCGGATTGATTCCATTCCATTCCATTCCATTCCATTCCAGTCCATTCCAATCCATTCCATTCTACTCGGGTTGATTCCATTCCATTCCATTCCATTCCATTCCATTCCATTCCATTCCATTCCATTGCATTCCGTTCCATTCCATTCCATTCGATTCCATTTGATTCCATTCCATTCCATTGCATTCCATTCCATTCCATTCCATTCCCTTCTACTCGGTTTGATTCCATTCCATTCCATTCCATTCCATTCCATTCCATTCCATTCCATTCCATTCCATTCCATTCCATTCCATTAAATTCCATTCCATTCGATTCCCTTCCATTCCATTCCATTCCATTCCATTCCATTCCATTCCATTCCATTCCATTCCGTTCAACTCGGGTTTATTGCATTCCATTCCATTCCATTCCATTCCATTCCATTCCATTCCATTCCAATCCATTCCATTCTACTCGGGTTGATTCCCTTCCATTCCATTCGAATCCATTCCATTCCCTTCCATTCCATTCCATTCCATTCCATTCCATTCCATTCCATTCCATTCAAATCCATTCCATTCCATTCCATTCCATTCCATTCCATTCCGTTCCATTCCATTCCATTCCTTTCCGTTCTACTCGGATTGATTCCATTCCATTCCATTCCATTCCATTCCATTCCATTCCATTCCATTCCATTCCATTCCATACGATTCCATTCCATTCCATTCCATTCCATTCCATTCCATTCCATTCCATTCCATTCCATTCCTTTCCGTTCTACTCGGATTGATTCCATTCCATTCCATTCCATTCCATTCCATTCCATTCCATTCCATTCCATTCCATTCCATACGATTCCATTCCATTCCATTCCATTCCATTCCATTCCATTCCATTCCATTCCATTCTACTCGGGTTGATTCCACTCTATTGCATACCATTCCATTCCATTCCATTCCATTTCATTCCATTCCATTCCATTCTATTCCATTGAATTCCATTCCATTCCATTCCATTCCATTCCATTCCATTCCATTCCATTCCATTCCATTCCATTCCATTCCGTTCCATTCCATTCCGTTCTACTCGGGTTGATTCCATTCCATTCCATTCCATTCCATTCCATTCCATTCCATTCCATTCCATTCCATTCCATTCAATTCCATTCCATTCCGTTCCATTCCATTCCATTCTACTCGGGTTGATTCCATTCCATTCCATTCCATTCCATTCCATTCCATTCCATTCCATTCCATTCCATTCTACTCGGGTTGATTCCATTCCAATCCATTCGAATCCATTCCATTCCCTTCCATTAAATTCCATTCCATTCCATTCCATTCCATTCCATTCCATTCCATTCCATTCCGTTCTACTCGGGTTCATTCCATTCCTTTCCATTCCAATCCATTCAATTCCATTCCATTCCATTCCATTCCATTCCATTCCATTCCATTCCATTCCATTCCAAACCAATACATTCCATTCTACTCGGGTTGATTCCATTCCATTCCATTCCATTCCATTCCATTCCATTCCATTCCGTTCTACTCGGGTTGATTCCATTCCATTCCAATCCATTCCATTCCATTCCATTCCATTCCATTCCATTCCATTCCATTCCATTCCATTCCATTCCATTCCATTCCATTCCATTGCGTTCTACTCGGGTTGATTCCATTCTATTCCATTCCATTCCATTCCATTCCATTCCATTCCATTCCGTTCCATTCCATTCCGTTCTACTCGGGTTGATTCCATTCCATTCCATTCCATTCCATTCCATTCCATTCCATTCCATTCCATTCCAATCCATTCCATTCTACTCGGGTTGATTCCATTCCAATCCATTCGAATCCTTTCCATTCCCTTCCATTCCATTCCATTCCATTCCATTCCATTCCATTCCATTCCATTCCATTCCATTCCATTCAATTCCATTCCATTCCGTTCTACTCGGGTTCATTCCATTCCTTTCCATTCCATTCCATTCAATTCCATTCCATTCCATTCCATTCCATTCCATTCCATTCCATTCCATTCCATTCCATTCCATTCCAAACCAATACATTCCATTCTACTCTGGTTGATTCCATTCCATTCCATTCCATTCCATTAAATTCCATTCCATTCAGTTCTACTCGGTTTGATTCCATTCCATTGCATTCCATTCCATTTTATTCCATTCCATTCCATTCCATTCCATTCCATTCCATTCCATTTCATTCCGTTCTACTCGGGTTCATTCCATTCCATTCCATTCCCTTTCATTCCATTCCATTCCATTCCATTCAATTCCATTCCATTCGATTCCGTTCCATTCCGTTCCATTCCATTCCATTCCATTCCATTCAATTCCATTCCATTCCATTCCATTCCGTTCTACTCGGGTTCATTCCATTCCATTGCATTCCGTTCCGTTCCGTTCCGTTCCGTTCCGTTCCATTCCATTCCATTCCATTCCATACCATTCGCTTCTACTCGGGTTGATTCCATTCCATTTCATTCCATTCCATTCCATTCCATTCCATTCCTTTCTACACGGGTTGAATCCATTCCTTTCCATTCCATTCCGTTCCGTTCCATACCGTTCAGTTCTACTCTGGTTGAATGCATTCTATTCCATTCCATTCCATTGCATTCCATTCCATTCCATTCCATTCCATTCCATTCCATTCCATTCCATTCCATTAAATTGCATTACATTACATTACATTACATTACATTACGTTACATTGCATTACATTCCGTTCTACGTGGGTTGATTCCATTGAGTTCCGTTCCGTTCCATTCCGTCCCGTCCTGTCCCTTCCCGTCCCATCCCGTCCCGTGCCATTGTACTTGGGTTGATTCCATTCCATTCCGTTCCGTTCCTTTAAGTTCCGTTCCATTCCGATCCTCGCAGATTGATTCAATTCCATTCTGTTCTATTCCATTCCATTCCATTCAATTCAATTCAATTTCATTCCATTCCATTCCATTCCATTCCATTCCATTCCATTCCATTCCATTCTACTCGGGTTGATTCCATACCGTTCCGTTCCGTTCCATTCCGTCCCATCCCGACCCGTCCAGTCCCGTCCCGTCCCGTTCCATCCCGTACCGTTCTGCTCGGGTTGATTCCGTTCCATTCCGTTCCGTTCCTTTCTGTTCCGTTCCATTCCGTTCCATGCGGGTTGATTCAATTCCATTCTATTACATTGAATTCCATTCCATTCCATTCCATTCCATTCCATTCCATTCCATTCTACTCGGATTGATTCCATTCCATTCCATTCCATTCCATTCCAGTCCATTCCAATCCATTCCATTGTACTCGGGTTGATTGCATTCAATTCCATTCCATTCCATTCCATTCCATTCCATTCCATTCCATTCCATTGCATTCCGTTCCATTCCATTCCATTCGATTCCATTTGATTCCATTCCATTCCATTGCATTCCATTCCATTCCATTCCATTCCCTTCTACTCGGTTTGATTCCATTCCATTCCATTCCATTCCCTTCCATTCCATTCCATTCCATTCCATTCCATTCCATTAAATTCCATTCCATTCGATTCCATTCCATTCCATTCCATTCCATTCCATTCCATTCCATTCCATTCCATTCCATTCCATTCCAATCCATTCCATTCCATTCCGTTCAACTCGGGTTCATTGCATTCCATTCCACTCCATTCCATTCCATTCCATTCCATTCCATTCCATTCCATTCCAATCCATTCCATTCTACTCGGGTTGATTCCCTTCCATTCCATTCGAATCCATTCCATTCCCTTCCATTCCATTCCATTCCATTCCATTCCATTCCATTCCATTCCATTCCATTCCATTCCGTTCTACTCGGGTTCATTCCATTCCTTTCCATTCCAATCCATTCAATTCCATTCCATTCCATTCCATTCCATTCCATTCTACTCGGGTTGATTCCATTCCATTCCATTCCATTCCATTCCATTCCATTCCATTCCATTCCATTCCGTTCTACTCGGGTTCATTCCATTCCATTCCAATCCATTCCATTCCATTCCATTCCATTCCATTCCATTCCATTCCATTCAATTCCATTCCATTCCATTCCATTGCATTCTACTCGGGTTGATTCCATTCTATTCCATTCCATTCCATTCCATTCCATTCCATTCCATTCCATTCCGTTCCATTCCATTCCGTTCTACTCGGGTTGATTCCATTCCATTCCATTCCATTCCATTCCATTCCATTCCATTCCATTCCATTCCAATCCATTCCATTCTACTCGGGTTGATTCCATTCCAATCCATTCGAATCCTTTCCATTCCCTTCCATTCCATTCCATTCCATTCCATTCCATTCCAGTCCATTCTACTCGGGTTCATTCCATTCCTTTCCATTCCATTCCATTCAATTCCATTCCATTCCATTCCATTCCATTCCATTCCATTCCATTCCATTCCATTCCATTCCATTCCATTCCATTCCATTCCAAACCAATACATTCCATTCTACTCTGGTTGATTCCATTCCATTCCATTCCATTCCATTAAATTCCATTCCATTCAGTTCTACTCGGTTTGATTCCATTCCATTCCATTCCATTCCATTTTATTCCATTCCATTCCATTCCATTCCATTCCATTTCATTCCGTTCTACTCGGGTTCATTCCATTCCATTCCATTCCCTTTCATTCCATTCCATTCCATTCCATTCAATTCCATTCCATTCGATTCCATTCCATTCCATTCCATTCCATTCCATTCCATTCCATTCCATTCCATTCCATTCCATTCCATTCCGTTCTACTCGGGTTCATTCCATTCTATTGCATTCCGTTCCGTTCCGTTCCGTTCCGTTCCGTTCCATTCCATTCCATTCCATTCCATTCCATTCGCTTCTACTCGGGTTGATTCCATTCTATTCCATTCCATTCCATTCGATTCCATTCGATTCCATTCCATTCCATTCCATTCCATTCCATTCCACTCCATTCCATTCCATTCCGTTCTACACGGGTTGAATCCATTCCTTTCCATTCCATTCCGTTCCGTTCCATACCGTTCAGTTCTACTCTGGTTGAATCCATTCTATTCCATTCCATTCCATTCCATTCCATTCCAATCCATTCCATTCTACTCGGGTTGATTCCCTTCCATTCCATTCGAATCCATTCCATTCCCTTCCATTCCATTCCATTCCATTCCATTCCATTCCATTCCATTCCATTCCAATTCCATTCCATTCCATTCCATTCCATTCCATTCCATTCCATTCCATTCCGTTCTACTCGGGTTGATTCCATTCCATTCCATTTCACTCCATTCCATTCCATTCCATTCCATTCCATTCCATTCCATTCCATTCCATTCCGTTCTACTCGGGTTGATTCCATTCTATTCCATTCCATTCCATTCCATTCCCTTCCATTCCATTCCATTCCATTCCATTCCATTCCATTCCATTCCATTCCAATTCCATTCCATTCCATTCCATTCCATTCCATTCCATTCCATTCCGTTCTACTCGGGTTGATTCCATTCCATTCCATTTCACTCCATTCCATTCCATTCCATTCCATTCCATTCCATTCCATTCCATTCCGTTCTACTCGGGTTGATTCCATTCTATTCCATTCCATTCCATTCCATTCCATTCCATTCCATTCCATTCCGATCCATTCCATTCCGTTCTACTCGGGTTGATTCCATTCCATTCCATTCCATTCCATTCCATTCCATTCCATTCCAATCCATTCCATTCTACTCGGGTTGATTCCATTCCAATCCATTCGAATCCTTTCCATTCCCTTCCATTCCATTCCATTCCATTCCATTCCATTCCATTCCATTCCATTCCATTCCATTCCGTTCTACTCGGGTTCATTCCATTCCTTTCCATTCCATTCCATTCCATTCCATTCCATTCCATTCCATTCCATTCCATTTCATTCCGTTCTACTCGGGTTCATTCCATTCCATTCCATTCCCTTCCCTTCCATTCCATTCCATTCCATTCCATTCCATTCCATTCCATTCCATTCCATTCCATTCCATTTCTTTCCATTCCGTTCTACTCGGGTTCATTCCATTCCATTCCATTCCGTTCCGTTCCGTTCCGTTCCGTTCCGTTCCATTCCATTCCATTCCTTTCCATTCCATTCCATTCGCTTCTACTCGGGTTGATTCCATTCTATTCCATTCCATTCCATTCGATTCCATTCGATTCCATTCCATTCCATTCCATTCCATTCCATTCCATTCCATTCCATTCCGTTCTACACGGGTTGAATCCATTCCGTTCCATTCCATTCCGTTCCGTTCCATTCCATTCAGTTCTACTCTGGTTGATTCCATTCTATTCCATTCCATTCCATTCCATTCCATTCCATTCCATTCCATTCCATTCCATTCCATTCCATTACATTACATTTCATTACGTTACATTACATTACATTCCGTTCTACGTGGGTTGATTCCATTGAGTTCCGTTCCGTTCCGTTCCATTCCGTCCCGTCCTGTCCCTTCCCGTCCCGTCCCGTCCCGTGCCGTTTTACTTGGGTTGATTCCATTCCATTCCGTTCCGTTCCTTTAAGTTTCGTTCCATTCCGATCCACGCAGATTGATTCAATTCCATTCTGTTCTATTCCATTCCATTCCATTCCATTCAATTCCATTCCATTCCATTCCATTCCATTCCATTCCATTCCATTCCATTCCATTCTACTCGGGTTGATTCCATGCCGTTCCGTTCCGTTCCATTCCGTCCCATCCCGATCCGTCTAGTCCCGTCCCGTCCCGTTCCATCCCGTTCCGTTCTGCTCGGGTTGATTCCGTTCCATTCCGTTCCGTTCCTTTCTGTTCCGTTCCATTCCGTTCCATGCGGGTTGATTCAATTCCATTCTATTACATTGAATTCCATTCCATTCCATTCGATTCCATTCCATTCCATTCTACTCGGATTGATTCCATTCCATTCCATTCCATTCCATTCCATTCCAGTCCATTCCAATCCATTCCATTCTACTCGGGTTGATTCCATTCCATTCCATTCCATTCCATTCCATTCCATTCCATTCCATTCCATTCCATTCCATTCCATTCCGTTCCATTCCATTTCATTCGATTCCATTTGATTCCATTCCATTCCATTGCATTCCATTCCATTCCATTCCATTCCATTCCCTTCTACTCGGTTTGATTCCATTCCATTCCATTCCATTCCATTCCATTCCATTCCATTCCATTCCATTCCATTCCATTAAATTCCATTCCATTCGATTCCATTCCATTCCATTCCATTCCATTCCATTCCATTCCATTCCATTCCATTCCATTCCGTTCGACTCGGGTTCATTGCATTCCATTCCATTCCATTCCATTCCATTCCATTCCATTCCATTCCATTCCAATCCATTCCATTCTACTCGGGTTGATTCCCTTCCATTCCATTCGAATCCATTCCATTCCCTTCCATTCCATTCCATTCCATTCCATTCCATTCCATTCCATTCCATTCCATTCCATTCCATTCCGTTCTACTCGGGTTCATTCCATTCCTTTCCATTCCATTCCATTCAATTCCATTCCATTCCATTCCATTCCATTCCATTCCATTACATTACATTACATTAAATTCCATTGCATTCCGTTCTACTCGGGTTGATTCCATTCCATTCCATTCCATTCCATTCCATTCCATTCCATTCCATTCCATTCCATTCCATTCCATTCCATTCCGTTCTACTCGGGTTGATTCCATTCTATTCCATTCCATTCCATTCGATTCCATTCGATTCCATTCCATTCCATTCCATTCCGTTCTACTCGGGTTCATTCCATTCCATTCCATTCCCTTCCATTCCCTTCCATTCCATTCCATTCCATTCCATTCCATTCCATTCCATTCCATTCCATTCCGTTCTACTCGGGTTCATTCCATTCCATTCCGTTCCGTTCCGTTCCGTTCCTTTCCGTTCCATTCCATTCCATTCCATTCGCTTCTACTCGGGTTGATTCCATTCTATTCCATTCCATTCCATTCGATTCCATTCCATTCCATTCCATTCCATTCCATTCCATTCCATTCCATTCCATTCCATTCCGTTCTACTCGGGTTGATTCCATTCTATTCCATTCCATTCCATTCCATTCCATTCCATTCCATTCCATTCCATTCCATTCCATTCCATTCCATTCCATTCCATTACATTACATTACATTACATTACATTACGTTACATTACATTACATTCCGTTCTACGCGGGTTGATTCCATTGAGTTCCGTTCCGTTCCATTCCGTCCCGTCCTGTACCTTCCCGTCCCGTCCCGTCCCGTGCCGTTGTACTTGGATTGATTCCATTCCATTCCGTTCCGTTCCTTTAAGTTCCGTTCCATTCCGATCCACGCAGATTGATTCAATTCCATTCTGTTCTATTCCATTCCATTCCATTCAATTCCATTCCATTCCATTCCATTCCATTCCATTCCATTCCATTCCATTCCATTCCATTCCATTCCATTCCATTCCATTCCGTTCTACTCGGGTTCATTCCATTCCATTCCATTCCGTTCCGTTCCGTTCCGTTCCGTTCCGTTCCATTCCATTCCATTCCATTCCATTCCATTCGCTTCTACTCGGGTTGATTCCATTCTATTCCATTCCATTCCATTCGATTCCATTCGATTCCATTCCATTCCATTCCATTCCATTCCATTCCACTCCATTCCATTCCATTCCGTTCTACACGGGTTGAATCCATTCCTTTCCATTCCATTCCGTTCCGTTCCATACCGTTCAGTTCTACTCTGGTTGAATCCATTCTATTCCATTCCATTCCATTCCATTCCATTCCAATCCATTCCATTCTACTCGGGTTGATTCCCTTCCATTCCATTCGAATCCATTCCATTCCCTTCCATTCCATTCCATTCCATTCCATTCCATTCCATTCCATTCCATTCCATTCCAATTCCATTCCATTCCATTCCATTCCATTCCATTCCATTCCATTCCATTCCATTCCGTTCTACTCGGGTTGATTCCATTCCATTCCATTTCACTCCATTCCATTCCATTCCATTCCATTCCATTCCATTCCATTCCATTCCATTCCATTCCGTTCTACTCGGGTTGATTCCATTCTATTCCATTCCATTCCATTCCATTCCCTTCCATTCCATTCCATTCCATTCCATTCCATTCCATTCCATTCCATTCCAATTCCATTCCATTCCATTCCATTCCATTCCATTCCATTCCATTCCGTTCTACTCGGGTTGATTCCATTCCATTCCATTTCACTCCATTCCATTCCATTCCATTCCATTCCATTCCATTCCATTCCATTCCGTTCTACTCGGGTTGATTCCATTCTATTCCATTCCATTCCATTCCATTCCATTCCATTCCATTCCATTCCGATCCATTCCATTCCGTTCTACTCGGGTTGATTCCATTCCATTCCATTCCATTCCATTCCATTCCATTCCATTCCAATCCATTCCATTCTACTCGGGTTGATTCCATTCCAATCCATTCGAATCCTTTCCATTCCCTTCCATTCCATTCCATTCCATTCCATTCCATTCCATTCCATTCCATTCCATTCCATTCCGTTCTACTCGGGTTCATTCCATTCCTTTCCATTCCATTCCATTCCATTCCATTCCATTCCATTCCATTCCATTCCATTCCATTCCATTCCATTCCTAACCAATACATTCCATTCTACTCGGGTTGATTCCATTCCATTCCATTCCATTCCATTAAATTCCATTCCATTCCGTTCTACTCGGGTTGATTCCATTCCATTCCATTCCATTCCATTCCATTCCATTCCATTCCATTCCATTTCATTCCGTTCTACTCGGGTTCATTCCATTCCATTCCATTCCCTTCCCTTCCATTCCATTCCATTCCATTCCATTCCATTCCATTCCATTCCATTCCATTCCATTCCATTTCTTTCCATTCCGTTCTACTCGGGTTCATTCCATTCCATTCCATTCCGTTCCGTTCCGTTCCGTTCCGTTCCGTTCCATTCCATTCCATTCCTTTCCATTCCATTCCATTCGCTTCTACTCGGGTTGATTCCATTCTATTCCATTCCATTCCATTCGATTCCATTCGATTCCATTCCATTCCATTCCATTCCATTCCATTCCATTCCATTCCATTCCGTTCTACACGGGTTGAATCCATTCCGTTCCATTCCATTCCGTTCCGTTCCATTCCATTCAGTTCTACTCTGGTTGATTCCATTCTATTCCATTCCATTCCATTCCATTCCATTCCATTCCATTCCATTCCATTCCATTCCATTCCATTACATTACATTTCATTACGTTACATTACATTACATTCCGTTCTACGTGGGTTGATTCCATTGAGTTCCGTTCCGTTCCGTTCCATTCCGTCCCGTCCTGTCCCTTCCCGTCCCGTCCCGTCCCGTGCCGTTTTACTTGGGTTGATTCCATTCCATTCCGTTCCGTTCCTTTAAGTTTCGTTCCATTCCGATCCACGCAGATTGATTCAATTCCATTCTGTTCTATTCCATTCCATTCCATTCCATTCAATTCCATTCCATTCCATTCCATTCCATTCCATTCCATTCCATTCCATTCCATTCTACTCGGGTTGATTCCATGCCGTTCCGTTCCATTCCATTCCGTCCCATCCCGATCCGTCTAGTCCCGTCCCGTCCCGTTCCATCCCGTTCCGTTCTGCTCGGGTTGATTCCGTTCCATTCCGTTCCGTTCCTTTCTGTTCCGTTCCATTCCGTTCCATGCGGGTTGATTCAATTCCATTCTATTACATTGAATTCCATTCCATTCCATTCGATTCCATTCCATTCCATTCTACTCGGATTGATTCCATTCCATTCCATTCCATTCCATTCCATTCCAGTCCATTCCAATCCATTCCATTCTACTCGGGTTGATTCCATTCCATTCCATTCCATTCCATTCCATTCCATTCCATTCCATTCCATTCCATTCCATTCCGTTCCATTCCATTTCATTCGATTCCATTTGATTCCATTCCATTCCATTGCATTCCATTCCATTCCATTCCATTCCATTCCCTTCTACTCGGTTTGATTCCATTCCATTCCATTCCATTCCATTCCATTCCATTCCATTCCATTCCATTCCATTCCATTAAATTCCATTCCATTCGATTCCATTCCATTCCATTCCATTCCATTCCATTCCATTCCATTCCATTCCATTCCATTCCATTCCGTTCGACTCGGGTTCATTGCATTCCATTCCATTCCATTCCATTCCATTCCATTCCATTCCATTCCATTCCATTCCAATCCATTCCATTCTACTCGGGTTGATTCCCTTCCATTCCATTCGAATCCATTCCATTCCCTTCCATTCCATTCCATTCCATTCCATTCCATTCCATTCCATTCCATTCCATTCCATTCCATTCCGTTCTACTCGGGTTCATTCCATTCCTTTCCATTCCATTCCATTCCATTCAATTCCATTCCATTCCATTCCATTCCATTCCATTCCATTACATTACATTACATTAAATTCCATTGCATTCCGTTCTACTCGGGTTGATTCCATTCCATTCCATTCCATTCCATTCCATTCCATTCCATTCCATTCCATTCCATTCCATTCCATTCCGTTCTACTCGGGTTGATTCCATTCTATTCCATTCCATTCCATTCGATTCCATTCGATTCCATTCCATTCCATTCCATTCCGTTCTACTCGGGTTCATTCCATTCCATTCCATTCCCTTCCATTCCCTTCCATTCCATTCCATTCCATTCCATTCCATTCCATTCCATTCCATTCCATTCCATTCCGTTCTACTCGGGTTCATTCCATTCCATTCCGTTCCGTTCCGTTCCGTTCCTTTCCGTTCCATTCCATTCCATTCCATTCGCTTCTACTCGGGTTGATTCCATTCTATTCCATTCCATTCCATTCGATTCCATTCCATTCCATTCCATTCCATTCCATTCCATTCCATTCCATTCCATTCCATTCCGTTCTACTCGGGTTGATTCCATTCTATTCCATTCCATTCCATTCCATTCCATTCCATTCCATTCCATTCCATTCCATTCCATTCCATTCCATTCCATTACATTACATTACATTACATTACATTACATTACATTACGTTACATTACATTACATTCCGTTCTACGCGGGTTGATTCCATTGAGTTCCGTTCCGTTCCATTCCGTCCCGTCCTGTACCTTCCCGTCCCGTCCCGTCCCGTGCCGTTGTACTTGGATTGATTCCATTCCATTCCGTTCCGTTCCTTTAAGTTCCGTTCCATTCCGATCCACGCAGATTGATTCAATTCCATTCTGTTCTATTCCATTCGATTCCATTCCATTCAATTCCATTCCATTCCATTCCCTTCCATTCCATTCCATTCCATTCGATTCTACTCGGGTTGATTCCATGCCGTTCCGTTCCGTTCCATTCCGTCCCATCGCGACCCGTCCCGTCCCGTCCCGTCCCGTCCCGTTCCATCCCGTTCCGTTCTGCTAGGGTTGATTCCGTTCCATTCGGTTCCGTTCCTTTCTGTTCCGTTCCATTCCGTTCCATGCGGGTTGATTCAATTCCATTCTATTACATTGAATTCCATTCCATTCCATTCCATTCCATTCCATTCCATTCCATTCTACTCGGATTGATTCCATTCCATTCCATTCCATTCCATTCCAGTCCATTCCAATCCATTCCATTCTACTCGGGTTGATTCCATTCCATTCCATTCCATTCCATTCCATTCCATTCCATTCCATTCCATTCCATTCCATTGCATTCCGTTCCATTCCATTCCATTCGATTCCATTTGATTCCATTCCATTCCATTGCATTCCATTCCATTCCATTCCATTCCCTTCTACTCGGTTTGATTCCATTCCATTCCATTCCATTCCATTCCATTCCATTCCATTCCATTCCATTCCATTCCATTCCATTCCATTAAATTCCATTCCATTCGATTCCCTTCCATTCCACTCCATTCCATTCCATTCCATTCCATTCCATTCCATTCCATTCCATTCCATTCCGTTCCATTCCATTCCGTTCTACTCGGGTTGATTCCATTCCATTCCATTCCATTCCATTCCATTCCATTCCATTCCATTCCATTCCATTCCATTCCATTCCATTCCATTCCATTCCGTTCCATTCCATTCCATTCTACTCGGGTTGATTCCATTCCATTCCATTCCATTCCATTCCATTCCATTCCATTCCATTCCATTCCATTCCATTCCATTCTACTCGGGTTGATTCCATTCCAATCCATTCGAATCCATTCCATTCCCTTCCATTCCATTCCATTCCATTCCATTCCATTCCATTCCATTCCATTCCATTCCATTCCATTCCATTCCGTTCTACTCGGGTTCATTCCATTCCTTTCCATTCCAATCCATTCAATTCCATTCCATTCCATTCCATTCCATTCCATTCCATTCCATTCCATTCCATTCCATTCCAAACCAATACATTCCATTCTACTCGGGTTGATTCCATTCCATTCCATTCCATTCCATTCCATTCGATTCCATTCCGTTCTACTCGGGTTGATTCCATTCCATTCCAATCCATTCCATTCCATTCCATTCCATTCCATTCCATTCCATTCCATTCCATTCCATTCCATTCCATTCCATTCCATTCCATTGCGTTCTACTCGGGTTGATTCCATTCTATTCCATTCCATTCCATTCCATTCCATTCCATTCCATTCCGTTCCATTCCATTCCATTCTACTCGGGTTGATTCCATTCCATTCCATTCCATTCCATTCCATTCCATTCCATTCCATTCCATTCCATTCCAATCCATTCCATTCTACTCGGGTTGATTCCATTCCAATCCATTCGAATCCTTTCCATTCCCTTCCATTCCATTCCATTCCATTCCATTCCATTCCATTCCATTCCATTCCATTCAATTCCATTCCATTCCGTTCTACTCGGGTTCATTCCATT